>NC_137031.1:10429855-10677355 GCF_032717465.1 Coenobita brevimanus
TCACTTCAAATCTAGTTATCCTTTTCACCAATCGTTCATTATCCATTCTCTCCATATGTCCAGACCATCGCAACACCCTCTGCTCAACTCAATCAGACGTCTCCCGAACGACTCCAGTTCACCTTTGCACTTCATCATTTCTCACTCGATCCATACGCGTCACTCCACACATACTCCTCAGACACCTCATCTCCATTACATTCAAACTTTTCCTCTCTGCTACACCCATATCCCATGTTTCAGCCCCATATAACACAGTCGGTACCACAACACCCTCATACAGCCTTCTCTTTTCATCCATTCTAAGTGAACGACATCTAAACACTTCCTTCATTCCTCCCAGCACCTTTCCTACTTTTTTCATTCTAAACTTCACTTCTGCATCTATTCTACCATCCACAGCAACATGTGACCCTAAATACTTAAAAACTCTACCTCCTCAAGCAACTCAGCATTCAAAACTATATTCATCCTCCTACCATCTACCGATCTCGTACACTTCATCACTTTACTCTTATTCTCATTTACTTTCAATTTCCTCCTTTCACACACCCTTCCAAACTTCTCTACCAACTGTCTCAATCTCTCCCCTGAATCAGCTACCAGTCCAGTATCATCTGCAAACAGCAGCTGCTTCAGATTCCACTCTCTACCATCAACATTGACCAGACTCAGACCTCCACCTAAAACTCCTGCATCGACCTCCCTTACAACACCATCCATATAAATATTAAAAAACCAAGACGACATCATGCATCCCTGCCGCAGCCCCACTCTCACAGGAAACCAATCACTCACAGTATTTCCCACTCTTACACACGTTCTACTATTTACATAAAAACTTTTCACCCCTTTTAGTAACCTACCATCAAGTCCATACAATTTTAAAACAGTCCACAAAGCCTCCCTATCAATTCTATCATACGCTTTCTCTAAATCCATGAATGCCCAAAACACATCCTTGCCATCCACTTAATACTTTTCACACACTTGTCTCACAGCAAACACCTGATCCACGCATCCCCTCCCTTTCCTAAAGCCACACTGCTCATCACCAATCACTCCCTCTGTACCCTCTCTAGCTCTCTTAATTAACACTCTGCCATACACCTTACCTACAACACTCAACAGACTTATACTCCTAAAGCCAGTACATTCATACTTATCACCCTTACCTTTATTCAACGAGACCACACAAGCGCTTGCCCAGTCAATTGGCACCATACCTTGTACAAAGCATACATTCAACAGTCTTATTAACCAGTCAACAATAGTCTCTCCACCACCTATCAGGCATTCCACGGCACACCCATCCATACCTGCAGCTTTCCCTTTTTTCATCTCCTTTACTGCCTCCTGCACTTCCTCCTTCATGATCAAAGAATCATTCAACTCTCCCAACACATTTATTCCTTGCACCCATCCATCTGCCACAGTCTCAGCTACCCTTTCCTCCTCTACATTTAACTATCTTTCAAAATACTCTGCCCATCTCTTCTTTACTACATCCATCTCAATTAACATCCTTCCATCCTCTGCTTTTATTCGCTCTTCCTTCCCAGACTCTCTTTTTCGCACCCTTTTCATCTCCTTCCAAAACATTTCCTTACTCTGTTGAAAATTCTCAGTCAACCACCTACCCCACCTCTCATCTGCTGCCACTTTAGCATCACGCACAGCCCTTCTCGCCCTATTCCTCTTTTCCTTATACCTCTCATATGACACCTCATCCTGCTCCTGGAGAGATATATATATATATATATATATATATATATATATATATATATCTCCAGGAGCAGGATCCCACTGCTACCTGGCGAATCCCCGGGTGGCAGATAGGGGAAGGCCTTGCAGATTATACAAGGTACTGCCTTAGACAGCACAAACCATGGGATCCCCTGTAGATATATAGCTCTCCACTGAATGTATTGAATAAGGTGGTACATAAAATTACATCTCACCAGAAACTATGTGGCAGGGAGGTGAGATAATTTGCCACAATCCTTCCACCAAACACGAATTCTACTGTTAATGTTTTCACGGGCGTTCCTGTTGGAACATCGTCTACTAAAGGTCCAGCTGCACTGCCTCCTCTGCTTATGGGCAGTGTGCCACTGAAAGTGAGTAGACACTGTCTCGGCAAATCAGAGACAGGGACAAACTGAAATCCATGAAGATCTACACGTTCAATGTGAGAAGCCTCGCAGATGATTACAAACTTGATAACTTAATGACTGAATTAAAATATCTTAGCTGGGATATTGTAGGTTTGAGTGAGATCCACAGAAAAGAAGAAAAATTAATTCGCTCCAAGATAGCAGTCATCTACTGTACTACAGAGGAAAGCAAAATGAAAGAGTTAGTGGTGTAGGATTTCTAATTAACAGAAATCTTGCCACAACATTCACAGATTCAGCAGTGTCTCTGACAGAGTAACATGGATTGTAACCTGACTGTGCAAAAAATACACCCTGAAAGTAATCCAAGTATATGCACCGACTTCTAAAAGCTCAGGCAAAGAAACAGAAACATTCTGTAACGACCTCCCGGATTATGAAAGCAAAAAAGACCACATATATTATACTCATGAGAGACTTTACTGCAAAAGTTGGGAAATCGAAAAATGGAGAAGCATGTATGGGAAAATTTGGAGTGGGAGAAAGAAATGCAAGAGAAGAAATGGTGGTAAATTTTGTTGAAATGTATAACATAAGAATAATGAACATAATCTTTCACAAAAGAACAGGGACAAAATGGACATGGAGAAGTTCTAATGTTGAAACAAAGAATGAAATCAGCTTCATTATAGCAGAGAAGAGTAATATGATCATAAATGTCACAGGTACCAACAAAGTTAATAAAGGAACCAACCATAGAATGGTGGGTTGCACAGCCAGACTCAATTTCAGAAGCGAAAGAATGAAGCTGATTAAAAATGAAAAGATTATGCCCATTGAAAGTAAGCAAAAATAGAACAGCCTTTAAGTTAGAAATAGCGAACAGTTTTCAGGCTGTAAGTTACACGGAGTGTGACATTGATGAGTTGAATGACAGGCTAACAAAAGTGCTAATAGAATCAGCAGTAGGGAAAGTTAATACAACCAAAGCCATCAAGTATTCGAAAAAAGACACTTGAGCTCATGATATGAAAAAAAAGGAGATGAAAGTAAAAAGAAAGAAAAATGAAATAGAAAAAAAAGGGAATTAAATAAGCTTATCAACAAGAGACTGAGAGAAGAAAGAATGAGAAACATGTATCAGTTCAAGGAAACCATCAAAAAAGGAAAAAGTCTGAAGCAGGTCCGAAGTAAAATGGTACTACAAAAACAGCACATTATATCTGAAATAGCAGCCGTGGCAATCGAGGGCATCACAACACCCGCAGGAGGCGACAATGGAGGGGTACATAGGGTGCGCGCGACATCTATGTAATATGTCCCATATGGCCGTGTGCCCCTATTCCACGGAGTGCAATCGGCGTGATCATCTCAGTCTGGGTGCATTACCCTCCAACCGAGCCAGCCCTCACCAGGATAGGGGTAGAGCTAATAAATTAGCTCCAGGCAGCACCCCAGTGATGGCCGGTAGCCACACAACTAAAGCAATGGTCTGTAGCCGTGCACCAGCAATGGCCTGTAGCCATGCACCTGCAACAGCCTGTAGCTGTGCACCAGCAACGGCCTGTAGCCATGTAATAGTGACGGCCGGTAGCCGCACATACAAGCGATGGCCAGTAGCCATGCACATAGAGAGACAGCCTGTAGCTGCTCATAGTGCTGCCCACCCCCCCTGCAGAACCCGTGGCGGCCGGTTGCTACACGTGGGGAGAGAAAGGTACGCCCTTTCTCCCTCTGCAGTTTCCTTATGCCCTCTCTCCTTCTTCAGTTGCCCCGAGGGGCACGACATCAGTGCCGGCCGGCAGCTGCACTAGTAGACAGGGTACAGCCAGTAGCCGCCCATCGCCTACACGTCGCCTCTCATAAGAGACTTTGGTGACAGCCATTAGCCGCACCTGTAGGCAGGTGATGGCCGGTAGCCGCACTTTGTCTGCGGTCCCGTCAGGAAGTCGGGCCCCGGTCACGGCCGATTGCCGCACCAACGGGAAGTTGACGGCCTGTAGCCGCCCTCCTGCCATTGCCCAAGGGACCTCGGTGACGGTTGGTAGCTGTGCCAGGGAGGGACATCATAAAAGTCCCTCACTCCCTGTGACTTCACAACCTGAGAGTGAACCCTGCTCAAGCCACCCCACCGGTGGCAGAGTAAGTCCCACCTCCAACTCCCCAGACCGAGGCAGCCTCCAGAAGGAGAACCTCCCCGTAGAGGACTGGCCCTGTGTTACCCCCGGGGTTGCACTACATCCAGCCAGCACTAGAGGGAGACCAGCGCCTGTCGGACTCCTGCTGCAAGCAACGCCACAGCCTTACCCTGACAGTGAAGCAGTGGGAGCGAGATTGCAGCAGACGGGCTCTCAACGGTGTCCCTAGTACCCCAGGGCACGACCTCTAGAGTCCTAGGTAGGAGCGGTGCCCTTCCCCCACCAGGTGCCTACAAGAGTGCCTGCAGAGGCTATCTGGCCTCAGTCCCAAGGGCCAAACCCCTGTACCCATTCCCGGCCAGTGCGGGGCCCTTCACCACACCCGACCGCAGCCCACCCTGGAGGATGACACCCCTGAGAGTAGTCCCGTGGCCCCTAGACGAGAGGACACCTGAAAAGACTCTGCCGACGCCAGGCTGACGCCTGTGAGCCGCCAGCCGCCCCCCACCCTCAGTCAGCCCGCTCCCTTGCCCCACATACCTACTGTGACTGTGACTCCAATGCCCGTGGAGTGAAAGAGAAAGTTAACAATCAGTGTATAGAACACCAGTGACAATGCTTAAATACCTTAACGCCACTGAATGTGAGATGAGACAAAGAGTGCTTAACCATCAAACTCTACTCAGTGTAACACAGGACATATACATAATTACTATAAAATATATGCAGCCCCAGATCAGAGTGTAATCTCAACTCCACTTAAGTGCAGTGTCTGTCTTTTACTCTCGAGACTGCCGGTATCCTGCGCGATACCCGTAATATATCTGCCAGTCCAAACTTTGCCTTTGTATAGAGCCTTGTGAGATTGTCTGTCTGCCCTGTATTAAGGAATTTGGTAAGATACATGCAAGGTAGTTGTGCAGTGTTTTTATGCCCTGTTCCTCTCACACTGTGTCCTAGCTCCGGTCTAGAAAGGGAACCCAGCAATACCTTAGGTGTTGTTAGGACGGGAAGCCGACCTAAAAACACCTAGCATAACAATATCATTGAAAGACAAAAACGGTGAAAACATTAAATGCAGAAGATAGGATGGTGAAGAGAGTTGAAGAATGTTCACAAAACACTATATGCATAAAAAAAAAGAAAAAAATAGTACCAATAGCTAACTTTTCAATGAACATTTCTCTTAAATGTATTAACAGAGGAAAGGCCCCAGGAAAAGATGGAATAGTAGCAGTTTTACTGTCGGATGCAGGAGTAGAAGTACAAAACAGGCTTGCCCACTTATTTACTCACTGTGTAAAAAAGAAGAAAATTCCCAAAACATGGCGTAATGCAAAAGTTATTTTACTGTACAAACAAGGCAGCTCAACAGATCTTCGCAGTTGTCGACCAATTAGCTTATTGCCAGTTATTTACAAACTCTTAGCTAAAGTCCTCACGAAGAGGATAACAAAAAAAAAAAAAGAAAAAAGAAAAAGAAAGGAAACTAACCTCGTGAATAGGCAGGATTCCGAAGCGGGTACTGAACTACTGATCAAACACAATGAATCTGCTAACTGAAAAAACTATGCAATAAAATAAACTATCGTGCTTAGGTTTTCTTGATTATGAAAAAGCTTTGACTCAGTGGAGTACGTAGCAATTATAAATTCACTGCGAGAACAAGCAGTAAATGAGAACATTGCAATACTGCTCGACAACATGGGGAACTGCCAGTTAAATTACATAAAGACACGGAAGAAAATAAGAGTGAGAAGGGCGTGCATGAGGGAGATACAAGATCACCAAAATTATTTATTTAGGTGGAGGCGGTAGCTCAGTCGGTAGAGAGGTGGCCCGCAGTCCTACCGGACCCAGGTTCAAATCCCCGCTGGGGCAGGGAACACTTTAAGGATTTGAATTGAATAAAAACAGACTTTACTGATCTGCAACAAGACCCGCCGACATGTCGTAAAAATACCCCCGCTAATACCAATACCCCAGTCCTGTATGAGACAGCCCTAGCATGTATTCATTAGGGAAGGTGGGTGTTTGCGCCGAAGTCGTCACATATAGAGGTGTATGGAATGTAGGCGGACTACTGGGCCTTGGGAGCAGGCTGTGAACACTATGCCCAGCTTCGGACACATAAAAAAGAAGAAGAAGAAGAAGAAAGAAAAAGCATGAACAGAAAGTATTTTCAAAAAGTTAGACTGGGAAAACAAAGGAGTAAACATAGATGGAGAAAAGCCAAACCATTTAAGATTTACAGATAAACAACGGTGACATTGCAAGAAATGTTAAATGACCTGAACAAAGAAAGACTCAAAGTAGGGCTAGAGATGAACTGGAGTAAAACTATTGTTTAATCCAAATACACCAAAGAACATCATCAGAGTAAGCGAAGAAATTCTTGAAAAGGTCGAAGAGTACAAGTACTTGGGGCAAATGCTAAAACTAATGAACGACCGTGATACGAAATAGAGGCTCATTAGATGGACATCTTTCGGTAAACATAGAGGCATCATGAAAAGTAGCTTGCCCATTTGTATCAAACGAAAAGTATACTTGTATAACGAATGTATAATCGAAGCCATGATGTACGGTTGTGAGACCTGGAACTTACAAAATCGATGGATAATCAGCTAATACGTACTCAAAGAGCAATGGAAAGGTCAATGCTGGGAATATTTTAAAGAGACACGAAAAGATCAACTTGGGTGAGAGCAACCTAAAGTCAATGACACTGTAGAAGTTATAAAAGAATTGAAGTGGAGGTGAGCAGGTCATGTAGCAGGAATAAAGGATAAGACTTTTGGAGCAAGAGGCTGACTAATTGGACTCCAGGAGGTTCTAAGCGTAGCAGAAAAAGGCCAGACAGGAGGTGGAGAGATGAGATTGAAAAATATGCAAACAGACGAGGCATTGGCTCAGTCAAGGAATTCGTGAAAAAGGTTGGGGGAGGCCTTTGTTCAGCAGTGGACTTGCAATGGCTGCTGCTGATATATATATATATATATATATATATATATATATATATATATATATATATATATATATATATATATATATATATGAAGAAAGTTAAATTTGGGAAAGCCCCAGGAATTGATGGAGTGTGTGGTGAAATGCTGACGCATGGGGGAGAGATAGTAGTAGAATGGATGTGGAAGATGTGCAGATTGGCCTGGGAGGAAGGTAGAGTCCCGGAGGATTGGAAGTCAGGTATAATTATTCCCTTGTGCAATGGAAAAGGGGAAAAAACAGTGTGTGGTAATCATAGGGGCATTTGTCTTCTTAGTATTATAGGAAAAGTGTATGGTAGGATACTTATTGACAGAGTTTGAGAAAAAAAAGAGGAATTAGTTGGAGAAGAACAGTGAGGCTTTAGGAAGGGATGAGGTTGTGTAGATCAGATATTCATTCTTAGATCTTTAGTGGAGAAGTTTCTAGAGAAGGGAAAGAAGTTGTATGCGGCTTTCATGGATTTGGAGAAAGCATATGACAGGGTGGATAGACAAGGATTGTGGAAAGTATTAAGAGTATATGGAGTAGATGGGAAGTTGTTGAATGCTGTGAAGAGTATGTGTGATGGTGCTAGGGCTGCAGTGCGTGTGGATGGTGAACTGAGTGAATTTTTCTCTATGAAGGTTGGGTTGAATCAGAGATGTCCCATGTCTCCATGTTTGTTCAATCTGTACATGGATGGGGTAATAAAAGAGGCACAAGGTAGGGTAGTGGATGTTGAAGTGGCCCTGGTGAGAGAAAGTAGTGTTTGGAAACTCCCTGTACTGTTGTTTGCAGATGATACTGTGTTCTTGAGTGAAGACGAAGGGGAGCTGCAGGACTAGGTGGATGCGTTTGGGAGAGCGTGTAAGAAACGGAATCTAAAGGTGAATGTAATGAAATGTAAAGTGATGGTCTTTGAGAGAGGGGAAGTCAGTGAATGTACAGCAAGGTTGGATGGTGAGGAAATGGAAAATGTGAGTACGTTTAAGTGCTTGGGTGGTGTGATGAGTAAGGATAGAGGTTTGGAGTGAAGTGCCTGAAAGGGTACAGCAGGGAAGAAAGGTTGCTGGTTCCTTGAATGCAAGGATAAGAAACAGGGAAGTGAGCATGGAAGTGAAAAAGTTGCTACATGACAGTATTGTGATACCAACTCTAACGTATGGAAGTGAAGCTTGGACGTTGTTGGAAGGACATAAGTCACGAGTGAGAGCAGTGGAAATGAGTTATTTAAGAGGAGCCTGTGGAGTCACATGGAGAGACAGGCTGACAAATGAGGATATTGTTACGGAACAGAGAAAACTGTCCCGCAAAGTTCCAGGTTCAAAACAAAAGAGTTAGGTAAAATTACAAGTTAAAGTTTAATGCTCAAACTAACAACTAAACATTCAGGACTCATAAGGATAATGTAATGGCAAAAAAACAGGTTAAATATATGGTTAACTGCAATAGCCTCTATTAACACGAAATTAGCAAGAGTAAATTTATCTAAGTCAGCCCTGATAAAATGAGAAAACCAGATAATGCTCAGTGAATGCAAGATATATTATTACAGATACAAAATATTATCAATTATGACTGACATAAAAAAACTCCACATGAATCACAAAAACCTTACCAGGCCTACGAATTAACACCTTATGCTATACAGTACAAGAAAAAAGGTAATAACACTTATACTCAAATTACACAGCAGCTAGATGGTTGGAGACTTCCTGAGCACTCACAAAAATAATAACTGTACAAGGGAGGACAGAGATGTGAACAAAATGAGTAGATCTAAGTGGCAATTAATGCAGAGACTGAGCTCATTATATAGGGGCCAGCAGAGCTTGATACAACTTGTAAGAAGGACGCCCAAATGAAGCCATAGGGGACAAAGAGTTGACACTCCTGCTCTGAACAACAGAAAGAACGACTTACTCTACTATAAGGGAGGAGGGGGGGAGTGAGGTAGAACACGCACTATGGAAGCCACGAGGCGAATCGTGATCAAACATACAGCATACTGTACGTTAGAATTATACAAAGGATGATGAAATCATAGGCTATGTAACCCCTCCCAACAAAGAAAAAGAAATTTACAAAGGAAATTTCTTATTACTCTAAAACAATCTGTCTAAAGTCTAGATAAGCAATCTGCAATAACATTTTCTATCCCCTTGACATGTTGTATGTCTAATGAATACTCCTGAAGAAGTAGACTCCATCTTGTCAATCTCTGATTTTTATCTTTAAACTTGCTAAGGAATTTCAGTGGGTTATGATCAGTATAAATGACTATGGGGTCAAAACCAGAACACAAATAAAATGAAAAATGCTGTAAACCCAAAATCAAGGCCAAAAGCTCTTTCTCAATAGTTGAGTAGTTCTTTTGAGGTGGAGTGAACTTCTTACTGTAGTAAGATACAGGGTGTTCAATACCCTGATCATCCTCTTGCAGCAAAACAGCCCCAGCTCCTGTATCACTTGCGTCAACAGCCATCTTAAAAGGCCTAGCAAAATTTGGAGTAGCGAGCACTGGCTGACTTAATAGGATAGCTTTAAGTTTGCTGAAAGAGGATTCACAGTTATCGGTCCAGACAAATTTAACTCCCTTTTTCAGTAGGTCTGTAAGTGGTGATACAAGAATTGAAAAGTTAAGAACAAATCTCCTGTAATAACCTACCATTCCCAAAAATCTTTGTAGCTCTTTTCTACTTTTAGGTCTGGGAAGATCACTTATAACCTGAACCTTAGCTCCTGGTGGTACAACGTGTCCATCACCAATTACGTACCCAAGGTACTGAACTTTAGCTTGACCAAACTCACACTTTGATAAATTAGCTACAAGATTAGCCTGAACCAAACGCTCAAGAAATTTACTGACATGGCATAGGTGATCTTTCCAGTTGTCATTGAAGATTAATACATCATCAATATAAACAACACACCCTGCCAAACCCTCTGTTACAACATTCATGAGCTTCTGAAAAGTGGCTGGTGCATTCTTCATACCATATGGCATTACAGAACATGCAAAAGTCTTTCCTAGTGTTACAAAACATGAGATCTCCCTAGCACGTTCAGTCTCAGGTACTTGCCAGTATCCCTTTAACAAATCAAACTTACTTATGTACCTAGCCTTTCCGATCTTGTCTATGCAATCTTCCACGCGAGGGAGAGGGTAAGTGTCTGTTTTGGTTATCTGATTAACATGTCTGTAGTCGATGCAAAGCCGCTGTGACCCACCTGGCTTAGGGACTAGAGTGACAGGAGAACTCCACTCGCTCTGACAGGGCTCAATCATCTTGTGGTCCAACAGGTAGCCAAGCTCCTTTTGGATGAGAGGAACTTTCACTGGGTTCACACGGTAAGGAGGCAGTTTAATTGGCTTTGCGTCTCCAACATCAACATCATGCATCAACACAGTGGTTCTTCCTGGAGTGGCACGGAACACTTGCGGGTACTCCTGCAGTAATACCAAAAACTCCTGCCTTTCCTCGGGAACTAGATGAGAAAGCTTAGTCTGGAGATCATTCATGATATCAGGATTCTTCCCCAAACTATTACTCAGGCTCATGCTGCATGGGAGAACTTCACTTGCAGACTCGGGTGGAACAGCTACAGTGCAGACTGGGTTATTTTCGTCCTGCCTGTGATATAACTTTAGCATGTTGATGTGACAAAGTTGCTTGTTCTTTCTACGATCTGGTGTGGCGATGACATAGTTGACATCACCGAGTTTCTTCTCCACGAAATAAGGACCACTAAACTTGGCTTGAAGAGGTTGCCCATGCACCGGTAGCAGAATCAAAACCTGATCTCCTGGCTGAAAGTGGCGTAACCTGGACTTCTTATCATACCAAGTCTTCATCTTCTCCTGAGCAGCTCCTAAATTCTCTCTCGCCAGCTGTAAAGCAGTGGACAGCCGTTCTTTGAACTTCATCACATACTCCAGCAGGTTGACGTCATCTTCCTCCGACAGCCAGCATTCCTTGAGTAGCTTAAGGGGTCCTCTTACTTCATGGCCAAACAGTAGTTCAAAGGGTGAGAAGCCCAGTGATTCATTTGGAGATTCTCTTGCTGCAAATACAACGAATGGAAGACCTTTATCCCAGTCTTTCTGATGTTCCAAACAGTATTTCCTGAGCATCGATTTGAGTGTTTGATGATATCTCTCCAACGCTCCTTGGGTCTGGGGATGGTAAGCTGAAGACGTGATCTGGATGATGCCCAACTCTTTCAGAGACTGCTTGAAAACATTTGACATGAAATTACTTCCCCGGTCTGACTGTACCTCCTTGGGCAGACCAAACTTTGTGAAGAACCCTAGCATTTCCTTAACCACGTTCTTTGCTGAGATATTTCTAAGTGGGATGGCTTCAGGATAACGAGTAGCCATATCAATCAGGGTCAACACATAAGAAAATCCTGAAGAAGTCTTAGGAAGAGGGCCCACAATATCCACCAACACACGGGTGAAAGGCGCCTCAAAAGGAGGAATGGGAACTAGAGGTGCAACCTTTCCGGTCTGATTACACTTCCCCACAACTTGACAGGTGTGACAAGACTTACAATACCAGGAAACATCTCTGAAGATACCTGGCCAGTAGAAGTGTTTCAAAATGCGTGCCACAGTCTTCCTCACTCCAAGGTGTCCTGCCAAACTGGAATCATGAGCCACTCTAATGATATCCTGCCTACAAACACGAGGGATGACAACTTGATGTACAACCTCCCATTCACAGTCGGCTGATGCTGTTGGGGGTCTCCACTTCCTCTTAAGTACTCCTGACTTTATATAATAACAAGTAGAAGCACCAGCTGACTCTTCCTCACTGCAAGCAGAGTTAGCTAGACCTTTCAACTCAGGGTCAGCAACCTGCAACTCAACCAACTCTTGACGAGACAAATTATCAACACTACGGGGTACTGCCTCATCTGGTGAGTGGTCCAAATTAGCAAGAAAAGTGTCAGCTAGGATAACATCATCATCATCATTATCCTCTAAGTCACCAGTAACTTTAGACTTAGCCCTAGTGACAGCACATGCAGAGAACACATCAGGGACATCACAATCCTGGGTCGCAGCCACTGGTTCACTAGACAACTGAGGAGCTGGACACACTTGACTTCCACCAATATCATTTCCAAGTAAGAAAGTTACACCTGACATTGGGAGTGTCTCAACCAACCCAACCATAACGGAACCATTAACAAAACCAGACTCTAAGTTCACTCTGCACAGAGGGACAGAGAAGTAATTATTCCCCACACCTTGTAAGATTACAGTTTCATCAGAGGAATTAACATTAGAGCCTAGAACACTGGTCAGCATAAGGGATTGGCAAGCACCTGTATCACGATATACTCGTATTTTAACTGATTTCCTGTCATTACTGTCCAGAGGACTGACAAAACCATCAGACAGGAAATTAGCACATGAACTCTTGAGAGTGTCACCCACGTTACTGCTCAAAAGAGGAGCTTCATCATGAGAATTTAATTTACCCCTCAAAGCAGGTTCAGTTAACTCAGTTAAAGAATTCTGGGAACTCTCAAGGGTGGACACTAGACCAATTGACTGAATATTTAAGGACTCCTTTTTGTTCACATCACGCTGTCTCCTGAAACATTTCTCCGTAGTATGACCAAGCTTACTACAATAAGTACATTTACTTTTCTGAAATCTAGAGGTGGAGCTGGTATTTACTTCCTGAGAAACATCATCTTTATTCTCTTTCCTGTTACCTGTACTCTGAGTAGAGGCAACGTACTTACTCTCAGCTTTCCTTTTTTCTTTAGAATATCTCTTGTGAGTGAGAACATATTCATCAGCTAAAACCGCAGCATCAGACAAATTATCTATTCTTTTCTCATCAAGATATAGGCTTACATCATTATTAATACACCTTTTGAAGTCCTCCAGCAAAATCATCTGCTTAAATTTACCAAAATCAGAATCCACATTCTTAGAATTTAACCACTGCTCTAACAGATCTTCTTTGATTTTTGCATACTCAACATGGGATTGCTTATCTTGCTTATAAGTTGTCCTAAAGTTTACTCTATGGGCTTCAGGAACAAGCTCATAGGCCTTAAGAATCAAGCTCTTAACTACATCATAATTATCAGATTGATCCTGAGGCAAAGATGCATAAGTTACTTGAGCTTTACCGGTGAGAACACTGTGAAGGAGTACTGGCCAATACTTGTTGGGCCAATTAAAACCTGTAGCTACCCTCTCAAACAACTGAAAATACTTTGTTAAATCAGATTCATTAAAAGGAGGGACAAGTTTAACATTTTTAGCCACATCAAAATCATCAGAGCTAGATGATCCAGTTCCACCTTGTTTCATGCGATACTCATGGTCTGCCTGAATCCTAGCAATTTCAACTTGTGCCTCAGCCTCCTTAGCACGAGCCTGAAACTCAGTCTCCTTAGCTTTTGCCTGAAACTCAGCCTCCTTAGCATTTGCCTGAAACTCAGCCTCATTAGCACGAGCCTCCTGCAGGGCTAGCTGTAACTTAGCTATTTCAATCTGCGTTTGCTCATTTGGAGGAGTTATATTAAACAAGCTTTTATTAATCATGTCAACAATTTGATCTTTAGAATGATGAGAGCGAACAGCAATTCCCAATTGTTGAGCAACAAGCTTAAGTTCATTCTTTGTTCTGTTTTCTACATCACACACTGTTTGCACATTTGACAAAAAATCTTTGGCTTTATCAAGCGTAGTAATAGTAGACATCATGAATAAATCACAGTCACAAAATATCAAGCAATATTCTTATGATAATATCCTGAATATCCTGATAAGAGGTCGCCAAATTTATGTTACGGAACAGAGAAAACTGTCCCGCAAAGTTCCAGGTTCAAAACAAAAGAGTTAGGTAAAATTACAAGTTAAAGTTTAATGCTCAAACTAACAACTAAACATTCAGGACTCATAAGGATAATGTAACGGCAAAAAACAGGTTAAATATATGGTTAACTGCAATAGCCTCTATTAACACGAAATTAGCAAGAGTAAATTTATCTAAGTCAGCCCTGATAAAATGAGAAAACCGGATAATGCTAAGTGAATGCAAGATATATTATTACAGATACAAAATATTATCAATAATGACTGACATAAAAAAAACTCCACATGAATCACAAAAACCTTACCAGGCCTACGAATTAACACCTTATGCTATACAGTACAAGAAAAAATGTAATAACACTTATACTCAAATTACACAGCAGCTAGATGGTTGGAGACTTCCTGAGCACTCACAAAAATAATAACTGTACAGGGGAGGACAGAGATGTGAACAAAATGAGTAGATCTAAGTGGCAATTAATGCAGAGACTGAGCTCATTATATAGGGGCCAGCAGAGCTTGATACAACTTGTAAGAAGGACGCGCAAATGAAGCCATAGGGGACAAAGAGTTGACACTCCTGCTCTGAAGAACAGAAAGAACGACTTACTCTACTATAAGGGAGGAGGGGGAGAGTGAGGTAGAACATGCACTATAGAAGCCACGAGGCGAATCATGATCAAACATGCAGCATACTGTACGTTAGAATTATACAAAGGATGATGAAATCATAGGCTATGTAACAATATATAGGAGCGTTGTGGTGTGGATGTGGATGTGATAGGAAGCGTTAGGAGGAATACATTGAGGTGGTTTGGCCATATGGAGAGGATTGAGGGTGAAAGACTGACGAAGAGAGTGTATGTGAGTGAGGTGGAGGGGGGGAGAGGGAGGGGGAGGCCGAGGATGAGATGGAGGGATGGGGTGGAGAGGTATATGAGAGGGGGTGTGTGAGTTGGGAGCAGGGCAGTGAAATGGCGAGGGAAAGGGTGACGTGGAGGCGATTTGTTTGTGGCCACCCCGAACGGGTTTGAGGCGTCTGGCAATATATATATATATATATATATATATATATATATATATATATATATATATATATATATATATATATGTGTGTGTGTGTGTGTGTGTGTGTGTGTGTGTGTGTGTGTGTGTGTGTGCCTCTGTGGTACAGTGGTAGTGTGCGTCTCGCAAGATGGTGGACGCAGGCTCACCTCCCTCCAAAGTTATAAAAACTTTGGGAAGCGCTCACCGAGCCACTTACTGCTTTTGCAGACATAAACGGTGCTGTGGTTGAACCAGTGTCGCATACTAGTATGTCTGCACCCAGTCGGCTTAAGGCGGGCCGATTACACTTGGTTCACAGACTACACACACATCCAAAGCCACTTCAACATTACAATTACACTCACAAGCACTTCTCACCCTACATACGGTCTCTGCCGACAGCCTAAGCCACTGGGTAGAGATACATTAGCTGTATCGTCCCTGTGGTGGACGCTTAACGGCTGATGATGACAATGATGATGATGCTGATGATGATATATACAGTATATATTCCTCTTAATGGATAACACTCATTAGCTTGTGTCTTCAGTGAGTGGAATATGTTCACAGCAATTATGATTCCTGTTACATGCATTAATGTCATGGTTGCAATTACCCCATAAAACTGGCACAATTGCCCTGTTTATGCATTTAAGGGACTATACATACTTTACGTTGAAAGCTATAAATGCACGTGACTGCCGTAACGTACCTTTCACTGTCCGCAATAACTTGCGACACATTGAATAATGAAGGCAGCCTTATTCACACAGCAGCAAATATTACTGCTTCCAGGATATATTTAGGTAAAGTAGTATAATTTACAATATCTATTTTCCTTTAAAAATGGATTATATACTCACTTTAATGCCGCCTTCGGTGGCCTTCGCTCGATGTCAAGCCAATTCCTATTTCAGTCGAAACGTAACAGGAATCTAAATTACTCATACCGTGAGTGAGACGGACCAAGGAATTTTCCCTTATTATTATCCTGCTGCGACACCCATTGAGGGGAGAGAGAGAGAGAGAGAGAGAGAGAGAGAGAGAGAGAGAGAGAGAGAGAGGCAGGATAGTAGTGTTTGATATTATACTAAATTATACGATAGCATTATAGTATACAGTACAATTCTAGGAGTATAAGGAGGGAGGAAGGAATGGCGAGAGAGTGATAATACAACAAACACGTCTCTCTTCTATATTTGTTATGCTGGCGATTTCAGTGTTGGACCAAAGATGAATTCATCCCCACCACCAAAACCAAATACTGTACATGAAGCAAAGGGCCAGAAATGAGTCAAAAATCGTGAACCGGTTGCCCGATTGGACTGGAAATTGTCTTATTCTTCAATTTAGAGCATTTTAACGATACCTTGCTCTAACAAAAATTGAGCTACGTTGCGCCGTTTTTGCTGTGTTATGGTAGCAAACAAACATACCGAAATCAGAAGATTATATTATAGACATGCATATATATATATATATATATATATATATATATATATATATATATATATATATATATATATATATATATATATATATATATACACACACACACTCACACGCATACATACATATCAGCCATTGCAAGTCCACTGCTGATCCAAGCCCTTCCCCAACTTTCTCCACGAATTCCTTAACTGAGCCCATCTCTGTCAGGTTTTGCCTGCAGAGTTCTCTATCTCATCTCTCCACCTCGTGTCTGGCCTTTCTCTGCTACATTTGCAGTATCTTGGAGTCCAATCAGTAAGTCTTTTGTTCCATCAGTTGTCCCTTGTTCTTGCTATATGACCTGCTCACCTCCATTATTGTCCTTTTATAGATTCTGTATTGCCTTTTACTTTAGTCCGGTCTCCCACTGAATTTGATATCTTCCTGTCTCTCAAAGATATTCCTAAAACTGACCTTTTCGATGTTCTTTGGGTATGAATTAGTTTGTTTCCAATTGTTGTATCAGTTTCCAGATCTCACGCCCATGCACCATACCTGGAATTATGCATTCGTTATGTATTTTTCGTGTCATACATACAGTACAGACAAGCAACATCTTATAATGTATCCTTTCCATTCAATTGTAGTGCGTCTTCTTATGTCATGTTCATGGTCCTTCGTTAATTATAGTATCTCCCCCAAGCAAATGCATTCTCCAACTTCTTCAAAAGTTACTTCATTTATTTCAATAACACTCTTTGTTGTATTTGTATTAAACAGTAGTGGTAGGTGGTGGCGACCATCATCCACTGACTTGGTGTAGTGCTGCCTACATCTAACTTAGCCTTTATCATTCTTTTTCTGTGCCTGCCCTCCTCTCTTCCTATTTCTCCCATCTTTCCTATCACTTCTTATTTCTTTTCTCTCCTTTCCAGCTGGCTTTACATTGAGTGACAAGCCAAATGGTTTCCTGTACGTCAAGAAACCATTTACAACGCTGGGTGGTAACCATATAACCAAACTATACGTGCTCCCTACGTGTCAACACGTGGGTAGGTGGAGGGTTAGTGCCCCTCCCCGTAAAACAAATAACTCAACGTCAAATGGCCACCCCTTATGGGATTATGGCGTCTGGCAATAGATAGATAGATAGGTTAGTTTTACCCAGTTTCATCTTTAGCTCTGCTTTAAAACTTTCTCTGTTTAGGTCATTTGGCATTTCCTGCAATGTCCCTGCTGTTTCTTAGGTTTGGAGAATGTGATCAGCAAATCTAAAATTGTCTAAGTTTTCTCCATCGAAGTTTACTCCTTTGTTTTCTCGGTTTTGATTTCTGAAACGACTTTTAAGACATACTGTAAACAATCTTGGTGAATTTGTATGACCCTGACTTACACCTTTCTCAATCATAATTTTTTCTGAGTCTTTATGTAACTTAACTGTAGTAGTTCCCTCTTTGTACTTGTTTTTAAGCAGCTTTACTTTGTTCTCTTTTTCCTCTTGTTCCCCTTTTCTAATCGACAAAACCTAAGCACAGTGGTTTATAATATTCTTTAGTTTTCTCAGATAGCTGATTCATTGTATGTAGATGATCAACAGGCCAGTACCCACTTCGAAATCCTGCTTGAACAAGAGGTTTGTTTTCTTACAATTTTGATTTTTTTTTTTTTTTCGTAAGGATGGTAAATAACTGATAAGCTAATAGGTTGACAGTTACTAAGAGCTTTTGAGTTACATTTCTTGTAAAGCAAAATAACTTGCATTACAAAATGGTCTGGAAATTTTCTTCTTCTGTATATATTGGATAAATAAGTTTTCAACAATTTCCCCTGCATCTGACAGTAAATCTATTGTTCCATCTTTTCCTTGGGCACTTCCTCTTTTCATACTTTTAAAATTTAACTTTTTCAGGTGTTACCTCTTTTATTTCACTTGTGTCAACTGAAAAAAGTCAGTGCTGATACTGTTTTCTTTGATGCACACAGTTCTTTGTAAATTTCTTTAGCTCTCTTCATCATCATCTCTCTGCACTTGATGACTAGGATTTTTGTCTTTCAGTGTTATAATTTGTTGCTTACTTCCGCCAGTTTGCTTCGGGCCTTATTCAGACTTTTATTAAATATTTTTATATCATCAATGTTTATTGCTTCTGTCTCCTGTTTATAACCTTATTTAAGTCCCTGCTTTCTGTTTCACATTTATTTTATATTTTCATCTCCATTCTTCTTTTCAAAAGCTCGAGATTCGTTTTTGTTTGCTTATTGACTTTGGTTTTAATAGCTCTCCCTACAACCACCGCCGATTCCCGTAATACTTTTATTAGTCTACTGTTCAACTCATCAATTATGACATTTGGTATAATTAGGTGCAGTGGCTCCTAATCCCTAGGCCGCGACCCAAATTTGGGTCGCCAAACCATATCCAGTGGGTCAGTAGGGATCTGTAGTGACTGTCAGAACTCTCCTTTGTAGTCCATTAGTGACGCACCGAGGATCAGCGATGCCCACAATCAATCAATCAATCAATCATTTCCTGTGGCACCCCACGGGATGCATAGGGCCTCAATGAACTCTCTCCACCAATTTTTGTCTCTTGCCATCTCCCTCAGGTCCCACCAACACTCCTCTCCTGCTTCTTTTTTCATTGTCCTCAACCAGGTTTCCCTCGGCCTACCTCTACCTCTTCTTGCTCTGGCAGTCCACTCTGGCACATCCTGTATTAAACTGTCTTCTTTTCTGTATATGTGCCCCAGCCACTTCCAGCGAGACAGTCTCACATATTCATTAACTGGTTCCACTCTCGTAATATCCCTTACTCTTGCATTTGTAACTCTGTCTTGCCACTTTACCCCAAGAATCCTTCTCAGTAGTTTATTCTCAAATCCTAATACTTTCTGATCTGTTGCAATTGTACTGTACCATGATTCATGCCCGTAAATTAAAATTGGTCTAACCATGGACTTGTAAATTTTCACTTTAGTATGTACCGAAAGCACATTATTATTCCAAACAGATTTCAACATTCCAACAGCTCGCCAAGCCTGTCTAATCCTCTCCTCAATTTCATTGTTTAATGATCCATTCGATGATACAATCGTTCCCAGATATTTAAAGTTTTCTACATTCTTCACCATATTATTCCCAATTAACAATCGATTTGGTTCTCCACGTTCATTTTAATAATTTCAGTCTTTCCACAATATATTACCAATCCCACTTTTTCTCCTTCCTCCACCAGACAATCAAGCACCCTCTGCATTTCGTAAATACTTCCGCAAATCAGTACAATATCATCAGCATAGTCCAAATCAATCAGCTTCTTATTTTCTTTCCAGTTAATTCCTGCACCTGTTCTTCTTACAACCTTTTTCATAACATAATCCATAACCAAAACAAACAACAATGGCGAAAGAACTCCTCCTTGAATCACTCCTGACCTAACTTGAAATGGATCACGGAAAGAACCACCCACCATTACCTTACAAATAGTACCTTCATGCTGGCTTCTAATAATATTTACAAACTTTTCTGGTATACCATAGAATCTCATAATTTTCAACATAGCTCCACGTGAAACACTATCAAACGCCTTTTCAAAATCCACAAAACACATACTAAGTGGCATTTTCATCTTATTAGCTTGTTGCATTAGATGCCTTACAATAAAAATTTGATCATCACAACCTCGACCCTTTCTAAATCTCGCTTGTTCCTCTCTTAAAAATTTGTCAATTACTGGCTCTATTCTGTTTAACAAGATTTTGGAAAAGACTTTTGCAACTACAGGTGTCAAAGTTATCCCCCTCCAATTGCCACACACACTTAAATCTCCCTTTTTTGGTATTTTTATAATCACTCCATTTTTCCACTCTACTGGAATTCCACCATTATCCCAAGCCACTTTAAAAAGTTTCAAAAGCGCATTTATCAACTCGTCATTTTCCACCTTAAGCATTTCTGGAAATATTCCATCCTCTTCTGGGGCCTTAAAATTCTTTAACTCCTTTATAGATTTTGCTACCTCTTCCAAAGTTATATCGCCTGTTTCTATCTGCAAATCTCTCTCGGCTGGCAAAATGTCCTCTTCAGCTGGGATTGGTCTATTTAGAACAGATTCAAAGTGCACTTTCCACCTTCCTTTTATATCCAAATCTTTAGTCATCATATAGAAATTCAAAATAGGCGTTATTAGTGAGAAGAAGATTGAGATGACTGAACCTTCTCTAATCAGTTGCTAAACTCATAGTTGTTATCTACCTTCGTAGATATATATATATATATATATATATATTCATTTTTTATTATGTAAATGAATATGTATATTCATTTATTTATTGATATACATAGATTATAAAATGAAGAAAAAAGAAACACTCGATCTACCGTCATCTTTATCGCGACAGGTTCGGAGCCAACTTTACTCCATCATCAGGCAAGGTACAGGTTAAAAGAAACATCATATGGCAAGAGTTTCAAGCAGTCTAACGAGTTCATTATAAAAACTAAACACAAAACAATATAAAAGTATCAGTAAACAAATGAGTTGGTCAGTCGACAATAAAATAAAAAATTAAGTAAAATAATAAGCACAAAAAAAGTTGAACCAAAACAGCCAAGGAAAATAATAAGTACAAAAAAAAAAAAAAAAAGTTGAACCAATACAGCCAAGGAAAAGGAGAAGGTAAAAAACAAAAGCCAAGTAAAGAAAAGATACAGATAAAACATCATAGTAATTTACCTTCATTAAAAACACAAGAGCTCAGGGGAAGTCTGGATAATGTTTTATCCATGGGCTTTGGTTTACTTGGCTTTTTTTTTTTTACCTTCTTTTCCTTGGCTGTAATGGTTTAACTTTTTCTTTTGTACTGATTATATCTTTTAATGTAGACTGACCAGCTTATTTAATTGCTGGTGCTTTAATATCGTGTTTAGTTTTTATAATGAATTCTTTAAATTGCTTGAAACACTTGCCACATAATGTTTCTTTTAACTTGTACCTTGCCTGATGATACAGTGAATTTGTCTCCGAACCTGTCGCACCAAATAAACAAGATGATGTTCTTCTATCGAGTGCTGGTTTTTCTCTTCAATATAAAACTCTGAGCTCCCAAGGACGTTTCTATTCTCTCTCTCTCTCTCTCTCTCTCTCTCTCTCTCTCTCTCTCTCTCTCTCTCTCTCTATATATATATATATATATATATATATATATATATATATATATATATATATATATATATATATATCTCTATATATATATATATATATATATATATAGATAGATAGATAGATAGATAGATATAGATATAGATAGATAGATAGATAGATAGATAGATAGGTAGATAGATAGATAGGTAGGCAGATAGATAGATAGATAGACAGATAGAGAGAGAGATACCAAAATAACTTCATTTGTATTACTGGTTGAATTACCACTCACTGAAGAGTCTTCTTCTGTTTTTAAGGTATCTAACTGTGAATGAAAGCAGTAACTGTTATTAGTGACTTCAAAACCAAGCACGACCTGAATGGATGTCATGCTAAGTCGTATGTTGGAACACGTTGGTGTGTGTGTGTGTGTGTGTGTGTGTGTGTGTGTGTGTGTGTGTGTGTGTGTGTGTGTGTGTGTGTGTGTACTTAAACTGGAAACGTAAACCAAAATGAATCTCTACATATTATAAATTTCTCTAAAAGTATTGTAATAAACAACCACGAAATTATAATGTGGTATCAGGTTTGCTGTGAGACAAGTGTGTGAAAAGTATTTTGTGAAAGGTAAGGATGTGTTTTGGGCATTCATGGATTTAGAGAAAGCTTATGACAGAATTGATAGGGAGGCTTAGTGGACTGTTTTCAGAGTGAATGGACTTGATGGTAGGTTGTTAAAAGAAGTAAAAAGTTTTTATGTAAATAGTACAGCGTGTGTAAGAGTGGGAAATACTGTGAGTGATTGGTTTTCCGTGAGAGTGCGGCTGCGGCAGGGATGTGTGATGTCGCCTTGGTTGTTTAATGGATGATGTTGTAAGGGAGGGAGGTTAATGCAAGAGTGTTTGGTGAAGGTTTGAGTCTGGTGAATGCTGATGGTAGAGGGTGGAATCTGAAGCAGCTGCTGTTTGCGGATGATACTGCACTGGTGGCTGATTCGGAGGAGAGATTGAGACAATTGGTAGAGGAGTTTGGAAGGGTGTGTTAAAGGAGGAAATTGAGAGTAAATGAGAATAAGAGTAAAGTGATGATGCGTACGAGGTTGGTAGGTGGAGGATGAATATAGTTCTGAATGGTGAGTTGCTTGAGGAGGTAGAGTGTTTTAAGCATTTAGGGTCACATGTTGCTGTGGATAGAAGAATGAATGAAGAAGTGAAGTTTAGAATGAATGAATGAAGTAGGAAAGCCACTGGGAGGAATGAAAAAATGTGTTTAGATGTCAATCGTTTAGAATGGATGTAAGAGAAGGTTGTATGAGTGTGTGGTGGTACCGACTGCATTATATGGGACTGAAACATGAGATATGGGTGTAGCCGAGAAAAGTTTGAATGTAATGATGATGAGGTGTCTGAGGAGTATGTCCAGAGTGACGCGTATGGATCAGGTGAGAAATGATAAAGTGGAAAGAGAACTGGAGTTTTGCGGGAGATGGCTGATCGAGTTGAGCAGAGAATGTTGCG
Organism: Coenobita brevimanus; assembly: GCF_032717465.1. NCBI lineage: Eukaryota > Metazoa > Arthropoda > Malacostraca > Decapoda > Coenobitidae > Coenobita > Coenobita brevimanus. Next base: position 10,453,087 of record NC_137031.1, read on the forward strand.
ATGGTTTGGCCATATGGAGAGAATGGATGAAGAGCAATTGGTGAAAAAGATAACTGGACCAAATGTAAGAAGTGTAAGGCTGAGAGGAAGACCGCGAATAGGATGGATCGACAGTGTGAAGATAGTTAGATGAGAGAGGGATGTCTGTAGAGCAAGGAAGAGGGGCTGCGCATGATAGGAATGATTGTAGAGAAATTGTGAATGAATAGATGTTGACGCTGCCATGAGGGGTTATTCTCCCGCATTTGGTATGAACGGTTGATCAGGTCAGGTGTGGGTAAGGGGATGGGTCCATTATGATGTGGCAAGGGTAAACCAGCTCTGCTGTCGGGCCCTGCTGCGGATGTCCCTGATTGCACTGTGCAGCTGACCCTCATGCGGTGTGGTGCAATGAGGATCTGTCCCTTCCTCCCTTGGGGCTTAGATACAAATAAATGTGTGTGTGTGTGTGTGTGTGTGTGTGTGTGTGTGTGTGTGTGTGTGTGTGTGTGTGTGTGTGTGTGTGTGGATGAGTAAATTGGGAGTGTGTCGTCCTGTTTCTGCTACCCCCCCCTTTCTTTGGGGGAAGCAGCCTAGGTATATAGATGGTATCAGGTTATTAGTTTTTGAAGTTGTCATGATATAAAATTAAGTTTTGAGGTAAACATGTTATATTTCCGGTAAACTGTTTCGCCATCACTAGTATTAGCCTGCAAATATTACAGGTGATATTTATCCGTGCGACATCATGGTCGCCGAGATTGCCTCCTTTCCAGAATGTGGCTCGCTGCTGAAAAAGGTTAAGAAACATTGACTTAGAGCCTGAAATCTTTTCCTTGTGTCTAAATGAAATGCAGCTTTGTTTTTGTTTACCTTTTTTTAAGGGGGAATCTCTTGATATTTTCAATCAGAATCCCATTTTTATTTCGGAAATTGGTTTTGTCTTTGCAACTCACCATTCTCTGGCCACTTTTATTAAATTTATTGATTACTGTGACAATAGTGACAGTGTTGTTCTTATCTGCAATGATTAAATCGATTTCATTCTTTGTTTCCCCATTTGGGCTTCTCCATGTTCATTTTTTGCCCTTTCTTTTGTCGAAGGATGTGTTCATTATTTTCATGTTGTTCATTTCAGCAAGATTTACCACCATTTCACCTCCGTCGTTTGTCAGGGAGTAGGTGATAATGCTTGTGATTGTGGTCTATTTGAGCAGAAGCACAAAAGTTAGTTTCTTTTACGTCCGTGAAATGGAACTTAGAGTCATAGTGTTGCTGTCTTGTGAGCTTTGTTCAGAGTTTTGAATGTGCTAGCGATAAGTATGTTTGTTTTGATCGGAGTCTCCACACCCTGCAATTATTCGTTGGACACCTTCCTGACAGTTGTCTTTAGACTCCTAGAGGTTAATGGGATCATTACAGTGGCCAACCAAAGCTCCAATTATACATTTTATCTCCTGGCGGACATGACGTACAGTATCTCCTGGCGTACGTGATCTTCAGTATTAACTGGCGGATGTATGATTAACCATTCCTGGAGGAGAAACAGACGGGAATTTCGAAATATTGGGCTGAGAGGATTGTGTCATGCCCTAACTGGATCACCAGAGGACATCGGTACATGTTAAACTTCTCAGTCCCGTGTGGTGACATGCCTGATGCGTGTTGTAGCTTCTTTGGGTTGCTACGGACAAGTGTGACTACTCGGACCTTTCTCTGGCTCCTTGATGTGTCCATCGCCTCATTGTCTCCAGTATCAGTCATCAGTACTCGGGGCTTCTTCAGGGGTCTTCAGGATGAAGGACCCTTACCCCTCTCCAACAGTGATATACTGAATGTTGATTATTAGATCACATACACTGTACGGTGGTCTAGTGCCTCATTCTTAACAGCTGTCGTTATTTATTTATTAATTATCTTTGCAAAAGTTTAATCCTACCTTAAGGGTAACGGTATCAGTTACAAGATTACAAGTCTGTATGTGTGTGTGTGTGTGTGTGTGTGTGTGTGTGTGTGTGTGTGTGTGTGTGTGTGTGTGTGTGTGTGTGTGTGTGTAGTTATGTTTGTGTACTTAGAATAAGGTATGGAGTTGGTGAATAAGTAATATTCATAAGTTATCTTGCCACCGTGTTAACTATAATTTAATAAAGTTTGGCAGAGGTTTCATTTTTTTATATAACCTGGCGAATGATTTAGATTGTCTGGCCCATCAGGCTGTATCAGAAAGTCAGAATATCTGTATTATCTTGACGTCATTCCTCTCTCGTGCCCCGAATATTCCCATACATGCTTCTTCATTTATCGCATTGCAAACTTCTTCATTGGAGTCTCCCATGAGCATAGAATATCTGATCTTTTATTCTTCATAATCTTGGAGATGTCGTCATAGAATGTTTCTGTTCATTCATCTGTGCTTTTAAAAGTGGTGCATATACTCGTATTGCTTTCAGGGTTTATCTTTTGCGCCTTATTATTACAATCCGTGCTATTTTGTCACACAACTGCTGAAATCAACAATGTTCCCTGCAGGATTTCTATTAAGTAGAAATCTTACAGCCATAAGTTCTTTGTTCTCGCCTTCCTCTGTAGTACAATAGGTGGTTACTGCCTGAGAGCAAAATTAAATTTCCTTCTTTTCTGTGGATATCGCAGCTAATGTGGATATCTCAGCTAATGTAGTCTAATTCAGTCATTAAGGTATCGAGTGTGCAACATTCTGCCAGGCTTCCTACATCATGCGTGTAGATTTTCGTGGATTTCAGGATGATTAGTATCCCGGCCTCCTATTTGTTGATACAGTGCCTACCCTCATCCTCTGGCACACTGGCAGTGCAGCTGGACCTGTAGTTGAAGATGATCCAACAGGAACAACTGAATATTCATTATCAATAGAATTATATATATATAGATTTATATATATATATATATATATATATATATATATATATATATATATATATATATATAGAGAGAGAGAAAAGAGAGAGAGAGAGAGGAAAATACAGATATGGATGTATATGCATTGTATAGGCTATATGAGTGCATGTGTGTTTTTGTTATGGTGGTTGTGTGATTTATGTGTTTGTATGTGTGCTTTAATAAAATCATTCACTTTGCCTAACTATATTCTACGATAGGAAAAAATTAGTAGAATAAAGCCCAGACAAAATCCTTGACCCTTGATAGTTGTTAGACCCGGCCTCTTTGGCCCCATACATCCATGAACTGCATTAATGGAACCAGACGTGTAAACTCGACGACAAAATCTAAAGTGACCTCGATGGTCATGATCAACCGGTCTTCAGTGACCTGTGAATGAAGTGACTTTACTAGATATTCGTATGACCTGTGACTGATCGGCCTGCATGTGTATGCGCAAGCGCATGTGCCTGTGTGTGTGTGTGTGTGTGTGTGTGTGTGTGTGTGTGTGTGTTTAACAGAATAATAAGCAGTTTTTATCAGATTTTATGTAAACTAGATGGAAAGGTTTCAGGTCAGCCTATGAGTAAACCTGTTACTTTAAAGAACAACGTATCACAGGTGAACATCACAGTAGGTCACAATTTAACCTTATGAACTCCAATTAAACACTTTTCATCTAATTTTCAACAAATATGAGGGAATGTATGAGGGTGTGGCACCAATGAAGGGCTTCAATATGGCAAAAAATTAGTGAAAGGTCAGTGTCACAGGAAAAGGTCAATTTGTAATTTTGTGTGTGTGTGTGTGTGTGTGTGTGTGTGTGTGTGTGTGTGTGTGTGTGTGTGTGTGTGTTTCTGTGTGTGTGTGTGTGTGTGTGTGTGTGTGTGTGTGTGTTTGTGGATGTGTGTGTGTACGTGTCTTAGTGTTTGTGCGTGTATGTGTGTCTGCATATTTGTGTCTGTGTGTTTATGTGTTTGTGCGCATATGTGAGTGTATGTGTTTTGCTTGTGCTTCCATGTTTATGTGTTTGTATTTGTGTGTGCTTGCGACTGTGCGTGTTTCTGTGTGTGTTTCTGTTTGTGTGATTGTGTGTTCGTGTTTGTATGTCTTTGTGTGTTTGTGTCTGTTTGTGTGTTTGTTTGTGTTTGTGCGTTTGTATGTGTTTGTGTGCTTGTGTTTATGTGTATGTGTTTTTGTGAATGTATGCTTGTGTTTGTGCTTGCGTTTGTGTGTGTTTATGCGTGTTTCTCTGTTTGTTTGTTTTTGTGTTTGTTTGTTTTTGTGTTTGTATGCATGTGTGTGTGTGTGTGTGTGTGTGTGTGTGTGTGTGTGTGTGTGTGTGTGTGTGTTTTGGGTGTGTATTTTCCATGTTTGTAGTGTGTGCATGTTTAGGCGTATTTGTTTGTGTGTTTTTGTGTTTTTGTGTTTGTGTGCCTTTTGTGTTTGTTATTTTTATGTTTGTTTTTATGTGTTTGTGTTTGTGTGCCTGTGTTTGTGTTTGTAGGTGTGTTTTAACAAAATAACCAATTTCTTCCAATCTTAGGTAAACCTGATGGAAGGAATGAGGGCCACCGAAGGAGTAAAGCCATTGTTTTTCAGGATAATAATTCAAAGGTTGTGGTCTTTGTCGTGGGAATTCTTTCATGCTGTTGGGCGCTAGTAAAATAAAATATAAAAAAAAAAGAAAGGAAGAAACCGACGCCAAACACATGACTACCAGGGCAAAAATTCCAAAATTATTTACTGAGTCACCCGATGCCACGTTGGTTATAAATTTTTCCATCCATTTTGTGAAGGGTCGTCCAATATGTTAAACGGAAAGACGAGTGAGAACTCTTTATCAAGAAGGGATAATACCCGATCCCGTTGGCAAGATTCCACCTAGCTGCCAAGATAACGCCTACTCAGTCAAAAATAAAATGTGCTAGCAATGTAATAAGCTAAGACCGAACACAGGTCTGCGCTCAACGATTTTTGCGAAAATGATGCCACAACTCCTTTTACATATGACCTACGAAATCGACCATTTTCATTATAAAGGTTATTAAAGTCAAAAATAGCTTGGCAAGAAAGTTTTAAAACGAAATAAACCGTCGCTAAACACAAGATTAACATGAACATGTTTTCATATGCTTAGTCCACAGATTCCAGCTTTGTTTTTTTTTTTTGGGGGGGGGGAAATTTTGCTATATTATCCTTCCCCATGTGATATGAACTTTGGCAATATATAATGGTATAAGCAGTATACAAGAGAATATTTATTGGTAGCATACATTATAAATCACTGAGGATGAGGTGCTACCAATCCTCCTATACCATCTAGAATACGACCCATAACTTCCTTGCAGAGGGTTGAACAACGCCTGCCCGCTCCATACCCATCAAACTGTGTTAAGAATTGGGAAGAAACACCATTCAGGCCTCTGGTAATGCTACATGAAAATTTAGCCCCATCAGCTGAACTCTACTCTGCTTCGGTAGGTTTCAAGCCCTTCTGTCTGTACTCAATCCACTCTCACATTCAGACTCTGCTGACTTATTTTCAATATCAAACAATTGTTTGGCATTAGCTGGAACAGAAGTTTACCCTGTCTCGGTGGGTTTGGAGTCTTACCGCCAATACTCAGACCTGGTTATCACTCTTAAATTCATATAGCTCACTGTGAGCTGAATAAAACTAATGCATCGGCCAGACCATAGTCTGTCTCGTCGGGCTTGGGGCCTCTCTGGCACTCTTGTTGAATCAAGTTATCTTGTAATAAATGACTGTTGTTGCTTTTGTTGTTGTTGCTCAATTCCGGACTCTCGTTAACCAGACCCATCGACCGCAAGTAAGCAACTGCCCAGTGATATTGTCCCATAGGTACCCTACAACTTTGATGTTTCTGCATTTATGTATGGCATGTGCTGTTTAGTTCTCCATTATGTGTGTTATGTTGTGTGAGCCTATACTCCAAGCAAAGCACGTCATTTGTGATTCCACCCAACCCAAAATAAGCTGGTAATTGAGGAGGGGTGGGTAATGTCCTGATCTACGCTTAGTTGGGTGAACCCAATCATCACCATTAAAGGACACCTCTGATGGGTGGATATAAGGAGGACAGGGGCTTGAAAGATAGTGTTCTGATCTAGTTGAGCTAGCTGTTGTATTGCCCTGTGAGTGAAGTGAGTATATTGGTGTTTTTTCATTGCTAGTGTTGCAGTGTTGGAGGTGGGATTTGTTCTAGAGCTAGATAACGTTTATGTGATGATATTTTATGTGCTTAAGCATGTTGTGTGTCTCATGTAATGACAGGGGTGTTATGTACTGACACAGGTTGCTAAAGACTCGTAAAAACTGTGTACCTCTCATATCAAGATAGTCTCTAACAATGAGAACTTTATTTTCAGAATGTAATTTAGCTGCGAGAGTGGTTTTGGTGCAGCCAGTGGTCATGCATATGGGGATGTTCTGCATGGTTTGCAAGGTGTTGTAGTATGTACTGGATAGGATGGGAGTACGTCACTGATCGAATGTGTTGTTTGTAGAGTAAGGTGAGTGTTTCTTATTTATTCCTCCTGGTCTGCCCCTGTAATTGGTCTGAGTGCCTTAAGTCTAAGGGTGCACCTCCTCTTCATTTCTTGCGGTACTTGAAGGAGAGTCCAGTGTCATGTCACTGCAAGGATCGTGGTGAATGGGGTGTGTGGTACAGGTGTACATTGTTAATTGTGATGTCAGGGGGGTACCTGTGTTGATGCTTGTTGCTGGTAATGAGAGTAGTGATGGATCTGACTGGACTGATCGTCAGCCTGTTCTCTTCGACCTAAGACTGTAGCGTGTTGAGGTATTCCTGTTGCAGTGTGCAGGCTGGGTCTGCAGTGTGTGTCTGGTTTGTGTGGTGATGTCACCTGCTGATGAGGCAATGTTTAAGGGCAGCTATGGCCAGCGAATATCATGCATGCTCTCAGGTAAGATTCTGTTCTGTTACTGGTTACATGTATTCCAGTACTACCTGTTTCATGGACTCGGCCAGTGAGGAGGATGGTTAGACACCCTGCAGGACTATGGGCAAGATCTGTCAAAGGAGGGATGAGCTACTTAGGTCAACGGCCGTCTAGCAGGCTGGGTGGAGTTTGTTAGCCTTGGTTGGCAGTCCACCTAGAAGATGGAAAACTCTGAATCATACCTGGGTAGCTACTGTAGGGAATTCCAAGATCCTGTCCATAAGCTAGTGGAAAGCCTTTTCCTGACTTGGGAGTTTTGGGTGGGGACTGCTTCCCCTCTTTGGAAAACTTACGATTCATACAAGTGGGATCAAGGTCAGTGTGGGATGCCTGACCCTTCCAGCCTTGCTGGGGGGTTCCTCCTTGGGTGCAAGCTTTGGGGGTCCTATCATGTTGGCACCAATTAAAATGGTTGCTGGGATTCCTGAACAATCCCAGTAGCTGGATGATGGGAGAGGGATCTCCTAAACCAGTGGTTCCCAATCTTTTTGGTCCTGTGGCCCCCCGAGAAAATTATGAGAAGCTCCATGGCCCCCTGTATAACTCAGATCGTATATTTATATATTTTTAATATTTGATATTGTGCAGAAAACGGTAATTACCCCAATATACTTAAGGCTAAACTAGCACAGTATGGTATATTTCATACTTGATTTCTGTCAGGTTTTACCCAGACCAAATACCTTATAATATCTTACATTACCAATAAGGCCCATGGCCCCCCAGTCAATGTCTCATGGCCCCCTTGGGGGCCATGGCTCCCAGGTTGGGAACCGCTGTCCTAAACCCTATACTATTTTTGACTCACGCCATAGTGGTGTAGAGGACACATGAGCTCATAGAACCACGTGTGAGTTTGACTTTCAGAAGGAACTCTGAGTGGTGGCTTGGAAAATTCTAAGCCTTTCAGAGGGTGATTGACTGCCACTGTTGTCACGAGAGTTGCGGAGATTGGGGGTTGGCACAGCATCACACTCTACTGTGTGGTAGCCCGGGCATGGCAAGGTCAGTAGCTATGGTTATGCATACCACTGGTCTGGCTGTGATGGTGATGCCCAGCTTAGAGGTGTTGATGTGGTACTTGTTGCTCGTTTTGTTTCTTGTGTCAACGCAGTTACTCTGGTTGATAAACATGTAACAATGATGTACCTCTAATGCCGTCTATGGTTCATTTGAGATTACTAAACTTGAAGAGATGGAACTGTTCTATGCTAAACTTGACTCAGTTGTGGAACAGTGTCCCTCATGGGATACACTCTGTGTTTCTGTGTCTTGGGTGACTTTATTTAGTTACTAGCACTGACAGGGCAGGTTTCAGGGAATTTGTAGGTTTCCAAGGCTCTGGAACCAGGAATTCCAATAGTTCTTACCTTCTGGATATCGTACAGTCCCGTAAACTGGAAATTGCTGGATCCTGGTCCCAATGGACAGGTACTCACCGCTGGACTTGGTATTCAAATACGGGAGAGGCTGCAAAGAATACTGACCAAAACTTTGTTTGTATTTTCTGTAGAATCCTTTAGAACTGAAGGGTTTCAGGAGTGCAGTGTTCTTTGCTAAGGTCATAGGCTTGTTGTTGCCACTCTAAGGCAACAAATCAAAACTGAGAGAAACTCAAGATGCTACAAGAAACGGTTCCATCTTGAAAAACTCAGGGATGAAAGGTGTGCTCATGAATATACAGTGGCAGCCACAAATCAGTTTGAAGTGCGCAATACTTTTGATGACCCTGTTGAACGATGGTTGCTACTGGACTGATTCTTTGTAAGGTATCTTACTTCCCTGAGTCATTGTTTTATAACCTAAGGAACATTATACCTCAAATGAGGGTTGCAGCATGGCCCATGCAGACCTTTACTGTGCCTCATATGAGGTCTGCAGCATGGGAAGGGTTAAATGTGCTACCCTGGCAATAGCTGATGAGCGTGTTGGAGAGCACCTTAGATTAAGGAAAGGTTTTGTCTCACTGGGGACACTGGCCACAATGAAAAGTCATGCTGCCAGACTGGCTTGGAATTGGGAGCAACACAGACTTCTGTCTTGATGGGCATGAATTCTGATGAGAAGGAGAAAGGAGATGTAAGTCAGGGAAATGGCTAAGGAGATGGACGGCAATTTTTATGCTACCGACTTTTGACTATGATCAGACTCAAATATGAAGTTCGTTTGGGTGGGGCCCGCTTGTGGATTTCCCTCTCTACAGCCCTGCCAAACCTCCTCTCTCTCTCTCTCTCTCTGTTGATTGAGAAAGTTTTTATATATTTATAAGTTATGTTTTCTTCTATATTGTTTCGACCTTTTTTCCACACCACCACTGAGGTAAAAGTCTTGGCGCGTTTTTTTTTTTTATAGAGGTTTCCCCAGTAGGCATAAGTCCTCTCTCTGATCTTTCTTCTAGAAAATACTTGTTCACATTGTAAATAAGTTCTTTCTCCCGACTGTGGAGCACACGAGAGCGAGTCGGAGTAGCTGCCATCGTGGGTGGGGATCAGGGAGGAAGTGACCGGTCACCTGTAGTCTGAGGTGGATGTCCTTGACCTCTGGCAACGTCGGAAAGCGACGTTGTCACGTGGTGTGGAATTTATACAAATCATTGCTATTATCCTAAAAAACGACACATTCATAGCAGTATATAGCCTTATTTAATATATTTAATAAGTACAGAATATTTAATATATAATTTCAAATAGTAAATAGCTGACATATGACAGAGAGAGACATAGGTACTGGGGTTGATGCGGCAGAGCTGTAGAGAGGGAAATCCCCTCTCGGGCCCCACCCAAACGGACTTCATATTTGAGCCTGACCATAGCTTGCCGAGCCCTGAAGAAACTCCATCCCAAACCCATCTCTCAAGTTAACTCTTTTCGGACAGCCAATGGATGGCTCATGTCAGGGACGAGTGAACATAGGATTCGTTGGGATGACTGATTTGAGCTGCTGTATATGTCTGAACCTCCCAGTGTAGAGCTTCTATCAGATGGTGTACAACCATTTACTACTTTCCCACCAACTGATGATATCGTGCCTTCTCAAGAGGAAATAAAAAAGGCAATGGATAAGTTGAAAAATGATAGAGCAGCTGGCACCCCAATGGAACTGGTAAAAGCTGGGGGGTGAAGCTATGACTAGGGCATTATACTCAGTCTAAAAGCCAACTGGCAGCCTGATATCATTCCTCCGGATGGGACACGGGGTTTGGTCACCCCTGTCTAGAAAGGGGAAGGAGACCAGTGTGACTATAGTATACAATTTGGTATTACAGTACTTAGTGTGCCAGCAAGGTTCTTGCTCACATTTTCCTGGTGTGTATCTTACAGTTTTTGCAATGGTTTCAGAGACTTGAGTAATCTGGATTGACACCCAAGAAGTTTACACCTGACTGCATCCTACCCCTTGTATTTCTCGTGGAACACCACCTTGAATATAGACAAGGTCTACTTGTAGCCCATGTGAGTCTTAAGAAGGCATTTGACTCAGTAAATAGGTAGGGACAATGGAAACTCCTGCGACTCTGTGGGATCCTTGCAGGGATAATCCGACTGCTTGTTGACCTATTGAAACATTGAGAGTACTCTGAAGTGTGGAGGAGGAACACCACACTTCTTTTCAGTAAATACTGGTGTAAGACAGGGATGTATCCTTGCTTCCACACTTTTTAACACGTACATGAATTACGTACCTAGCTGGACTGTGAGTCGAAGTCACTGTGGGGTACTGACTGGCAATTTCATAGTTACTGTTCTTGGCTTTGTTGATGATGCTTTATCCTAGCGGCATCATTGGAGATTCTACCGAATGCCCTTGAGTTTATCATGAGGATGCAAAGCTGTAGGGATTAAAAGTTTCTTTGGCCAAGACCAAGGTCCAGGCATTTGGCAGCTTGTTGGGTAAAGCAAGTCAGTCTGTCCAAACATGTGGTGAGAATATGGAAGTCTTGGAAAGATTAACCTACCTTGGTAGTGTGATATGTAACAACTGTAAATCAGATTATGAGATTTCCCATTGCATGGTTCTGGCCAATGGGGTTATGAATTCACTCAACTCGGGTGTTTGGCACTGCCGTTATTTGTGTAGAAGGGAGAAAATTCGTATCTTCAAGGCACCAGTACTCCCTGTCTTACTCTCTATGACAGTGAGATATGGAAACTAAACAGTTGCTTGACGTGGGAAATTGCCTCTGATACGAAGTCCCTTAGCTGGATCACGGGATATCACTGGTACGACTGGGTACACACTGAGTGGCTACTCCATGAGACTGACTCGAGGCCTGTCATGTATTTCGTCAGCAACAACTCCAGTTATATGGGCATGTGGCCCATTTTCCTGGGGTTGACCCTGCCCACAGGGTGATCTCTAAGAAAGTTAACCTGGAGCTGAGGATTCTGAGGAAAAACCACAAAGCTCATGGCTGAAGGAGATTGATCATTCATGTCGAGGGATACTTAGAAGGGGAAGTCACTGCCTGGATTGTTACATGAGGGGCCCGTGTGAGTGGAGTCGAAGGGTGAGTGAGGCTATGTGCTCCGTGGCATTTGTCCCCCATGATAATGATGATTATGATAGGTTGAAGTGCTTGGGTGAGATTCAAGTGCTCTGGTACTCCTTTAGAGAAATTTCATGTTCATGATGACTTGCCCTGGAGTGTGAAATATTTACCAGATAAATTGTTTGTAAGCCAGTATTTTATGTTCTCCATCATTGTGTTGTAGTTCATAGTAATTAATTTGTGTCGAGCGATAGAATCGAAGGCTGTATCTATGTCTATTTTTGGGAGAAGTGTGCGTCCTGTGGGTGTTGTGGAGTTTATGCTTGTTGTAGGAGGTTTTTCAGAAAGGTGGCTTTAGAGTGTATTGCTCTAAATCCATGTTGTGATGAATCAAAAGGACATGTGGTGTGACTTTGTTTTTTAACAATAAGGCATCCTAATGTAATTTTGGAAGGCGTGATAAGTAGAGTTAAGGGTCCTTACAATGAAGAATGTGTTTGGTCCTTGTGATTTAGGGATAATAATAATTGTTCCACGTTTCTCAATGATGGGAATGGTACGGGGTGTACGAGTAGTTAGTGATGTTTTTCTGGACCTGGATGCCGTAACTCACCTAACATCAACATCTGCTAAGTCTGAAAAACAGTCCTTTCCGCATAGGCAGTCCTTTCCTCAACCACAATGTAGCACCGTACACTCCAGAGCAGACACGTAACATTAACAAGAAAACAAAGAAAAGCACAAGGACGTATGGCATCTGCAACCCGCGCCTGAAACATTAGTAACCAGTTATGTTTGCATCGTGGTTAGAAAGTATGTTTGCTAGTCCTTTGTAGGAAAGGATATGTTAGGTATTGGTGATGGCGGTTTGGGACTTGGAGGTGCTTGTTTTTAAGAGATACTGTTAAATATTTGTAGAGCTAAGAATGATCTGTAGAGTGAGTGAGTGCTGTTACAAAGGCCTTCAAGTTTAACATTTCCTTTCTGCTAAAATCTGTTGTAGCCATGTAATGAATGGCCTCTTGTGTGGGGGGGGAAGCGGAGTTGTGTTTAAGTAAGTCATTTTCTCATATAAGGCGAGCAGTCTCAAATGTAAAATCTTCTTTCTCCTCGTGGAAGGTAGTTTGTCTGAGATGAGTCTGATGTTGAACCTTGTAATATCACTGCTGGTTAATGGGTGTGTTGTTTAGTGTACTTAAAAGTTGTTTTGTTTCTGCAGTTACTTTTGTCCAGTCTGCTTTCTTGTACTTGGCGTACGCGAGGTGTGATTGCTGTGGCCTGAACTGTGTTCCTATGATGATAATGATGGGGAGATGATATCGAGCAAATTTTGGTTTCATTCGCCAGGTGGTGCCGAGTTTAAGTCCTGACGAACAATGTGACGGCTGTGAGGAGGGAATGTGGTGTGCCTTGTTTGGGTATACTGTGAGGCGTCATTGAGAATGTTCGGTATATGTTGTTGTTGTGATGTAACGTAGAGGCCTCGGCGGGAGTGCTTGTACCGTTGAAATCCCTAGCAATAAAAAAGTAAGATGTCCGTGTTAAGGAAAGCAGGTGAGGGTTGTATTGCACTGATACAGCATGGAAGATGTTGGGGGAATGTAAATGTTTAATATGTTGATTTACTGTTGATTTCTTGCTTATCAGATTCGTCCCCGACTGATTGTATTTCTATTGAGGTGTTGGTGTCCTTCCGGGAAACTGATTTTGTTGTTTGTGTTGTGTTTTGTAGAGGCTAATGTGTGAATGTATGTAATGAAGCCTCCTCCATAACCCTCAGTTTTGTCTGTATGGATGTTCGATGAAGAATTTGTTCTAGTCCTGATGTTTAAAGTTGATTCCATCGACGTTTAACTTTGGTATATTTATGCATGTTCGTGGTGGTGTGCGTCTGTGTAGTAGCTATAGTGCTTGTGGAAGGAGTTTTGCTTGGTATGACGGGAGGATAGTTTGTCGATGCGTTGCACCTGTCACACAGCTATGTGTTGTGGCGTTGTCCGGCATCCGTTGGTGTAGTGCATGTTACAAAGACCCATTTTCTACAAGAAGTGCGTTGAACAGATTTTCGTATTCATCTTGTGCTTGCAATGTATAACGAACAAACAGGGCATATGTACTGTAGGTTAGTTGGTAAAGAATGCTACAACTGTCCCAACCTGAGAAGGTTATTAATAACAGTGACAGCACTTTGCCTCCTATGAGTCACTCTCAGCTTCATAAAATCGTCTTCGATAGCAGAGACAGAATCGTAGAGCGGCCCGGTCGTGGGACTGAAATTTCATCTTGAATGCTCAGGACGATGTGGCATTTGATCCCAGGTAACTCCAGATAATTTTACTTTGTTGATGGTAAGTCATCGAAGTTTCAGAATGTTAATCTTATCACTGGCAACACTCTCACAGTTGGGACAACTCTTGTGTCCTACTGCAGCTAAAGCCAGACAATTTTATTCAGCTGAGAGTGTCATGCTATTTTGAATGTTAATACTGTCCCTGCTGTCACTGGTTTATGCTTTTCTCCTTCGAACGAACTCTATACTGTGTAGCTGAGCGTCGTATTCTATATCAGGCTTAGTCAGGTATATAGATGTAAATTTTATCCAACCCTGCTTGGTCAAATATAATTTTTTCTTGATACAGATTAGAATTGTTTTTCGCCCTGTCCTGCGTGGCCATGTAGATAGTCCTATTTCGTTCCCAACCCAGGAGTGTTACAACATGTGCGTTCAGTGGAGGTTGCTGAAGGACTGTCATTGCTACGATCCTTACTTCAGAATCAACTTTAATGTCACCTGGGGCAGAAGGACCGACCCAGTGCCCCACAAGGTAAGACGATGATTCCATCCCCCTTCCCTGAGCAATCTTCCAGCAAAAGGGAGAGATGCAGTTTGACTGGCAGAGATAAATGAGATTAACCCTAGTACAGTATCGTCAGTTTTTTGTAACGATTCTGGTATCGTTGGGTTAAACAGACCCGGTGGGAAAAAAATTTTAAAAATATTTTTCTAATGAAAATGTATTGATAATAAAAAATACACATTAACTTTAAAGGTTACTTAACCTACTCAAGCAGAAAAAAAAAGAGAGAAATTCAAAAAGGAATATCTCTCAGTAAGAATTTTAAAAAATACAAATTTTTGAAGAAAAAAAAAAAACTCATAATTATGCCATAAAATTTATTTGCAACAAGTGGTTTATGTTTACGTCATCAATTGTTCCTACTACTTGCTGCCTGGTGACTGATTTACAGCGCCTTCAGTACCATGATCTGTAACACAACATGACTAAAAAGAACACATTTTGGGGATCGAAAACGATCTTTTCCAGTGCAGTAAACCTCATATAATGACTAGTAAATGATACTTATTCGTTCTGATTATCTAAACAGAGAGGGAGGAAAATTTGTAAAGCAATATAGTATATGTATATTATTATTATATAAGGCTGATAAATAACTGACGTCACGACACCTTCAAGTAAAATACCAGTCTCACAAAGCCTAGTCTTACACCAACACACATTGATACTTATCCTATTTCACATAATTCAGAGTTATTATATCATTTTCCAGTTTCACTAGTGGCACTTGAAGATTATATATCACCTCTCCAAAAGGTATTGTTGGGTCTAATAGACCCAGACACCACAAACACACAATGTTGGAATTGGAGAGCAGGGTTGCACACCCACCCTTGGCAATGTCTCAGTGGAAACTGAAGGTATACAGAAGTTCAGAACGGGATGGCAGTACTACCAACATTACCCCATAAAACAAAGAAATGTCAGGGGTCGACCCAACAATACTGTTCTAGGGTTAACTAGGCAAGATACTAGCACAGAAGCACAAATAATAAGAACAACAGGTAATATGCCACAATTCTCATAAATTATGTTTTAATGGTAAAGAGACTCAGGGAGCAGAAAAAACTATCCTTTCCAGAAAGTGCATCTTCCATGTATGGTGTTGAATTATGTAAGAACGTTGTAGTGTAGTTAATGTTGACTATAACACTACAAGCTGCAGCCGTGTTGTTCGATTTCTAGAGAGTGATGGCGACAATCATACACATGCATCCACTTAGTGTAGGAGTAGTCTATTTTAGGGTAACTCTACATTGAATTGCAAGCCAAATGATTTCCTGTAAACCCGGAAATCATTTACAAAGCTGGGTGGTACCTAATAACCAACCAACACGTGTTCCCTACGTAACAGTAAGTGAGTTTGCGGAGGGTTAGTGACCCTCCCCGGAAGGCAACTAACTAAAAATACGAACAAGAAGCCTCGGACCAGGACTGACCAACAGGTGATGACTAAAGACCGAACAAAGGACATGGTACGAATGGCGACGTGGAATGTAAGGGGTGCGAATGATGAGTTGAAAGAGAGTGAGATTGTCTAGGTGCTTGAGGATGCAAAAGTGGATGTATGTAGAATAATTGAGACAAAATGGGGAGGTGAGACTTTGAAAGAAAGGGAGAACGTATGTGGTATATGCTCGGGAGTGGGTGAGAATGACAGGGCAAATGAAGGAGTGTGCATTGTTGCGTGCAATAGATGGAAGGAGAATATAAGAGAGTATGGATCCGTTGGCTCGAGGATTGTGTGGGTAAGATTGAAAGTTGGACCACAAAAGTGGGTGGTTGTGTATGTATTTGCGTCAATGTAAGATCGTGCAAATAAATTGAAAGAAGAGTTCTAGACAAATGTGAAAACTTGCATGGAAAAGTTTGAAAGGAATGAGAGAGTGTTATAGATTGGAGATATGAGTAGAAAAGTAGGGAATGTGAAGGTGCATGGAGTAGTCGGTGTGTGGGATGTGCCTGTAGAAGTGGATGAGAATGGCAGTGCTCTAGTGGACATTTGTGCAGGGAGGGGATTGATGATGGCCAATACTCTCTTTAGACAAAATGACACACAGGTATATGTGGTAAGTAATGAGAAGGGAGGGTGGTGAACTGAATGAATGATTGATTATGTGTGTGTGGATGATAGAATGAGAAGGTGTGTAATGGATGGAAGAGCATACAGATGTTGGAGGAGTGGACATTCTGACTACCACTTGGCGGTGGTGAATGTCAAGGTTCTATTGAAATGGAGCAGGAGGAGGAGGAAAGGACAGGAGGAAGTACTCCATACAAGGAGAGTAAAAAGGTTGCAAGAGGATGGGAAAAAAGCGGAATATATGAGAGAAGTGGAGGAGCGATTGTGTAAATATGATTTGGAGCAGATGTGGGACGTGGAAGGTGTGTGCAAGATATTCACAGAAGATATCTATGCAGCATGTGAGGTGGTGTGTGGGGTGAGGAGAAGACGAAAAGAAGTACAAGGAACAGCATGGTGGAATAAAGAGGTAAGACAGGTTGTGGAGCAAAAGAAGAAAGCATATAGCAAGACAGGTTGTGGAGCAAAAGTAGAATGCATATAGCGAGTGGATGAGAAACAGGGGTGTGGAGGAAGTTGAGAGACAGAAGACAGCTATATGTAGAGAGAAAGAGAGAGGTGAAAAGATTAGTAAAAGAGAGTAAAAAGAGAGTGAATGAGGAATTTGGAAGGAATTTGAGTGTAAATGGAGGGAATTTAAGAAAATGTTCTGGAAAGGAGGAAAGAGAGTTAGATAGGGTGATAAAGAAGCAAGTCGGGCAGAGAAAGATAAAAATGGTATACTGCTAGTGGAGAAGGAAGAAAAAGTGACAAGATGGAGAGAACAATTAAAGGAACTGCTGAACATAAAGAATGAGAGTAATGCGGGTATAAGTGGCGAGGGAATGGCTGGGAGGAGGAGGGAGGTGAGAAGAGAGGAAAGAATCGGCAGGATGGAAGTAGTGAACGCAATGAAGAAAGCAAAATGAAGAAAGCCTCAGGAATTGATGGAGTGTGTGGTGAAATGCTGAAGCAAGGGGAAGATATAGTAAAGGAATGGATTTGGAAGATTTGCAGAATGGCCTAGGAGGAAGGTAGAGTCCCACGTAGGATTGGAAGTCATGCATAATTATTCCGCTGTACGAAGGAAAGGGGTAAAAAGAAGTGTGTGGTAATCACAGGAGCATTTGTCTTCTTAGTGCAGTAGGAAAAGTATATGGTAAGATACTTATTGACCGAGTTAGGGAAAAAACAGAAGAAATAGTTGGAGAAGAACAAGGAGATTTTAGGAGGTGAATAGGTTGTGTAGATCAGATATTCATTCATAGGTCTTTAGTGGAAACGTTTCTAGAGATGGGAAAGTTGTATGTGGCCTTCATAGATTTGGAGAAAGCATATGACAGGGTGGATAGATAAGGAATGTGGAAAACATTAAGGCAATATGGAGTAAATGGGAAGTTGTTGAATTCCGTGAAGAGTATGTATGAGGGCGCTAAGGCTGCAGCACGTATAGACAGTGAACTGGGTTAATTTTTCTATTTGAAGGTTGGATTGAAACAGGGATGTGTGATGTCCCCAAGGATATTCAATTTGTATATGGATGGGGTTATACAAGAGATGCAAGGTAGGGCAGTGAATGGTGGAGTGACCTTAATAGGAGAGGGCAATGTTTGGAAACTCCCTCTACTGTTGTTTGCAGAAGATACTGCATTGTTAAGTGAAGAAGGGGAACTGCAAGGCTTGATGAATGAGTTTGAGAAAGTGTATCAGAAACTGAATATAAAGGTGAATGTAGGGAAGAGTAAAGTTATGGTCTCTGAGAGAAGTGAAGCCACTGAATGTACAGTGAGACCAGATGAGGAGGAAATGGAAAATGTGAGTGCGTTTAAGTACCTGGGTAGTGTGATGAGTAAGGATCGAAGTTTAGAGTGTGAAATGCTTGAAAGGGTACAACAGGGAAGAAAGGTTGCTGGTTCCTTGAAGGCAGTGATAAGAAACAGGGAAGTCAGCATTTAAGTAAAAAAGTCGCTGCATGACAGTGTTGTGATACCAACCCTAACGTATGGAAGTGAAGCTTGGTCCTTGTTGGAGGGGCACAAGTCAAGAGTGAGAGCAGTGGAAATGAGTTATTTGAAAGGAGCATGTGGACTTACATGGAGAGACAGACTGACAAAGAAGGAAGTGAAGGAGCGCTGTGGTGTGGATATGGATGTGATAAAAAGCGTTAGGAGAAATACACTGAGGTGGTTTGGCTATGTGGAAAGGATGAAGAACGAGAGACTAACGAGGAGAGTGCATGCGAGTGAGATGGAGGGGGTTATGGAGAGGGAAGCCGAGGATGAGAAGGAGGGATGGAATGGAGAGGTACTGTACATAAGAGAGGGGGGTGTGATCTGGAAGCGGGGCAGTGAAGTGGCTTTGGACAGGGCGACGTGGAGGTGATTTGTTTGTGGCAACCCCTTACGGAATTGAGGCGTCTGGCAATAGACAGACAAATAAACAGAGAGTTAACTTTATAATCACTGAAGCCACATTTACTAATATCATTCGTAGGAAGAGTGATTACAAAAATTTGTGGCAGTCTCCACCTGTCAACGGTCATGACTACAGCTTGTAATGCTGACGATAATATAATCGTCCATGGCACGTCCTAGCATAACCACCTCTTTAATTATCTAGCTATTTATAGACAGGTACCTTAATTCCGTAAGGGGTGGCCACAACGAATCGCCTCCATGTCCCTGTCCTGTCCTCAGAATGCCCGCTCTCCAATTCACATCCCCTACTCTCATATTCCACCGTACTCCACCCCAACATCTCTTCCTTGGCCTCCCACTCCTCCTCCTCCATCCACTTTACTCACATGTACTCCTCTAGTCAGTTTCACATTTTCCAATACTCTCCACAATTTTAATGTGTCAGACCATCTCAGAATACTTCTCCAAATGTTTTCCAGCACATCCACATCAACAAGACAACGTCCTTCACTTCCTTATTTGCCTGTTTGTCTATTCACATACCTTCATACGATCAGATAACTAATTTCTAGGGACTAGACTGTAGCACTAGTCAAGATTGGGAGTACTCCCTTGGTGGATGGAAAGTTGGCGATAGGAAGGACTGGAACTCTTGTTTCGCCAGCTAGCAGGACTAGCCTCTAACCATCCCCATTTGTTGATTCAGTGTATTAGTAACATAAGGACGCCAAACTACATTCACATTACACACCTTACTTCTTGTTTTCCAAAATTGACAAAAAATGTGGAGTTACATGGAGAGACAGACTGACAAATGAGGATGTGAAAGGGCGCTGTGGTGTGGATGTGGATGTGATAGAGAGCGATAGGAGAAATAACCTGAGGCAGTTTGGCCATGCGGAGAGGATAAAGCGCGAGAGACTAACGAGGAGAGATAAAGGTAAGGTAATGCACTTTGGTGACAAAAATATTTAATATCAATACTACATTTTTATTATGCCACAGATATAAAGGAGGAGAACGATTCATAAGTTAATATCGGTAATGACCTCAAAAATTCCAAACAATATATAAGTCAGTAACAAGACAAACAAAATGCTCAGTTTCATCAGAAGGAACTCTTATCATAAAATGCTTGAATTACCTGATGTAATTTCTAAGCTTTATTCATAGTTCGCCATTTAATGACTCCCGACATCAAATGATGACCAACAGCGACAGTGCCATTGGTGTCAAATTACCGTGAGCTATAAAAAACTGCGAACAGTTATAGGAAGGGAACGGTCACTGGTATGTTTACACGACCTTACTCTACGATCCCAAGTACGCAGGCGGTCAGTTTATGTTGGATGTTTTCGTCCATATGTTTGCATGTTATCCGTACATGGACAGTAATTCTGTGAATTCTTCTGCGAACCATAGCAAATAACAGGACGGGTAAAGGAAGCTAAATAACACATCGCCAAGTGGGGCAGATGATTGTCGTCACATCTATAAAAAAAAAAAAAAAAAAAAAAAAAAGGTTATTTTAGAAAACTGAAAAAATGGCTTCAAGGCTGGTTTGGGGTGCACGCACATGTCTTACCTCACAGCCATTAACTGGTTAGTTAGACCACGTCTAGATTACTGTATGTAGCAATGATCCCCAATATTATGAGTGAAGGCAGACTCGAAAGAAAGCAATGCAAGGCCACAAAAATGACCCCATCACTGCACAATTTACCCTGCAAAGAATAAATGAAGAAATTAAATATGTTTTATCTATTAAAAAAAAAAATCCAACAGCTAATCTCGTTATTGGCCAACAGACCTCCTCTTGTTTGCGCTTCCTATTTACTCCTATTACTTTAATAGGGCCTGTTGACCCTTCCAAGAGCCAATGTTTGTGGCACTTTCGAAGCTACTGACTGGCAGACCCTCAGACAGTTCTTCTACGAATTTTCTGTCTACCTATTGCCAGACGCCTTAATCCTTTATACGGGGAGGCCACAAACAAATCGCCTCCACGTCACCCTGTCCCCCGCCATTTCACTGTCCTGCTCCCAGTTCACACCTCCCTCTCTCATATACCTCTCCACTCCTTTCCTCCATCTCATCTATGGCCTTCCCCTCCCTCTCTCCCCCTCCACCTCACTCACATACACTCTCCTCGTCAATCTCTCACTCTCCATCCTCTCCACATAGCCAAACCACCTCAGTGTGTTTCTCCTAATGCTTCCTATCACATCCACATCCACACCACAACGCTTCTTCACATCCTCATTTGTCAGTCTGTCTCTCCATGTGACTCCACAGGCTCCTCTCAAATAACTCATTTCCATTGCTCTCACTCTTGACTTGTGTCCCTCCAACAACGTCCAAGCTTCACTTCCATACGTTAGAGTTGGTATCACAATACTGTCATGTAATAACTTTTTCACTTCCATGCTCATTTCCCTGTTTCTTATCACTGCCTTCAAGGAACCAGCAACCTTTCTTCCGTGTTGTACCCTTTCAAGCACTTCACCCTCCAAACTTCCATCCTTACTCATCACACTACCCAAGTACTTAAACGTACTCACATTTTCCATTTCCTCATCATCCAACCTCACTGTACATTCACTGACTTCACCTCTCTCCAAGACCTTAACTTTACTCTTCCCTACATTCACCTGTAGATTCCGTTTCTTACACACTCTCCCAAACTCATCCACCAAGCTTTGCAGCTCCCCTTCATCTTCACTTAACAACACAGTATCATCTGCAAGCAACAGTCAGGGAATTTCCAAACACTACTTTCTCTCACCAGGGCTACTCCAACATCCACTGTCCTACCTTCAATCTCTTTTATAACCCCATCCGTATACAGACTGAACAACCATGGAGACATGACATCCCTGTTTCAACCCAACATTCAAATAGAAAAACTCAGTTCACTATCCACACGCACTGCAGCCTTAGCACCCTCATACATACTCTTCACAGCATTCAGCAACTTCCCATCTACTCCATATATTCTTGATACTTTCCACAATCCTTGTCTATCCACCCTGTCATATGCTTACTTCAAATCCATGAAAGCCACATACAACTTCTTTCCCTTCTCTAGAAACTTTTCCACTAAAGATCTAAGAATGAATATCTGATCTGCACAACCTCTTCTCTTCCTAAAGCCTCCCTGTTCTTCTCCAACTAATTCCTCTGTTATTTCCCTACCTCTGTCAATAAGTATCCTACCGTATACTTTTCCTATTACACTAAGAAGACAAATGCCCCTATGATTACCACACCCTTCTTTTTCCCCTTTTCCTTTGTACAAAGGAATGATTATACCTGACTTCCAATCCATCGGGACTGTCCCTTCCTCCCAGGCCAATCTGCACATCTTCCACATCCATTGTACTACTATCCCTCATGCTTCAGCATTTCACCACACACTCCATCAATTCCTGGGACTTTCCCCATTTTGACTTTCTTCATTGCTTCCACAATTTCCATCCTACTGATTTCTTCCTGTCTTCTCACCCCCCTCCTCCCAGCCATTCTCCAGCCACTTATACTAGCATTACTTTCATTCTCTATGTTCAACAGTTCATTAAAGTGTTCTCTCCATCTGCTTACTTTTTTTCCCTTCTCAACTAGTTTTCTACCATTTTATCTTTCACTCCCCTACTAGCTTCATTGCCACCCTGTCTGACTCTCTTTACCTCTTTCCAGAACATTTTCTTGCATTCCCTCCACTTGACACTCAAATTCCTTCCAAATTCCTCATCCACTCTCTTCTTACTCTCTCTTATTAATCTTTTCACCTCTCTCTTCCTCTCTACATGATTTTCCCCTAAAATGATTACTGCATCCATGGCCAAGAGCCTTTGAGTGTGTTTCATGCCTTACAGACATTGTTCTCATGGGCATATTCCTTTAATTGGTCAAAGCTCGGGGATTTCGCCCTCTCACAGGCACAAAAGCACACATTTCTTTCTCTCATCCTCTTACTAACGTAAAGAAAAAAAAATAGTTACGCTCGTTTCAGTGTAGACCACAACAAGGAGGAGCTACAAAAGGTACCAGCACCAACCCACTACTGAAAGTCGTCTCTTACATGTTTCTGCTCATAATCGTACTGTCTGTTCTCGATATTCTAAGAATAATTTCATGTGCAATAAATGATCTGAACTCCCTGAGTCAAGATTTCCCATTCCTTCTGGCACCTTGCCAAAAACCAGTATAAGCTACCAACTTTACTTCATCCTTCTTCCCCTCTCTTTTCCGCTCTGATGGGTCTGTAGCCATTTCTAATACTAAGAAGACATACCTCTTCTCCCAGACCTTCTCCTCCAATTCCATTTTCCATGTTTCTCCATCTCTTTCCCCTTTCGACTTCATCATGAATGCCATTAAAATTTCCTCAAATGATTATTTACTTTCACTGACCACATTACTCGCAAGCCATAGGGGCTTGATGGCGTCCCTCCTTTTGTTCTGGATATCTGTTTCTGTGCTTACACCCTTCTTAAGCAATCTCTTTCACCTTTGCCTGTAGACCTGTACCTTTCGTTCTTGCTGAAAGTTTACTATTGTTCAGCCTGTCCAGACAAATGGGTGTCATTTCCGGCCCTCTAACTATCGCCCACTTGCCTTAACGTCCAGTATTTGAAATTGTTTAAGACCTTTAAAAAATGTAAACCATCTTTCCTATCATAATTTTTATTATTATGATCACCACTACACGTTCCACCAGACTCCAGAATATCCTCATTTCGAGGATTTGGCGAAAGCTTTGTCATTGCACATCTCAAAGGCTTTCAACCGAGTCTGGCATAAATCTTTAATTTCCACACTGCACTCTTACAGTTTTTATATTTCGACTAGTGCTTTCATCTCTAGCTTCTTTTTCGTCGTTCTGTACCTGATGGTGTAGACCACCACCGATGTCCTGATCTATTCCGAGAGCACTCAGCAGTGGTGTTCCCCTGGATTCAGTCCTATCACCAACTCTTTCTTTTATTCACCAATGCCCTTCTGAGATGTACATCGAACACAATCGATTCGTACTCTGATGGCTCCATCCTTCACTTTGCTATCTTCTTCTCATAGAGTCCATCACAGCAGGTACTTCAACGAACATGGGATGAGAATATGGCATACCTAATTTTTAACTTGGCTCATAT
Organism: Coenobita brevimanus; assembly: GCF_032717465.1. Classification (NCBI taxonomy): domain Eukaryota; kingdom Metazoa; phylum Arthropoda; class Malacostraca; order Decapoda; family Coenobitidae; genus Coenobita; species Coenobita brevimanus. Next base: position 10,476,948 of record NC_137031.1, read on the forward strand.
CTCTGAGTGGACAAAAAGTAACCTAGTTTTTAATGCATCAACTATTTTATTCCTTCGTCCTTCGATCCGCGGAAAAATGTCCACAGGAATTCCCTTCAGTAATCAACAGTATCCAGCTCAACTCTGCATCATCCTCAGCATTCATGTGCTTTCATTTTCTCGGGATTTATTATGGACAGATTACATTACATTTCTTACAAAATCTGCAGGTGTGCATAGCCAATTCCATGCGTTCTTTACACCACCTTCCCCCCCCCACACACACACAGCTATTGACTTTACTCAAGGATTTTAGTAATCTCGGTGTGGGATATAACTCGAAATGTGTAGCGAGGCTTCCCATATGCAGCTCTTCAAAACGGTGGAGTCAGAGGCTTCCGTCAAAATAACACATCTCCTCTTAACGACTCCTTTCACCGTCTCCTTTTCTCTCTCTTCTGTTGCTACTTCAATGAACATTGCTTTTCTGAACTCTCTTCTTTCATGCCTCCTCCATTACACCTGGTTTGTGGCATTCGTCTGACAGTACCTGTAGACTCTCACCCACTCTTCTGCACAGCTCTCTGTTTCATGTTAACCAATTCTCCCAGTCCTTCACGTAACCAACATGTCACCTCTTGAACTGTCGTCCTCTGTATTCCCTTCTCCTTGCCATCCTCAGTCTTTTAAGGGCAATGTGTCCAAGCATTTTGAAATGAAAGGATCTTGAATTTGGACCTCTTTTTTTTTTTTTTTCTTGAAGGCAATAATAATTGCGTGCTTCTAGTTTTTGAATAATTCTTCTTTGCATAAACAAGGGTAGAAATGCCCTGGGACCTGTGGCAAGGCTCTTGTTTCAACAGTTTGAAGTTCATCGGTGCTCGCCCACTCTACGCAGTCCCTAGATCAAGAGAGAGAACAGGTCAAATCATTTCCTTCTAGTACGCAGGTCCGTGACGTCACGCGGCTGTGTGGGGGAGAAAAGGGGGTTATCTTACAGAGAAAACAGCAGTAAAAACGGGAAACTATACTAATCTATCTCTCTCTCTCTCTCTCTCTCTTGCTCAGTCCATTACCTTCGAAGAGCTCACTTTATGGAAAACGTTGACGTCGCCAGGTCCACTTTTGGCTCGTGTGAGGATTTTGAGGCTTTCCCCTTCAGCCAACGTCTTTGAAGCTCGTCTTCAAATGCCTCCTTTTTACACATCCAGCAGAAGCAGAAGAGGAAGAAGAACGCTGGCCATTCATTGACCTAATGGCTATCGCCGCAGGCAAAAATAACTGCTCTCCCTCTCGACTACTGTTCTTCCAACAGGGTCCACGCTTCGCTATGACTGGTTGGGGTGGTGATCAGGTTACTGTCACGCAACGACTTTTTAACTCCCATGATCACTTCTCTATTCCTTATTACTGCTCTCAGTGAGCCAGAAACCTGGCATAACTCATGATAATAATGAAGGAACTAAGTTTTAAAGAGGAAAATAGACCTACATTTTTAACCCATAAGGTTCAGAAGACGACTTTTTCATTTTACGTTGACAGCAGGCGTAAGAATTAAGTATATATGAAATAAGGTCACTGTAGTGACAATATAAAGAAGGCAACACTTGAAGCTTCACTAACAGATAATTTCCCTATAGTAAATAAAAAACGTCTAGAGGCAGCAGAGTGATAAAATTAAAGGAGTCCTTGAACTGACTTCATCAAGTTATCTCAGAATAACTTTGTATAAACTTGTAGTGATGTTTTGTAGATCAGTTATATATATATTAGACTCGTGGACGAGCGGTTGTTATACGTGAGTAGATTTGTAAGTAGATAATCTCGGTTCCCTTTTGTCATGCAATGACAGGAGAGGTAACGAATAGTATGGGACTATTTTTATTTGTCTTGGAAATATTAACAAAGTCTCTCACACACGAGTGAAGTATAAGTAGAGACCCGCGAGCTACCTCCCTGTCTCTCTCTCTCTCTCTCTCTCTCTCTTCCATGTTGCTAAGCCCTTCTCCCTACTACCTGCCGGTTCTATGGCCTGTCTCCTTCTGAGCTCTCCTTCCTAAATTCTGGTGAAGCAGGGGTCGTGTCACGTGTGTTACACTGTGGTTGGAAAGTTCTAGAAACCTGTGTGTGAGTATGTGTGTATGTCACTGGGCTTTGTTCGTATGCTATCTCGCTGACACACTACCTACATCATCCCCTGACATTGCTACTTCCTATGTGTCGTCAACATTTCCTCAGTTAACCTGCAAGATCATTTCCCTTTCCCAGGCTTGCATGGAGCTGTCTATCTATCTATTTATGTATCTATCTATTATGAATTTTCATTATAATATGGACTCATAAAAGTTAAGGCGTTTTTGCTTTCATGTGATGGGAATGAAAAATAACTTACACTTCCCAAAAATCTATTGCGTCCATTTCAGCATTTAATATATTCAGATATTTACGAAGTACGGTGAGATATGGGTTACTCTGTAATTTAAGTACAGACTTTACACCCTTGGTAATTTTAGTTCTCGAAATTGCACAAAACTGCACGCTTAAGGATTTCATATGATCAGTGATATTAGCATAATCAGTCGTATGACGTGTTTTTTATTCTTGCTGCTTCAAAACACGTTATTCAGCTCAGGTGTATCCTTTGGTACTTAAGAGGCTTATCTAGGCTATACGAACCCCTTCAGTGCGAAACATCTGACATACGTTGAATAAAATCGCCTGTAGAAATCAGGAATATAACTGAACAAGACGTCAGTGGGCTGAAGGGATTAATAGAATACGGGTAAATTCTGACTGTGGAATCTGTACCCTCGTAAGCTCTATTCTCCTTGTACTTTAACTTGGTCTAAAACCATCATATCTCCATCTTGAATGCCGAGTTGTTACAAGAGATCAACGCTAGAATACTATACAAGCCAAGAAAGAGGAGTACGCTGGGCAGGAAGTAAAGCCTCAGTATTGTATGCATCTACTACTGAGCTACAGTGCGTGAAACACGCAGAAAAAAAAAAGCGAAAATCTGGGCCAAGTTATGGCAAAAAGAATATGGTTTCTACTGGTCTTCTTCCCCCGTCATTGGATGGGGGGGGGGGAAGTACCTTAAGATTCACACTGAACGTACATCTGTTGTTGGTCTTTTGAATCTTTAATTAGGCTACACAATGTTCAATGTCATCAGGAATTGTTCTTTCTGCATTGGAGACGGTCGTCTAATGGTCAGAACAGTGTTCTGGTATCTTTAAGAATGCCGGTTCGATTCCATGGTGGGGCATGAAACAGTGTGATTATCTGAATTTCGCTAAAACAAACTTTATTGATCATTCACATGATCCAAGTACATGGCATAAAAATACACCACTGACTGCATAACGACATTCCTGAACAAGACAGCCCTAGCATGAATTTACGGTGCAGAAATAGTGAAGACGAATGGTAGGTAGAGTTATTGTTGAGCCCCTGGGGCCATTATTTATAGAATGTATACAAGATTCCCTCGCTACAGGTAAGGACAGAAGTACATGATGAGAAGAAACTATGTTTCACAGTGAATTAGAATGTGAGCAAACACCATGGCTCACAGTGTATTACACGATAAGCAAACACTATGGCTCACAGTGTATTACACGATAAGCAAACACTATGGCTCACAGTGTATTACACGGTGAGCAAACACTATGGCTCACAGTGTATTACACGATAAGCAAACACTATGGCTCACAGTGTATTACACGATGAGCAAACACTATGGCTCACAGTGTATTACACGATGAGCGAGCACTACAGCTCACGGAGTATTGCGGAGCGACCTGACACAGACACAATGACTCACAGCGGGATTGCTAGGCGAGCAGACACCATGGCTCATACAGTACTACGGGGCGAGCAGACACTATGGCCCATAGTGTATTACGGGACTAGCAGACACTATGATTTATAATGTGTTACCAGGTGAGCAGAACAATGGCTCATAGTGTATTACGGGGTATAAGATTACAGGGTGTGTAAGAACTATGCTCTCGACTGTAAAACTAAACATAACCCACTGTAACTGAACCCACTGTAACATCACCGAACTTGACTCAACCGAACCTAACCCAACCGAATTTAGCTTAACCTACCCTTAAAAATCTTAATGCATCTAACATATTTCCACCTCATCTAACGCAAACCAAGCTTAATCAAGCCTGACCTATCCTAACTTAAACGAACTTAACCTTATCTAACCTTACTTAACCTAGCCCAACCCGTCATACCTAACACAACCTAACTTAACCTAGCCTAAGCTTATTTGATCTAACCTAACCTTTGTTATATATGCTACAGGTGCGTAAGCTGGACATCTGCGGATGGCAACATCACATTTGCCACTACAATACTCTCAAACAGGTGTTGGAATTGCAAAAGAACCAGTGTAGCTGTAACCTGGAGTGTAGGTTAGTCCCACTCTCTCTCTCTCTCTCTCTCTCTCTCTCTGCAAACTACCTACTGTCTGTATGTCTCTCTGTCTACTTTTTTTGCTTGTATGTATGTATGTATGTCCCTACCGTCTATCTATCTACTTATACATGTCTAACTGTCGGTCTCTATATCTATCTATCAATCAATATCATATATCCATTTTTTCCGTCTTTCTATGTGTTTCTCTGTGTCCAAGCAAATTTATTAAGACCTAGAATGGGTGATTGAAGTTCATATAGTACTAAAATAAGTATTTGAAGTTCATATATAGGGTTCATATAGGGAGGGATTATATAAAGTACTGAACTTAATGAAAAGCCTGACGTTAGCTAAGGCATAGTGAAAAATACGTCCCCTGGCTGAACAGTTAACTGGTACAGGATCAAAACCCTGGCCGCCTATTCCGCTGCGCCTAATTTATACTCAGCAAGGTCGAGGGCAAACGTTTTCCTGCCGTTTCTCTGCATCTGCTTCACATATCAGGATCAGGGACGATAGTTTTCCGTACAGATCTACTGGGTCTACTTCACACTTAAGGCATATCCGTCACTTTCCTCTCTTACACATTAAACGAAAGAAGGTCATCAAAGGGCTGAGAAAACATACTAAGCTTCACCCACTTAAGAAATTGCAGCCATCAGAGGCAGCTGGGGTGTAAAGGAGGTGTAGTATTAGAACCACTTTTGTCCCCAGTGTATAGATCTGCATGTACACATTTTCTGTTGTTCTTAGGAGAACACTAGCTTAATTCGTCACCACGGTAACATTATCCAGCCCACAAAGCCCACGTCCACACGGTGTATACCTCCTGCACTGCCCCACCGCCACCGTCATCTCTGGTTCCCTTCATTCCTCCCTGCATCTTCCTTTCCACACACCCGAAAAATTATAAATAATAGTATTACTTCCACAGCGTTGTTCATTGCCTCATCAAATGTCTAGAGACTTGGAGCTGGTCTGTTTAGTCTTGGCATTTGAGGTGAGTGGTTAGTCATTTCTCTCTGGGCTGCAATACATGAGCGATAAGCCCAATCCTCAAACCTCAGTTACATTTAAACCCTTACGCGCTGCATCAGGCTCGAGCGCCTTAACTCACTACGCCATTAGAGGAGAGATTAGTGAACATTTTTACAGGTGATTCCTGATTGTTATTTTCATCAGTTTCTTCAAGAAGGACTTGAGACTTGGAAAGGTTTTACAATAATCCCTTTCCTTTACTTTCTTGCAATATAAAATAACATAATTTCTCCCTTGTAAATAATACTTCCAGGCGGAAAGAAACAAAGATTTTACAGTCAAGTTCATTCTATTAAATAGAAATCTTCGTAACAGATCGCTACAGACAGATAATACGTAGAAATCATCTAATTAAGAGAGTTAAATACAATACTGTTTGTCCAGTTCCGGTTTTACAGAGAGAACATAAAAGGGACTTCTTCGTAGTGAAGGGATTCAGTCAACTAAATGCAAACCTAGTAATAAAGGATGGGCTGAATTACCAAAGATTTACATCATCATCATCATTGTCGTCGTCGTCTTGACATTTTCCCACCTAATTTATCTGTCTACCTATTGCCAAACGCATCTATCCTGCAAGCGGTGGCCACAAACAAATCGACTTCATGTCGCCTTGTCCCCCATCATTTCACTGCCCTCCCCCCAGCTCACACACCCCTCTCTCAGATACCTCTCAATGTCCTCCCTTCATCTGATCCTCTCCCTTCCCCTCCCTCCCCCCCTTCATCTCATCCTCGACCTCCCCCCTCCCCCCCTCCACCTTACTTACATATACCCTCCTCGTTAGTCTGTCGCTCTCCATCCTCTCCACATGGCCAAACCACCCCAGTGTATTTCTCCTAACGATTTCTATTACACCCACATCCACACAACAACGCACCTTCACTTCCTCATTTGTCAGTCTGTCTCTCCATGCAGCTGAACATGCTCCTTTCAAATAACTCATTTCTACTGTTCTCACTCTTGACTTGTGTCCTTCCAACAAGGTCCAAGCTTCACTTCCATACGTTAGAGTTAGTATCACAATACAATCATGCAGTAACTTTTTTACATCCATGCTCACTTCCCTATTTGTATCAATGCATTCAGAGAACCAGCAACCTTTCTTCCTTGTTGTACATCTTCCAAGCACCTCTTCCTCCAAACTCCCATCCTTAGTCATCTCACTACCCAAGTACTTAAATGCACTCACATTTTTCATTTCCTCCTCATCCTACATCACTGCCCATTCATATTCTCTCGAAAACTGTAACTTTACTCTTCCCTACATTTACCTTTTGATTTCGTTTCTTACACGCCCTCCTAAACTCATTCACTAAGCCTTGAAGTTCCTCTTCGACTTCACTTAACAGTACAGTATCATCTGGAAACAAGAGTACAGAGGGTTTCCAAACGCTGCCCTCTCTATTTAGGGCAGGTCCAACACACAGTGCCCTACCTTTTATCTCTTTTATAACTCCATTCATATACTGTACAGATTGAACAACCGTGGAGATGTGACACATCCCTGTTTCAACCCAACCTTCAGACAGATAAACTCACTTAGTTCACTATCCACACGCACTGCAGCCTTAGCACCCTCATGCATACTCTTTACGGCATTCAACTGCTTCGCACTTACTCCACATATTCTTAATATTTTCCAAATTCCTTGCCTGTCCACTCTGTCATATGCTTTCTCCAAATCCATGAAGGTCGCTTACAACTTCTGTCCCTTCTCTAGAAACTTTTCTACTGAAGACCTAGGGATGAATATCTGATCTACACAACCTCTTCCCTTCCTAAAACCTCCTTGTTTTTCTCTAATTCCTCTGTTATTTCCCCAGCTCTGTCAATAACAAGTCCTACTACATATTTTTCCTATTACACTAAGAAGACAAATACCCCTATGATTACCACACACTTCTTATTCCCCTTTTCCTTTGTACAGGGGAATAATTATACCTGACCTCCAATCCTCTGGGACTCTACCTTCCTCCCAAGCCAACCTGCACATCTCCTATATCCATTTTACTACTATCCCTCCCCTATGCTTCAGCATTTCACCACACACTCCATCGATTCCTGGAGCTTTCCCCATTTTGACTTTCTTCACTGCCTCCACTACTTTCGTCCTACTGATCTCTTCCTCCCTTCTCACCTCCCTCTTTCTTCCAGCAATTCCGTGGCCTCTTATACCGTACTAGCATGACTTTTATTCTCTATGTTTAACAGTTCCTTAAAATGTTCTCTCCATCTGCTCACTTCTTCTCTCAGCTCCACTGTCAATCTGTCACTACTAACATCTTTATTACCCTGTCTAACTTCTTTTTAGCTTCGTCCAAAACATATTCTTAGTCCCTCCACTTTACACTCAAATTCCTCCCAAATTCCTCATCCACCCTCTTCTTACTCTCTCTTACTAATCTTTTCACCTCTCTCTTCCTCTCTACATATAGCTCTCTCTTCTGTCTCTCAATTTCCTCCATGCCTCTGCATCCCATCCACTGAACGTATGCTTTCTTTTTTTTGAGCCACAGCTTGTCTCACCTCTTCATTCCACCATGCTGTACCTTGCACCCCCTTTCGTCTTCTCTTCACCCCACACACCACCTCACATGCTGCACAGATTTCTTCTGTCAATATCTTGCATCAGAGCTGGGCAGGTGTGCAAATACTTGCGCAAAGAGCAATTGCGCACAGTTGCGCTCCATTGTGTATCGTTTGCGCATTGCACACCGCACGAGACCATGCACAATATTGCACTTTTGCACCTGCCTTGCGCACCTGTCCTGTGGATTGCGCTGTACACATGATCTTCGGAGCTTCCCATATGACTGGACCAGGGATGGGGGAGGTTCGGGTACGTTGTGAGGGTTCTGCTGGGGGGAGGCGAGAGGGACGGAGGGTAGCAGCATTTCTCAACCCTTTCATGCACGGACTCCAATCGAGTCATTAAATACCATCCTGTACAACTCACCATGATGCACATCATGTCAAACAAAGGAGGACACAAGTTTCCCGCCGATGTTTGTCATATTTTGGTATGCTTTTTTTCCTGATTCGTGTCATGGTGTGCTTTACAGGTTGTTAAACAATCTAATGACTCAAACCACCTGCGCCTGAGAGGGTAATGCTTCAACAGAGATAATGTACTTTAATATTTTTTAAATTATTATTATTAGTTAATAATAAATTATAAATACATTATTTATTTAGAGTAGCATATGCAGTTCCGTACAAAAATCATTAAAACATATTATTTAAATCAAACATCCACAGCCTAATAATTTATTAGGCTGTGGATATTTGATTTAATATGTTTTAATGATTTTTGTAAGAAATTACACATGCTATTGTAATATTAAATTATTAAATAAAACGGCTTGCAAATATGCAGATAAAAGTAAAACTGGCAACAACACAGCCTTTTTTTCCCTGTCCCTCCGCATTGCAGCCCACTCACTCCTCTGTTTGAACTTCCATGAGTGAAAAAGTTACTACATGACAATACCGTGATACCAACTCTAATGTACGGAAGTGAAGCTTTGACTTTGTTGGAGGAACACAAATCAAGAGTGAGAGCTGTGGAAATAAATGAGTTATTTGAGAGGAGCATATGGAGTTACATGGAGAGACAGACTATCAAATGAGGAAGTGAAGGTTCGTTGTGGTGTGGATGTGATAGGAAGCATTAGGAGAAACACACTGAGGTGGTTTAGTCATATGGAGAGGATGGAGAGTGAAAGACTAATGAGGAGAGTGTATGTGAGTGAGATGGAGGGGGGAAGAGGGAGGGGGAGGCCAAGGATGAGATGAAGGAATGGAATGGAGAAGTATATGAGAGAGGGAGGTGTGAGCTGGAGCAGGGCAGTGAAATGGCGGGGGACAGGGGGACATGGAGGCGATTTGTTGCTTGTTTGTGGCCAGTGACCACCCCTTACGGGATTAAGACGTCTGGCAATAGATAGATAGATAGAATAATAATAAATAAAAGTAAGTATACTAATTTATTTAAATATCTCAATATTTTACAGTAATTCCTATAAATATATGCAAATGGTTTGCTTTCATGGATTTGGAGAAAGCATATGACAGGGTGGATAGACAAGGATTGTGGAAAGTGTTAAGAATATATGGAGTAGATGGGAAGTTGTTGAATGCTGTGAAGAGTATGTACGATGGTGCGAAGGCTGCAGTGCGTGTGGATGGTGAACTAAGTGAATTTTTCTCTTTGAAGGTTGGATTGAAGCAGGGATGTGTCATGTCTCCATGGTTGTTCAATCTGTACATGGATGGGGTAATAAAAGAGGTACAAGGTAGGGTAGTGGATGTTGGAGTGGCCCTGGTGAGAGAGGATAGTGTTTGGAAACTCCCTGTACTGTTGTTTGCAGATGATACTGTGTTGTTGAGTGAAGACGAAGGGGAGCTGCAAGGCTTGGTGGATGAGTTTGAGAGAGTGTGTAAGAAACGGAATCTAAAGGTGAATGTAGAGAAGAGTAAAGTGATGGTCTTTGAGAGAGGTGAAGTCAGTGAATGTACAGCGAGGTTGGATGGTGAGGAATTGGAAAATGTGAGTACGTTTAAGTACTTGGGTAGTGTGATGAGTAAGGATGGAGGTTTGGAGGGTGAAGTGCTTGAAAGGGTACAGCAGGGAAGAAAGGTTGCTGGTTCTTTGAAAGCAGTGATAAGAAACAGGGAAGTGAGCATGGAAATGAAAAAGTTACTACATGACAGTATTGTGGTACCAACTCTAACGTACGGAAGTGAAGCTTGGACGTTGTTGGAAGGACACAAGTCAAGAGTGAGAGCAGTGGAAATGAGTTATTTAAGAGGAGCCTGTGGAGTCACATGGAGAGACAGGCTGACGAATGAGGATATAAAGGAGCGTTGTGGTGTTGATGTGGATGTGATAGGAAGTGTTATGAGGAACACACTGAGGTAGTTTGGCCATGTGGAGAGGATGGAGGGTGAAAGACTGACGAAGAGAGTGTATGTGAGTGAGGTGGAGGGGGAAAGAGGGAGGGGGAGGCCGAGGATGAGATGGAGGGATGGGGTGGAGAGGTATATGAGAGAGGGGGATGTGAGTTGGGAGCAGGGGAGTGAAATGGCGGGGGACAGGGCGACTTGGAGGTGATTTGTTTGTGGCCACCCCAAACGGGATTGAGGCGTCTGGCAATAGACAGATAGATAGATAGAAGTATACTAATTTATTTAAATATCTCAATATTTTACAGTAATTCCTATAAATATATGCAAATGGTTTGCACTAGCGCTTAGCGACATTGCGCACGCTAAATATTAGATTGTGCACTTGCGCAAATTACAAATAATAGAAAATAATAATAATAAATAAAAGTAAGTAAGTATGCTATTGTATTTAAATATCTCAATATTTCACAGTAATTCCCACAAATATATGCAAATGGTTTGTGATTGCGCTTTGCGACATTGCGCAAGCTAAATATTTGTCAGATTGCGCACTTGTGCTTGCGCAAGGTAGTGAACTGTGGATTGCGCATTGCACTTGCGCAATGTCCTTCTTCGTTTGCACTGCCCACCACAAAAAAAGAAAGCTTACGTTCAGTGGATGGGAAGCAGAGGCATGGAGGAAATTGAGAGACAGAAGAGAGAGCTACATGTAGAGAGGAAAAGAGAGGTGAAAAGATTAGTAAGAGAGTAAGAAGAGGGTGGATGAGGAATTTGGAAGGAATTTGAGTGTAAAGTGGAAGAACTGTAAGAAAATGTTCTTGACGGGGGTAAAAAGAGTTAGACAGGGCGATAAAAATGTTAGTAGTGCAATTCCGCGGCCTCTTATACTGTAATTGCATGACTTTCATTCTCTATGTTTAACAGTTCCTTAAAGTGTTCTCTCGATCTGCTCACTTTTTCTCTCAGCTCCACTGTCAATCTGCCATTTTTATCTTTCATCCCACTACTAACTTCTTTATCACCCTGTCTAACTCTTTTTACCCCCGTCAAGAACGTTTTCTTAAAGTCCCTCCACTTTACACTAAAATTCCTTCCAAATACCTCATCCACCCTCTTCTTACTCTCACTTACTAATCTTTTCACTTCTCTCTTCCTCTCTACATATAGCTCTCTCTTCTGTCTCTCAATTTCCTCCATGCCTCTGCTTCCCATCCACTGAACGTATGCTTTCTTTTTTTTTGAGCCACAGCTTGTCTCACCTCCTCATTCCACCATGTTGTACCTTGCACCCCCTTTCGTCTTCTCTTCACCCCACACACCACCTCACATGCTGCACAGATTTCTTCTGTCAATATCTTGTGTACACCTTCCACCTCCCCCATCTGCTTCAAAATGATTTTTACTCAATCGCTCTTCCACTTCTCTCTTATATTCTGCCTCTTTTTCATCATCTTGCAACTTTCCCACTCTCGTTGTATGGACTACTTCCTCTTGTCCTTCCCGCATCACCAAATGGTGATCCGAGAGCCCACTCCCCAAAGCTCTGTATGTTCTTGCATCCATTACATACTCTCTCATTCTCTCATCCGCACATACATAATTGATAATTGCTTTCCAATGAATGATAAGGTGAAATAAGATCTAACTGTAATGAATGTATGAGAATGTGAGAAGTATCCACAGCAGGCCCAGCCAAACGGTCAACACAGTCCTTCGTACATCATCTAAAGCCACGGAACCCTGTTTCCACCTCACAGAATAAACCAGCTGTCGGTGCTGTTGTGGTTACCACGTTCACTTTCCAACTAAAAGAACCTGAGTTAGATTAAATCTTTTAAATGCATTTTTCTCAAAACCTCATTTTTTGACATTGGCCCTTCTTGCACTCAGCCCTAGATTTTAAGCCCAGTCAGACTCATCGACGCAAATATTACCCCTTGTGCAAATGGGGATCTGGAAATAACATCAAATAATGCTGATCGTGTGCTATGAAAAGACTGGGGCTAAACAAAAAATGATTCTTAGTTTTAATTACCTTTGTGCAGTCGATAGGCATACAGTCTAAGCCTCCTCTTTCAACAGCATACCTAGTGAAGTGGACAGCACATTCGTATACCGTTAAAGCATCTTGCATCCTGACTACGTAACAATTGTAACTATGTGCGGACGCCTCTTTGGCTTGGTGTTGATGGTCTTAGGTTGTACAAACTTGCATGTTACCGCACCAGGGTTCCAATATAAAGGGTGGCCGCTGGTTCCTAACGCCTAGGACTTAAGTGATGCGGGCTGCAATCAGAAAATATCCTAGTTAGTTTCTTCAGTAAAAAAAAAAAAAAAAAAAAAATCCATAACAACTGACTGTTAATCACAACTCGTTTTCCTTTGTCCGATAAATGTTAATGTTCAGTGAGTGAAAACACATGTAAATGCATGCAAATGTAATAGAAATTTTTAGCTTGGAAGTTGTTAAAATTATAAGGAAATGTTTGGCGTAATCTTTTCACTTTACATCGCCTAAATATGCCATATCTCCATACTGTATGGTGAGCTGTGACAAGAAATAAACACTAGAATATGTTGCTGGTCAGGAGGGAGTACTGCGGCAAGGATGTAGGGGCTGTAGTTGTCTTATTCTGTTTTTTATCTTCTTCTTTCCTGAAAAATGAGAAGTATCACTCCCTAAATTAGGAAATGCTGACTATTGCATTATGAGCGAAGACAAACATACTTCACAATCATTCTTGAACATAAATTAAGCTTAGAACAGTATATCAACTTCGTTCCTCGACTACGCCAGCCTAGGCCCATATTCCCGACAGGTTAAGGGCTGTGACACATCTCCCCACAAGTTTATTTGTGTATATTGTGTGCTGATAATTCATTAAATGTGCGACGTTCATGCAGTCTTTGACGATAGAAAAAGTACATTATTAAGCTTCAAGATAAGGGCGAAGTGTAAAAGAAGAAAATACACCGTAAAAAAAAAAAAAAAAAAAAAAAAAAAAATGCAACAAAACTACGTAGGTTCCTGCCGGGGGCCATCTAATGCTCCGAATCTGTTAAAAGGGATTGGATTTTGCGTTTCCCTAACTCCATCCCTATGTGCTTTGAATGGAAATGATGACAATTTTAAATATACAATATGTTAGGAAATACAGGAACTATCATTTATGATTTTATATATGTTATCTAAAGGAATACAAGAACTACTGTATTTTCTTTTATATTTCTCATTTTTTTCTTAGGGTGACGAGCTACAGCCTTACAGTGACGTCAACAGATTTCCCGACACCTGCATACCAAGTAAGTATAACAGCAGTGTTAAGTCCTTTTGTTGTAGTTTTAAATAAAGTTGCCAGCCCTGTCCTCAGAGTCAGATGACTTTTTTTTCTAGTTTTCTTAAGTCACAATTTTAAGCTGACTGAGATGTTGCCCTTCCCAGGAGAAACTGAAGTAAATAAAGCCAATAAATAAAGGCTTACTCATTTTGACATGCCAGAACAAATTGCTTTTAAAAGACCTGAGGACATAGGTAAATGATAATCTAGACTGAGGAATTCCATACTTAACCTGTTGAATCCATGAAAAACGGAGAGTACTAACTAGTCTTTATATCAGCGAGTTAGCAGAACTCCATGCAGGATCGAAAAGACCCTTGTACAAAGTCAGCGGTTGCAAAAGGAGTAAAGATAGTGAGGAGTCTTTTCTTTCTTTCTTTTTTTTTTAGCTTACAAAGATTCACAAAGTACTGGAGTGGGGATTCCTGCTCTCAGGCGACTATACACTCTGTCTATCTATCTATAACCAGATGCCTTAATCCCGTAAAGGGTTGCCACAAACGAATCGTCTTCATGCCGCCCTGTCCCTGCCATTTCACTGCTCTCCCCCCAACTTACATCCCCCTCTCTCATATACCTCTCTCCTACATCCCTCCATCTCATCCTCGATTTCCCCCTCCCTCTCCCCTCTTCCACCTCACTCACACTCTCCTAGTTTGTCACTCACTTTCCATACTCTCAATTGAATAAAATAATCAGACAGTAACTGGAATGGAATACTACAGTAGAGTTGTTTCGACCATGGGACAATTGATGAAGATTATACCTAGCCTTCCCGGTTCAAAAAATCTCTCCCCTGCTGGATAAAATCGTCTTGTAGTCGCAAAAATAAAGCAACAGACTACTTCATTTGATTGTAGAGGTAAAATCATTGTCGCAATAGTATATTTTGGTACCTTTTCCCTGGCAACGTTTCTGTGGCAACTTTTCTCTGACAGTTCTCTCATGGTGACATTATCTTGGCAAAATTTAGCCCTTTCAATGGTAAGACCAACACCAGAATTGTACTCCACCTAACACGATGAATATTCTGCTAGAAGTGAGGATATGAGCTTGATATCGTCTGTACTAGTAGCAACAACCCAGTATTTTGGCTGTACAAATCTGGTGTTTTGTTTCGGACAATTGAGCGTAGAGGGAGTCATGACAGCCTGAAAGAGTTAATACTGGGACCATTAACATTTTAATGGTTGCAACATTACTAGTACCAGGTATTCTATTCCAGCTAAGGCTACATTATTTTATTCAGCAGGGAGTAGCTTCAGAGTCAGTAAAAACACTGTTAATACTGATTATAATACTTATAATAATTATTTTAATAATAATAATAACAACAACAACAACAACAATAATAATAATAATAATAATAATAACAGAATTTCCGTTAAAGTGTCCGAGGACAGTTTTGATACAGAAAAACTTCCAACAGCCATTCCCCACTAGAAGCAAAGGGACCTTGAAGTCAAGGTCACTGAAAGTGTGCATGTCACCTTAGGTCGTCACAGTCTATATGTCCACCAAGTTTGGTGGCTCTAGCTTTAATCCTTCAATGGAAAATTAGGTGATATCCGGGTTATCCAGTAAAGTCCTAATTTTTGTTCCCAGGCAAGATCAAGGTCACTGATTTTGTGCATGTCACTTTAGGTCATCACAGTCTATAAGTCCACCAAGATTGGTGGCTCTAGCTTTAGTGCTTCGTGGAAAATTAGGTGACATCCACAATATCCTGAAAGAGTCCCAAATTTTTACTCGAGGATGGATCAAGGTCACTGATCTTATGCATGTCACCTTAAGTTAACAGTGTATAAATGCACCAGATTTGGGTGGCTCTAGCCTTAATCCTTCATAGGAAATTAGGCGACCTCTGGAATATCTGGAAAAGTTTCATTTTTTTGCCCCGGGGGATCTCCGAGAACAATCAACCGAATGGAACCGTACTCACTCCCGGGCCGCGTCCGCCTCAAGACTATTTTGCAGTAAAATTTCACATTCCTAGTTTAAGCGGCTCTTCAGACTGTGTGGCTGAGTCACTATTCTATGTTACAGATAATACCCGGAGATTCGGTTGACAGACTGCCACCATATTTGGCCAAAAGAAGCGGACAGCCGTCCGACTATGCTGACCGAGTTTCAAGGCTCTTGGCCAAATGGATGAAGTAATAATAATGATAATATTGACAAAAACAAGAAATTTCCCACAACGATGTGAGAAGTTTTAATGACTTTCGGGTCAAGACAAGTCGGGTACTGTGTTCCAGCTAAAGGCAGACGATTTTATTCAGCAAAGAGAGACTCACAGAAAATTGGGAGTATTTATACTGGTATTATTAACTTTATGTTGAGGATAACATCAGCATTATATTGTCTATCTATCTATCTATTGCCAGACGCCTCAATCCCGTTTGGGGTGGCCACAAACAAATAGCCTCCAAGTCGCCCTGTCCCCCGCCATTTCACTGCCCTGCTCCCAACTCACACCCCCCTCTCTCATATACCTCTCCACCCCATCCCTCCATCTCATCCTCGGCCTCCCCCTCCTTCTTCCCCCCTCCACCTCACTCACATACACTCTCTTCGTCAGTCTTTCACCCTCCATCCTCTCCACATGGCCAAACTACCTCAGTGTGTTCCTCATAACGCTTCCTATCACATCCACATCCACACCACAACGCTCCTTTATATCCTCATTCGTCAGCCTGTCTCTCCACGTGACTCCACAGGCTCCTCTTGAATAACTCATTTCCACTGCTCTCACTCTTGACTTGTGTCCTTCCAACAATGTCCAAGCTTCACTTCCGTACGTTAGAGTTGGTATCACAATACTGTCATGTAGTAACTTTTTCACTTCCATGCTCACTTCCCTGCTTCTTTTCACTGCTTTCAAAGAACCAGCAACCTTTCTTCCCTGCTGTACCGTTTCAAGCACTTCACCCTCCAAACCTCCATCCTTACTCATCACACTACCCAAGTACTTAAACGTACTCACATTTTCCAATTCCTCACCATCCAACCTCGCTGTACATTCACTAACTTCACCTCTCTCAAAGACCATCACTTTACTCTTCCCTACATTCACCTTTAGATTCCGTTTCTTACACACTCTCTCAAACTCATCCACCAAGCCTTGCAGCTCCCCTTCGTCTTCACTCAACAACACAGTATCATCTGCAAACAACAGTACAGGGAGTTTCCAAACACTACCCTCTCTCACCAGGGCCACTCCAACATCCCCTACCCTACCTTGTACCTCTTTTATTACCCCATCCATGTACAGATTGAACAACCATGGAGACATGACACATCCCTGTTTCAAACCAACTTTCAAAGAGAAAAATTCACTTAGTTCACCATCCACACGCACTGCAGCCTTCGCACCATCGTACATACTCTTCACAGCATTCAACAACTTCCCATCTACTCCATATATTCTTAACACTTTCCACAACCCTTGTCTATCCACCCTGTCATATGCTTTCTCCAAATCCATGAAAGCCGCATACAACTTCTTTCCCTTCTCTAGAAACTTTTCCACTAAAGATCTAAGAATGAATATCTGATCTACACAACCTCTTCCCTTCTTAAAGCCTCCCTGTTCTTCTCCAACTAATTTCTCTGTTCTTTCTCTAACTCTGTCTATAAGTATCCTACCATACACTTTTCGTATTATACGAAGAAGACAAATGCCCCTATGATTACCACACACTTCTTTTTCCCCTTTTCCTTTGTACAAGGGAATAATTATACCTGACTTCCAATCCTCCGGGACTCTACCTTCCTCCCAGGCCAATCTGCACATCTTCCACATCCATTCTACTACTATCTCTCCCCCATGCTTCAGCATTTCACCACACACTCCATCAATTCCTGGGGCTTTCCCCGATTTAACTTTCTTCATTGCTTCCACAACTTCTATCCTACTGATTTCTTCCTGCCTTCTCACCTCCCTCCTTCTCCCAGCCATTCCCCAGCCATTTATACTCGCATTACTTCCATCCTCTACGTTCAACAATTCCTTAAAGTGTTCTCTCCATCTGTTCACTTTTTCTCCCTTCTCCACTAGTCATCTACCATTTTTATCTTTCACTCCCCTGCTAACTTCACTTCCACCCTGTCTTACTCTTTTCACTTCTCTCCAGAACATTTTCTTACAGTCCCTCCACTTTACACTCAAATTCCTTCCAAATTCCTCATCCACTCTCTTCTTACTCTCACTTAATAATCTTTTCACCTCTCTCTTTCTTTCCACATATAACTCTCTCTTCCGCCTCTCAACTTCTTCCACGCCCCTATTTCTCATCCATTCATTGTATGCTTTCTTCTTTTGTGCCAAAGCCTGTTTCACCTCTTCAGTCCACCACGCTGTTCCTTGCACCCCCCTCCGTCTTCTCTTCCTTCCACACACCACATCACATGCTGCACATATTTCTTCTGTAAATATCTTACACACACCTTCCACGTCTCCCATCTGCTCCAATTCATATTTGCCCAATCGTTCCTCCACTTCTCTCTTATACTCTGCCTTTTTCTCATCCTCTTGTAACCTTTCCACTCTCCTTGTAATCTACCTAAAACTAGACGATTTTATTCAGCTGAGAGTGAATATAGGAGCCCAGGAATGTTTTATTCAGTCGTCAGTTTTGTATCATTGTATTCTCGTCGGCCTTGAAGGCTTTCTAGCACCTTTCAAGGGCAACTGCTGGTGCATGGGTTAACATGTAAAGTCGTCCGAAGAAGTGATGACCCGATTCCCAGTACCAGTCCTGAATGTGGCTATATTTCCATCACTGCACACCGGGAAGAACATTATTTAGGTAAACAAAACCAAAAAGCAATAAATAAGTGTTGTTACCGAGATGATCTCCCAATAAGTGAGTGGAAACGCGCAACCCATCACTCAATGGTTTCAAGGTTAAAATGCGATGAAATGAACATAATGTTTGTTGTACAGCTTAAGTCAGGGCAATTCAAGTACCTTAGGAGCAGGGCCGGCTTATGTAACTCGGACTGATAGCAGGATCATACATGTATTTTAGCTTCATTTTTCGCTTTAAACATTTATACACAGAATGAAGCGAAATTTTCATATATCATTTACCTTTACATTTTCCGCGAAACACAGAAATTTAATGAAAGCTGCACAATTTTTTGTTTTACGTTTGTTTATTTTGCATTCTTCCGAGTCTGTCAGAGATGCAAAGAAAAACGGCTCGAGGGTCGGATTTTGCCCACGGGCCGCCAGTTGAATAGCCCTGCCTTATGTCAACAGTAGTGAGAGACATATGTGACATAAAATAAAATCTACAGTTAAAAGCAATGTCCACATTAAGAAAGTCATCAACTCACGAAAAAATAAATAAATAACTAAAAATATATTCTCCACATTTAAATCTCTATGGTATGAAATCCAGGCAAGAAAGTAAAGCCGTGATCGTTGTGAGCAAACAGTGGGGTAATAAAATGCAACAAGGAAGAGTATCCACTGAATTTAGTGAAAAGGTGAAATTAATGGGAAAGAGCTATACTCCTTTACCTTAACCTGTACAAGATTTTCGTAGGTTTGAATCTTATTTCATGTAGTCCAGTGGAGGTGAAAGACAATACTGGGGCTCCGCAGTATTTCCATGGCACTTCTTTCTGACAAGCAACATAGTTTACTGTTCATATATTTTTAGAACCCAGCATTCAAGTTGGAGATATGGCAATTTTAGTGAACGGAGCTAGGGCCTGTTGACTGCTACCTACCTTCAAAGCACCAGGCAAGGCTGCTGCACCACCCCTGAACATCCACATTGTGCACTGTGCAGTTTCCATGCAATGTCTTCAGCCGTCCCGTTAATTCACCATACCGGTACATAATATCATGCCTTATTTTTTTATTTGATTATTACTTTTACTTTATTACTTTCTGTTACAGGAAGCTTATAGGTAAAGTATTATAGAATGTAACTTTTCCTCTTCAATCCTTCCTATGAATTTTCCATGTCAGTTCTTCCATGCTACATGGTGGTCTTTCTCAATTTTCCCTGCCAGTTTTAATTGGAGGGTTTGGAGGGGGGGGGTAGTCTTCTTGCTTTACTATCCTTATCTTTCAGCATGTAGAATTAGATCTCGCAGTCATAGTCTACTCTGTAACAAGCAGCCTCGAAAAGACCATATGGTCTGTTGCTGTGTGCTTTTCTTTGTATTTCTCCTCCTCTAAGCTTTATAAAATCGTCTGGAGGTAGCAGGAAATAAATAAAAGGAGTACGACACACGATTCACGACTTAACAGCACGCCCCAACCTTCTCTCATTTTCTTTGTCATTTCAGAAACAGTTCCAGACGATGCACAAGCTCACTAATTCATCAGGTGCAACAGTACTGCAAGTGTTTTATGTTTCTCTCATGTCCCAGGAGGTTTCAGAGGAGCCGAAGTACAAGGCAAGTGCGGTCAGGAAAGGTTAGGTTAGGTTGGGTTGAGTTAGGTTAGCACTGGCGTGAATCAATGTGACTGTGTTACCAAGTCACCCGATACTCTAGTCTACGATTAAATTGTAAATATATAAAGTGTTGGACACAGCTACAATATTGTATCTCTTTCTGCCAGTTGCCGAATTCCAGATAAGCATTATAACAGGATAAACACCGCATGGCTCTCTTTACACTCTGTTTTCTAACTCACACCTGAAAATCAAGAGGGATGACTCTATTTTCCGAATACTATTTGAGTTTCTTTCGTTTCACTCTAAGCTGTTTATTAGCTTTTAATTACATTTTAACTTCACATTATCCCTAATCTTCAAAGTCATTTCCACTTTGCTGGGGTTCATCGTTTTGGGGGACATTAGATGTTTGCAATACATCCTACAATTTAAAAGATAATATCATGTAAAACTAATAGCAACTCTGAAATTCTGTTGAAAAAAACAAAAAAAATTAGATGAAGAATTGGCAGTTTTCACACTAACAGAGGTGTCGCAGTTTTTGTGCTGTGCAATGTATTTGTCTAATAAAATCAACTCTTACTTCTTCAGTACACTTCCACTCGCAGATAAACCTTAATTTCCCTAGTTTTCGAATATTCCTTGTTTTAACTGATAATGGCGATCCACACGAAGGCCACAATTGTACTCATATTTTAATGTATTTGTGGAAATGTTATGGTCAGGAGGCTGGTCTTTGCTCCATCCAGATTATGATAGATAAGATTTGGTGAAGTTTAGCGAGGATAACTCTAAAACAGGGTTGTCTAATCTTCTGTAGCTTGTGTACCCTATATCCTAATCTACGCACCCCTTTCAATCATAAGGTATTAGGTATCGACTTATAATTCTGAAGTAGAATCAATTTAACATTCTCTTACCAATGACCGGATAACATTCTGTATTAAGTAACATAATATATACACCTTTTATAGCACACACAATTGAAATAAAATATGGTACTTTTCGATACAGAATAAGTGACGGTCAGTTGGTCGCAAGCCCTTCTAAGTATGCAATAAAATAAAACTGCATCCCAGGACCACCTTATCCATCACCTGTTGAGCTTCCATGCACCCCCAGTTGGACAATCCTGCTCTAAAATCAGGCATACATTACTTTTAAAATGCATGAATTACAATAAAACCTGCTAGAAAACCTAGTTTGATCTATCTTTGTTAGTGGGAAACAGCAAATATACCAACAAAATATAGCATGTGAACTTAATAGTTACCCTTTCCTCCCCTACAGTCAGCATCCAAGCTAGTGGGTGAAGTTGGCGGTGTGTGTGGACTGTACCTGGGTATGTCTGTCATCGTGTTGGTGGAAATCCTGGAACTGCTGGCAGGACTACTGGTTAACCACTATTGAGGATCGTATTACTGTGGTTTAATCCTTTCCAGTCAGTGGCGTACATCTTATATATACGCTGGTGGACGTGGGTTCGCCTCCCACCAGAGTTGTAAAAACTTTGGGAAGCGTTCACCAAGCCACTGACCACTTTGGCGGAAGCGTTCACCAAGCCACTGACCACTTTGGCGGTCATAAGGTGTGCTGTGGTTGAAGCAGTGTCGCATACTAGTATGCTTGCATTCAGTCGGCTTAAGGCGGACCGATTACACTTGGTTCACAGACTACACACACACATCCAAAGCCACTTCAACACTACAGTCACACTAACAAGCAATTGTACCCCTACATACAGTCTCTACCAGACAGCCTAAGCCACTGGGTAGAGACATTGGCTGTATCGTCCCTGTTAGGGATAAGCCGGTCCTGCAGTGGACCTCAACGGCTGATGATATATATATATATATATATATATATATATATATATATATATATATATATATATATATATATTTATATATATGTGTGTGTGTGTGTGTGTGTGTGTGTGTGTGTGTGTAGTGTTCATATTTTCCGTACACATTATATAGATAGATAGATAGATATTTCTTGTGTTCATATTTTCCGTAAATTATAGTTTGGGCCCTGGGACGGTTTGCAGATTTAGTGAGGAACTGTTTTGAACAGCCATGCTCCTATCAGTTGATCTTATTCATTTATTATTATTATTATTATTATTATTATTATTATTATTGTTGTTGTTGTTGTTGTTGTTGTTTTTACCGTTATAATTATAATTATTTTTCTTACGGAAATCATTTGAGGATACAGACTAAGTCACACTATCCATTAAACTCTTCACAGTCTGATATACTTCCACAGAGAAACAAAACCTTTAGCGGATGAAAGTGATGTGTGAGATACACAGTTCTCGAGCTGTTGGCAAGCCTCTTAGTGAACCGCTACTCAGAGTGTTTTCTTCAGCACACACACACACACACACACACACACACACACACTCGACGGGTAGTAGTGATTCACCCCTCCAAACTGAGTATGTTTATTTTATGTATTCCGTGTCCAGACTTTTTTATTCAGCTTATGAAGAGACATCTGGCAACAGAGGGATCAGTTTTGTTTATACTTAGCCCCTTAAGTTGAAAAACCTTCGTAGCGCTAAATATATAAAGCCGTTTGGAGGCAACCAGGATATTATAGCAAATCCTCCATGTAAGTTACGAAGCTGAAAGGCGAATGAATGTCTCAAGGAAATGAAAATTTACTTTTGAAGGATATTTGTGCCGAAATTTATATTTTGCACCATATAAAATACTACCGGTATATACTATTGTCTTAGCACCTTCGGTCATACGATATTTTATTCCTGTCTCCTCCAAATGACTATAAGCGCCTAAAGAAGAAAAATTAGGTTGTGAAAGGGTTATGGAAACTGTATCTAACATCGTCACTAAAAATCGTCCATTCAGCTTCACAAAATCGTCTTGATTTAGCGAGAATAAAAAATTTTGTGCATCATGGTGAAGGCTTTAAGAGGGGAATGTTTGTCAGAGAAATGAATGATCTGCATTTAATGTACACTATGTGCATGTTCTCATGTAACTATTTAGTAGCAAGTTGCCTGTTCCACCATACTTTGGAAACAGTATAACATTCAGTGACACCATGTTATTAATTTCTTCAAAAAAGTCCACCGTTGCTTCACTCATAGCTGCACTACGAAGGTGGATATTTTGTCCGTCCCTTGGCATGTCGGCAGATGTAAATTATTACTTGCTGTGGACACCGGTGCGTGGGCTAACCTTATATCCCAGTCATCCTTAAATGGAATAATAAATACCTCAAAGACACTGATCCATTCATCCACCGACACCCAGTAGTCCGATGTTACTAGGGATCTCTTAGATATCGCTGGGATAGTTACTCTTACACCCTCGAACGTCACGCTCTGCTCAACCCATTATTGCTGATTTTCCCATTACTAAGATGTTCCCATTACCTGCATATGGCCTTCTTGGTAAAGAAACTATAAACGACATTGAGATTCATCCTAGTACGAATTCTATTACTTATAATCAAGTAAGTCGTAATGCCTTGTCTCCGCTGGGGCAGGGAACAGTGTTTGGATATGAATTTCATAGTAAGTAGACTTTACTGATCTACCAGAAGACCGCCGACATGTAAAACACCCCCGCTAATACCAGTCCTGTGTGAGACAGCCCTAGCATGTATTCAATATGGATGGTGGGTGTTAGCGCCGAAGTGGTGACATGTTGAAATTTAGGAGGACCACTGGGCCTTGAGGATATGCCTTGGGGATAGGCCTTGAAGCCTTGGTCCAGAATCGGACACATCCATCCATCCATCCATCATCCAATCCTACATTGCCCCATGAGGAGCGTAGGAGTCCGGGTCTAAGCAGTTGGTCCCGACATTTAAGATGAGAGTGACTAGCCTCACTCATCCCTGAATGGCATTACATGAGCAATCAACCCCAACCATCCCTTGGATATAAATCTTCACCGGCTCAATCTGATTGGAGTGCAATAATTACTCACTAAACCACCAGGTGCCATAATTAGGTTATATGGTTACCACCCAGCGTAGTAAATGGTTTCCTGGTGTACAGGAAACGATTTGGCTTGTCACTCAGTGTAGAGTCACCCACAGGCAGAAGGAAGAGGAAAGAATGAAGGAAAGAAAGACAGAAGAGGAAGTGCAAAGTTACCCATAGGTAGAAGGACAAGGAAAGAATGAAGTAAAGGAAGACAGAAGAGGATGGAAGGAAAGAAGGATGGAGGAGAGGAAAGGGCAGACACCCGACAGCAGCACTACATCGAGTGAGTGGATGGTGAGCGCCCCTACCTACCACATACAGTCGGACACATAAGAAAAAAAAAAGTTTGCCCGTAAGATTCTTGCCCCTGAAAATTTCAGTAATTGCCTCATGATCAGTGTAGACAGTGATACTATGGCCAAAAATGATGTCACGGAAGTGCCTAAGACCCAAACAACAGCCAGGGTTTCAAGATAAGTTGCAGAGTAACACTTTTAAGATTCTTGCCCCTGAAAAGTTCAGTAATTGCATCATGATCAGTGTAGACAGTGATACTTTGGCCAAAAATGATGTCACGGAAGTGCCTAAGACCCTAACAACAGCTAGGGTTTCAAGATAAGGTGCAGAGTAACACTTTTCTGCACCTTTACGAACTTGGATACCATAAGCAATGGTATGCCAGCGGCCATTAGTACCTTGCTGCATGAGTACAGCACCCAAACTGAGAGAAGAAGCATCGGCACACAGTGTGAATGGCATGGCCTAATCAGGAAAAGCTAGAATCGGTGCATTCGTGAGTGCAGCCTTTATATTACTGAAACTTTCATCCTCTCCAGATCTCCAATGAAAAGGAACATCATTCTTCAGAAGCTTTGTGATGGGTGACGCAATGGTTGCACATCCCTCGATGAAGCAGTAGTAGTAGCCATTTAAACATAAGAGACATTTAATGCAGTCAGCACTGGTTGATACTGGAAAGTCACTGACTGCCTGAATCTTATCTGGGAGTGTATGGATTCCATCACCGTTTACTACATGATATAAGAATTTGATTTTCGACTTCAGGAAATCGAATTTGGAGAGTCTGAGTTTAAGATCAGCGGTTTGGAGCATGTGAAGGACTTAATGAAGTTTGGATACTTTCAGTGTCTTTACTGACAATGATAAAATCATCTAGGTGAGCAAGAACAGTATTGCCAACCATGCCACAAACAAGGTAATAATAACGCACTGGAATGTCAGAGGTGCATTACAGAACTCGGAAGGCATGTGAATGAACTCAAAATGACCATGATTAGTAGTGAAAGCTGTTATCTGCCTTGACTCTTCATCTAATGGAATTTGCTAGTATCCGCTGTGTAAGTCAGAACTGATGAAAATAGAATTTCCTTTCCCAGAGATTACAGTATGTTATGAAAGATGGGCAGAGGGTAGCGGTCTGTGACTGCTACTTCCTTAACGAGGCAGAAGTCAATCACAGGACGAAATTCACCATCTTTAACTGGAACAAGAAAAAGAGGAGATTCCATGGAGAGATTAAGTACGTGATAACTCCTTGATCCAACATACTTGATACTTCCTTCTCTACGGTTTGTCTTTGCTTGTGTGCGAAACAATCCACAGGTATATATACTGGATGAGACCCCGGCATAAGGGAAATGCGATGCCGTATGAAATCTGTCATGCACTGTGGCTTACCTGGTACGGCATGAACGCAAGAAAGCTCATTTAGAAGATCCAGTAATCTTTCTCTCTCGTGAGAGTGATCAGAAATTTTAATATGGGGAGCTATTAACCCTTTCTTGTCAAGGAGCTGTTGTGGGGTACACTGAATTGAAGCAATGGGGAAATTACTCTGCACCTCTTGGACTTCAATATAAGCCAAGAAACTAACTAAGCAACAGCTGTCTTTCAGTGTAACAGGGTCTCAGTTGTAACAAGAACGAGAACGTCAGTCAGACCACCAACCCTAACGGTGCCTAACGTGGACTCAAGTGACAAGCCTTTCACACGTACTGTCTCACTCAAGCACACCACATCTGTACCCACATGCGTATCTGGCAACCGGACTCTTGTAAGGGTTTGGCTTTGGAGTCGTTGGCCACCTGACAGCACAGCCAGAACCAAGGTCCAGTCCGAGCCACTTGCATTAGGGATATCTACCAGGAGTGTCACATGCGATGAGGGACTCCTAATAAAACCTTGATGTCCATGTAGACAGACTCCCCGACCTCTGCGAAGGAATAGCCGTCAGAATGACACCCGATTGAAGTAAAGGTCTGGAAGGAGATCTGAACCGGGATCAGTTAGGACTACAGGCCACCTCTCTACCGATGGAGCCACCTCCTCCCCCATAACTTGCTCGATAATATTTAATATTTAACAATCCAAGAATTTTAGCCTACATTAAAATATCTTCCAGGCCTTGCTAATGTAGCTGCTGATGCTCATAGTCGCAATCTTCTTGTTTCTGCTGTATAACAGTTGTCCAATTTCTGTCCACAGACAGTTAACGAGGAACAACACAAGGATCCTCTGTGGTTTAAAGTCATAATATGCTGTAGAGTGTTGAGTCTGGAGATGAAACCACTCGCCCCGATTTATCTGTTCCACTCACAGTTTCAGTTAAACCAAGATATACTTTATAAGTGTATCACATTATCCAAGTACCAGGCTTCCAACCTTGTGGTTCTTTCTACCTTAAGGAATCCATTCTCTTTCTCTGGTGCATGATGTTCCACATGCGGGGCATCCTGGGAAAGACAAATGTTTATGTGATGCCAGAAAGAAATATTACTGGCCCGCAATGAGAAAAGATATAGAAAATCATATTCTCCTCTGTGAGTCTTGTGCCCAACACAAGGGTACTTCTGGAAAGCCTGCTCCTATTCTAGAATATCCAGTACCCGAGAAACCTTGGGATACAGTGACTATTGATTTACTTCAGCTTTCACGAAGCTGTCACGGCACTCAATATCTACTCGTAACCATTGATCATTTCTCACGGTTTGTTGTATTGCCCGTGCCATTGTTGCACATATAATCTCCCCATTTACTACACCCAAGGTGTTGTCTGATAATGGCACAGGGTTCCGTAATCAAATCCCAGAGGAAATTTGTCGCTAGTACAGAGTTACGCAAACTTTTATCACAGCATACCATCCATCCTCAAATGGTCTGGTAGAACGTGCTAACAGAACAATTTTAGAATTTCTTCGTCCTCTTGTCAGTTGCATGCAGAATGCATGGCAGGACTGGTTGCCCCAAGTGGCTGGATATATCAATGGTTCTGTTAACCCATCAACAGGTAAATCTCTCTAGTACATTCTGTATGGTCATGATAAGGCTCTCCCATATGAAATTCTCTGCCAAAAACCACGGCCAATCTATAATGGAGTTGACTATGCAAAGACTCAGATTTCAGTCCATTCATAATAATGTTTGCAAGAGTTTGGCGGCTTTTAGGGCTGAAATGATTTACAAACAGCACAAACAAGCTGAATTATCCTCTATTAACGGAGTTGCAGGTATGATTAAATTTCCTGAACGTTCCACCAAACTTTCTCCAAAGTTTCCTGGACCATTTCGCGTTTTGGCTAAGAACAAGGTAATAAATAAAAAATTTGAAATCCAGGTACTCAGGCATCTGAAACTGTTCATATTGAGAGGCTGAAGAAGGTTAACCCTGAAGAAGGTTAACCACGGGTTATTATCCAATTCTCGTACAGGACCTGAGTTGTCATATTTTTCAGTCTCTGATCCAGCGCCTTCTTCATCTCATGTTAAGGACTACCGATGCAAGCTTCGTTGTTTCCAAAAGAGACTGAGTTTCATCCCTTCCACATGATCTAGGTCATGAAGATAGTCTTCAGATAGCCAGGGTAGACAAACTGCTCTTTTCAAGTCACCATGCTCACAGTACATTGTTTTAGACTAATGATCCTCACACACGCTCTAGACTTCGACAGGAAAGTGACCCTTTCGACCTTTAAAGAATCGCCTGTAATATCTGTTTGGTAAGGTTATGGCTAGCGATGTATCTGAACGAGATGAACACATCCATGAATAACCCTCGCTGCTAAAACCGGCTGAAAACAGAAGTCACTCTGAATTACAAGGCATTAAGAACTTTGTTGATTCATTAATAATATTATTGATACGTTCAATCATTTATCACGAGTTGTTAATGACTTCCTTACCACCATATCAACTAATGAGAAATTACTCCTTTCTCCGAATATTTACTGGCTATAGATAAGTCTATTGCCTCGATAACTAACACTGTTCATAAGTAATCTCGTAGATTCCAATCTCGGTTGTGCAGATTCCAAATTTTTACCAGTTTGTAATCTTCCAATTGCTCGATACATTGCTGCTGTTAAGCATGATGTGATTCCTATCTTTGACCAACAGCATGACGATTATTTTAATCCACTGTTTGAGGCTACCCTCACTCATCGGAGTATTCTTGTATACATCTTACTCCTCTTCTTCTTCTCTTTTCAGCACATTGCGTCTAATTTCTTTTCCCTTCCCGACCAGTCTTCGTATCTGGCTTTTCATTACACTTGTGCTGGTAAACGAGGCTTCACGTGAGGTTTTCTTTCTTCATATCAATCATTCCAAGGGGTTTAGCGTTGGTTAGTTCTCTCCAATTCAACTTCGTTCAGTATTCCACGCCCATTTAGATACAGTGCACTTTCTACCTCTCACATGGCACAGAGGCGACTCTCATGTGTCATACGCGCCCTTCGTATGTCTGAACACTGGGTTATATTTTAGTCATGACACTCCCGAGTCGTCAACACATGCTGTCACGGCTAACTTGTCATCGGATCTTTGTCGACCGACTACCCCTTTTGTATGTCACCTTTGAAAACCTTCGTGTTGTCTCAGACCGTATAATAATACTTTCCTGTCTCAATGACAATGAATTTACTTCCTTCTTCGATGTCTTTCTCCCTTTCTACCTCTTCTGGTGTCCTCGTGCCTACCTTATAATGTACTTAGTGTGTGTGTGCTGGTCATTGTAAAATATACTTCGTCCATATATAGTATTAAGATGAGATCTCAGAAGTGGGCTAGATCTCAGTCAGTTCCTCAACAGACCATTGCTTAGGTAGCTCTGCTCACTACCGTGTAGCATGGTTAGGTACACTTTACTCTTTTTTCATTTCAGTGTATATAATTGAGAGGATCCGCTTAAGTGGTGACCGAGCGATATACTGGTCCCACTGTACTATCACTCATAAAACTCCATGTGTCTTGGCCAGCCAGTTTTACCCCCCTCCCAACCGCCTGGATCTGGTAACAGTGTAAACATTACAACCTGAGTTGCTGAATGATGAGTTTGTCTGAGTGCGAATCCTGCCTCGAAAAGAGGAGTACAAGGGATGAGTAAAAGAAACTTGTTTTAATTATATGATCTGTATAATCTCCATTATATCGAATGATGAATTTGTGAGCGATTGGAATGTTTCATTTAAGAGATAATCTTACATGGACTATACGGATGATGTTCTTATTCTTAGTTTTATTATTGCTTACACTGTTTGTCATTTTCATCAATGCGAAAATGGCAATGGACGTTAATGTAAAATGCATTATCATCGTCGTAATGACGTAAATCACAGTGGTGACTTATGCTCAGATTGTGGTTTGCCGGTGTTAATTTCCATTACATTTTCTGGCTTACACATAATCATCAACTGTAATTAAGATTAACTCTTTTTTTTTTTTAAGAACAAACTGTAGTGTGTGGTAAAAATAAACATAATCATACAACATAGCATCAGTTTATTCCCCAATGTAATACTGCATGTCAAAAATGGTATTGGCAGGGATATCGTGACTTATGTTGGTAGTGAAGACTACAAACAGGCAATATTAAAAAGTGGGTAGTATCTGTGCCACAAGTGTGAAGAGAATTATGATGGCAGCAAAGTGGACACATTACGGTCAGAGAAAGGATTGTTCATGTCAGTCGATATATGTACAGTATAGTAAATATTCCAATATACAGTGATCCCTTAATTATCCAGATGCTGGACCTTGGCTCTATTAAACCATTATCCGAATTTCCTTGCTATTATCCGGACGTAAAGGTGCCCTAGAACTTCGGCTGGCCAGCAGCTGATGTGTCCAAACACTCAGTATCGTGGCCACTGGGCTCCAGCCGTGAGCAGGTAGTCAATAACCCACAACCAGAGCTAAAATATCCGTCTGCCCCTGTACTGAATGGTCAAAGTCGTACGCTCGTATGATCAAGCCCAATGAACTCCAGCACCTGGGCAATAAGATTGTAATCTGCAAGCTGTGTCAAAACGTTCTTACACATCCCCACCCCATGTCTAGTATCACGTGGCCACCTAGCTAGCTCTTTCCTCACTGCCACCACATGTGTAACATGGAACGCAAGCCATGAGTACATGTTCAGTGACAGCAACCCTCCGCCTCTCCACCGAACGTCAAAAGTCGCGTGACCACCGGACTAAGTCTTGCCCAACTGCCATTACTATCGAACAGAGACCACAAGCCACTAGTACATGTTTGGTGACAGCACCTGTCTGCATCTCTATCAAAGGTCGAAAATCACGTGGCCACCTGGAGACACTCACACCACACACACAAAGAAAGAGAGAGAATCCTTCCCATGATAATTACAGTATCAGTACAGTAATTTCTGTACCAATGCATAGGATAGTACTGTACTGTACACAGTACAGTACTGTATGTGTGTATGTACAGTACAATACTGTACAATACACTTCCATTTAGTATGAGTATTTGTTTCAATATCACAGTTAACCACCTTTGCCAAGCAGCCCTATTGGGATAGGTTAGGTTTGGTAAGGTCCGGTAAAGCTAACCTATGTAATTTTGTCTGGGAAATACATTGAGCATATCCTCGAGAAAATCCTATGGCTACTTTTGAAAGGACGAGGTGAGCATGGTTCCTGGCTGAGGGGTACAGGTGGCCACTGCGCACGTAACACAGACCACAAGCCACGAGTACATGCTTGGTGACAGCGCCCATCCTCCTCTTTATCGAAGGTCAAAAGTCACACGGTCACTGGGAGACACACACACCACACACAGAGATTCCTTCCCAT
Organism: Coenobita brevimanus; assembly: GCF_032717465.1. Classification (NCBI taxonomy): domain Eukaryota; kingdom Metazoa; phylum Arthropoda; class Malacostraca; order Decapoda; family Coenobitidae; genus Coenobita; species Coenobita brevimanus. Next base: position 10,508,149 of record NC_137031.1, read on the forward strand.
GCTATGATTGCAGTAAGAGTGTCTGTACAGTAATTTTTGTACCAATGCATATGTACAGTACAATAATGTACTGTACAATACACTTCCATTTGGTATGGGTATTCATTTCAGTACCACAGTCAGCCACCTTGGGCATGCAGCCCTATTGGGACAGGTTAGGTCTGGTAAGGTTAGGTAAAGATAACCTACATAATACTGCGTGGGAGGCACATTGAGCATATCTCTGAGAAAATTCTATGGTTATTTTTTAATGGAAGATGCGAGTGTTGTTCCTGGCTCAGGTGTACCAGTATCCACCATGCATGTAATAAATACCACAAGCCACAAGCAAATGTATGGTAAAACCACCCCTCCACCTCTACACTGAATGGCGGGAGTTCCCTTGACTCTGGGATTAGTGCGGAAACCCCCTACCATGCACGCCTGCCCACTTCCCTACCGAATGGTCAGAGTTGCCTGGCAGGCTACATTAGTCATACACTGCCTGAGGCGGTGATCTACTGGTCATCCGCTGTTGCCGTCACGTACTAACCCTTGCCTGGGCAAGCGGAAGTGAACTTTGAATACAGATGTCAGTTTGCCACGTGTTGCTTCCTCTGCACTCGAAAGCAACCGATAGGTGTGGTACGTCAGCGCTGTACTGCTTGCCGGCCAACAGAAGCCCGTACTCAGTTCCCACCTTTCTGCCCCTCGTGAGTGGTACTGCTTGCAACGATGGCTGTGACTGCAGCTGCGTTTGTCATGGTTCCCTACCATCTTCAGGTTGTGGCCCTGCTCTGGTGTATTCTTGTGTACGTGGTGATGGCCCCTACACCACCTGAGAAGTGGAAGAGGCAGGTTCTGAGTCTAGAGAAGATGCATGAGTTATTAGGCAAGGTTGATGTGGGCTGGACCACAGGATGCACTCTTTGCAAATATGATCTAGCCCTTTCAACATTGTTTGATATCAAGAAGTCACACGACAAACTTATGCAGTATGGACAGGACTTTGCCAAAAGCACACATTGCGGCAACAGGAAAGTAATGGCCCAAACTCAGCATGCCATTATCGACTGGCTGACACTGATTTGGTTTCATCAGCAATGTGGTGCTGGGGTGCTAGTGTGTGGGACCGAGGTGAAAGTTGCTGCTGAGAAATTTGCACACCTGCACAATGTGCAGGACTTCAAGGTGTCCGAGGAATGGCTTTTTCGCTTCAAGCTTTGCCATGGATTTACTGGCCGTAAGACACATAGCGAGGCCTTGGACGAAGCAGTGAAGGAAGTAGACCTGTTTTGCCAGAAAGTGCAGTGCCTGATCAAGGATGAGGGCCTTGCCATTGGTCAAATCTATAATGCTGACGAAACTGATCTGTCCTACCGCTCCTAGCCCACAAACACCCTGGCTGAGGAAAGGGAGAAGTCTGTGCCTTGTCAGAAGTTGTCCAAACATGTTTCTGTTTTGTGCAGTGCCAATGCTAATGGGATGCACTGCCTCAAACCCATTGTTGTTGGGCATGCAAAACAACCACGTTGTTTCTGTAGGTTGACGAATAGCCTGCCTGTTGTGTGGTACCATTCTGTGAAGGCCTGGTTTACCGCTAGGATCTTCAGAGATTGTTTCCACAGACATTTCGTCAAGGAGGTTATCTGTTAACAAATAGAGGTCCTTGGAATTGCTCGCGACCAGGTGAAGGCACTCCTGTTCCTGGACTATGCTCCCACGCATCTGTCTAAGAAGGATTTGGCTGCTTTTGACGGGTGGACTGTGCATGTTTCTGCCGCCTAATACAACTGCTGTGATTCAATCAAAGGACCAGGGTGTTATTGCGGCTGCCAAGAAACTGTAACAATGGAAGTTCCTGAACGAGGTGATGGTGGTGCTGGAGGACGAGGATACAGTCCAGGACACACGTGGGGAGCAGACCTTGCAGAATCTTCAGCGTTACAACCTGAAGTCTGCCATGTTCAACTGGGAGAACGCGTGGAAGGAAGTCTCCGTCAAAACCCTTGAAAGTGGTTGGTCTCGTCTTCTGCAGCGAATCGATGCCGGGCACAACTTCAAGGGGTTTGGCATGGATGATTTCCACAGTTGCCCTAGACAAGCAGGAGAGCAGGTGGGCGTTGATGATGTGTGGCAGTGGCTGGACGACTACGGCGGCAATCCTGGTTACCAGACCATGTCTGATGAGATTGCCGCTGCTGCCTCTCCGGGCACAGAAGAGGACAGTGGGACTGACGAGGATGAGGATGAGGACCCTGACTCGCAGCCCTCCGCAATTCCTTCAATCCCTTGTCACAGTGTCCTCCATGGTTACCTGGAGGGGGTGCTGGAGTATGCTGAGCACCCACAATGTGACAGGGAGTTGGTGCCGCTCCACCTGGCAATGGAGCTGCATGCAGTCTGAGATGCTGTCATCCTCTGGCAGAATCGTCGGTCCTATCATCAGACCAGGATCAACTCATACTTCAAACCTGTGACCCCAACAAGTGCCAGCCCATTCTCACCACCACCACCACCACCACCGCCACCACCAGCTTGTTTCCTGTCTTTACCTTCGGACCTGCAACCGAGTATCTCATTAGCCTTTGAGTCTCTGTTGGACATAAGTTTGTGGCTGTCTTCAGAGTCTCCTGAGGTGGGTAGGCCACCATCACCGCACTGCACATCATCAGTCATCACCCAGCTCCAGCATGTTGAGAATGATGATGAGGAGTTTACTGACCTCTGTGAGGTGCTACTGTTTCCCACCAGACCACATGGGACAACTCTACACCTGCTGGAGGTGGCAGGTTACGAAGCCTGGGGGCAGTCCACTGGGTGGTAAGCACCCGAACTGCATGTTTTTCGGCAGGTATATAACTTTAGGTTTCTTTCAAAGTTTTCTTGGTGCTAAAATTTATTTAGGATATTCCTGTGTGTGTTTTGAGGTCACAGTATGGCAGAATGACCCAAAAACAGTGCCGACTAGAATGGTAACCAGTAGTGCGCATACCTCCACCAATGCCCTATCTCGCAATGTTAAAGAAGGTGAAAAAAAACTTCCTGAATCAGCACCTTTATCCGGATCCACACCAAAATTTAGTGGAGTGTATTCTGGGCCAAGGCCCATTCTTCTACCAAGTTTCGTGGAAATCCGTCCAGGAGTTTCTGTGTAATCTTGCTCACAAACCAACCAATCAACAAACAAACAAAAGGACCAGGGTGAAAACATAACCTCCTTGGTGGAGATAAAAATAGGGGAGGTACTGTACATACACTAATATTTACTTAGGGTGTTTTTCGGTTTTCATTTTTTTTTTTTTTTTTTTTTTTTTTTGCATGGTCTTCTTGGTGTTGAAAATTTAGGATAATCCTAAGTATGTTTTGATGTCAAAATATGCCAGAATGATATGAAAACACTACCCAAATAAGGAGGGGTACTGTACATACAGTAGTGTATAGGTGGGGTGTTTTATGGTTTTCCTGCATGGTTTTCTTGGTGTTTACCATTACTTTTGATATGCCCATGTGTGTTTTGGTGTCTAAATATGCCTGAGTGATCACAAAACACTGCCAAATTAAGCATGGGTACTGTACAAGTAGGTTAGGTATAGGTTGGAGCTGGGTATAGGTAGGGTCTGGGTATGGTAAGGGAATAGTGTTCATTATCCGAATGTTGCCACAGCCTGGACATGCCTTTGATTCTATTATGTCTGGATAAATGAGGGACTACTGTACATAAATAATCAGCAAGACATAACTCATTATAATACTGGCTGGATGGGAAATGCATTCATACTATACAAATACAGATAAATATCACTAGCCCAGTAAAATGCAATATTATAGTAATATTCAGCATTCCTCAATATCTTAACACATGATTCAAGAGTATTCACCTATATGCACAAAAAAAAAAAAAATCTAGATCACCCGCCCCAACACAGACACACACTTGCACACAAACACAAATGTGTGAAATTAGAGGTAACTGGCCAGCAGAGCAAATAAAGGGTGCAACATGAATCTTCAGAAGAGAAAACAAACCAGAAATTAAAAACTAATAAGTATATTAAAATGCAGTATAATGTCACTGAGGACAACCCAACACCCCCAGAAGGAGCCCACCGAGGAGCATTCACAGCGCACCTGGACTCCGGGTGACAAGGACATAAGTCCGCCCAGGCCGCGCGCCCCTATGACCCGGAGCTCGCCCGCCGCCACCATAGCGGGAATACAAAACTACCTTCCGGGCAAGCCAACCATCAACAACCAGGGGGTGGAGCTGTTACTCCAGCTCCAGTCAGTACCCCTGAGAAGGCCGGTAGCCTCTCAACCCTCCTACAGGAGACAGCCTCCAGCAGCTCTGAAGGAAAACAGGAAATGGCCGGTAGCCACTCCTGCCTTTGTCTGGAGATGACTAGAAGCCGCCCTGAAGGTGCCCCTAACGAGATGGCCTGTAGCTGCTCGACCCTCCTACAGGAGACGGCCTGCGGCCACCCTGGAGGTAACCAGGAGACGGTCGGTAGCCACTCCCGTCTTCGTCAGGAGACAGCCGGTAGCTGCTTTGAAGGTGTCCCTCGAGAGACGGCCTGTAGCCACTCAACCCTCCTACAGGAGACGGCCTGCAGCCGCTCCTGATGTAACTAGGAGACGGCCAGTAGCTGCTCCAGCCTTCATCAGGAGATGGCCGGGAGCTGCTCTGAAGGTGCCCCTGAGTCGGCCTGTAGCCGCTCCCTCCCCCAGGCCACAGCCAATAGCCGGGCCGTGGTGACAGCTGGTAGCGGTGCCCATAGAAGGCCATGGCCAGTAGCCAGGCCCTACGGTAGGAGACGGCCGGTAGCCGCTCCTCTGTCAGGTGCTGACTCCTGCCCACCAACTTACGATCCAGAGGGAGCCCCAGCCTGGAGGAGTACTGGAAAGGTCCCATGACTACCACCGGGCTCTTCTCCCTGCAGCCGGATCCTGAGAGGACTCGCCTGATGGACCCTGGTGTAGGCTGACGCCGCAGCCCCCTCCTGATAGCACCCCCAACCACTGGGGACTGCAGCCCTTGGGACCTCCAGACCCTCCCCAGGATCCTCAGGCGGGACCTCCCTACACCCAGATGCCAGAGATCTTCATCCTCCACCAGGCGCCTGAGCGAGAAGTTCAGGCAGCTATTCGACCCTATCCCTGAGGGCCAGACTCCCGCCCCAAGCCCCGAAAGCGCAGGACCCTTCACCCCCTGCAGCCCCGGACAAGAGATGATGCCCCTACGCGTGATCCAGTGGCCCCTGAACACAGAGGCCTCTGGCAGAACCCTGCCCCATCAGTAGTGAGGCTGAGTCACCCCTGCCGCCCTTGTACCTGACCACCACGACGCCCAGAACCGAAAGGAGTGACAGTGAAAGCACAGTGGACGTGACATAGTGAAGTAAAGGCAGAACAGTGAATTAACAGTATAAAAGTCACTGAGAAAAGCATCAGTAACAATATAAAAGAGTGGTGGAATAAGCAAGGTAACAGTGAAACAGTGAACTCGGCAAGGCAGTGAAACTCGGGTCTATCAAAATGAACACGCTACCAAATAGTAATGCCGCACCACACTAAGATCATACGCAGGCCCCCGTGTTAAAGTAATAATTACCCATAGTGAAATAGTGCCACCAGTTCCACCAATATATAGAACCTAGACTTCCTGCAATAATAGTGCATAACCCCTCTGCCCTAAGTGCTATTCACCTTACCTGACCTTGTCCCGAGTAGTATCCTATGCAATACTAACACCCCATATCTAGGCCTAAGAATTATAATTGTCCAGTATACCTGTATTCGTGACATCTACCCGTTCCACTGTAGAGTTTAGTACAGTAATCCCTCAACTATCCGATGTAATAGAGCAAAAGGCATATCCGGAAAGTGGTCCCGTCTGGAAAGTGGACCCCTGGCCCCTGGACTTGTACAGTCGTGGCCATGAATAATCACCTATACTCCTGTACCCCATGGCTCCTTTATGCGCGGCAAGTCACACTGGAGTAAGAGGGGCTGAGAGGGAGAGGCCAGAGAGAGAAGGGCAGGTGGGTGGGGGGACGAATGATGGTGCTTGGGTGGAGTGGGGGAGGGGAGGGAGGGAAGGCAGGGGAGGGAGAATGAAATGCGAAGTTGTGGCCACATAATTGTCTATTTTCTTTCATTCAGGGCATCATATAAAGGAGTTACTATTCGGTAGATAAAGCTGCATTACACCTTGTATAGCGACGTCAGATAACAAGCTTTAGATAGGTGGTGATATCAAGGACTGGTTCGTGAGAGAAGTATACTGACGTGACATCAAATATTAGTGCAGAGCCATCGAGACTGAGTTGGGCCCAGATTGTCAACACGTGGATAAGGCGACCATAGGCCCGCCTTAAGGCGGGACAGTCTCGCTTTTTTTTTTTTTTTTTTTTTTTTTTTGTCCCGCTTTTTAATTGTGAGTAAAACGTCCTGCTTTTTTGTGCAAATTATCTAAAATATCGCGCTTTTAGATAATTACTATAACATTAGATATAATATAACCTTCTTTTATGAAATTATGATGAATTAGTAAAATTATGCCTAATCCAAACCAAATGAAATACCGAATTGTTAATATAAAATCTGTAATACTAGCTGGTAACTTTGGTCGGCCCATTCACCGTACCGTACTGTATATTGGTCATTGGAGTTCGTTTGAGACATTAGTGTTTAATTAGCAGCCTCAGGGTGAGGTGTTGCGTGGCAGCCGTCGCTGTCACTCGCATTTAAGTCAGCGTATCTCTCTCTCTCTCTCTCTCTCTCTCTCTCTCTCTCTCTCTCTCTCTCTCTCTATATATATATATATATATATATATATATATATATATATATATATATATATATACACACACACGTGACAATGTCCCGCTTTTAGCTCCAATAAATCTGGTCACCTTACGCGTGGAAGCCAGAGAACGAGAGGACACGGGTCCGCCTCCTCCAGCACACCAAAGACGAGTGGGAGCTGTTCAGACGAAACCAGGTAACCATCAACAACATTGTTTTCCCGGTGCCGCGACGCCTGCATGAGGTTTTTAAGGCATGAGGCCACTGGACTACTTACTAAGGCTTTCCAGGTTACTTTGGCTTGACCAGTGTCGGTAAACATTGACACAGATATACTTTGGGAGTTTGGGTAGGATTTTGTTTCATTTTCCCTCTAACAGGTAATGAGAGATACCGGTACTATATCCACCCATGAGCACAGACATCAAATTTATTTACCTTTTATGCACATTTATTTTAAATAGCCTTTTCACATAGAGATGTCATTAAATATTTATTGAATTTACATGAGGGTGACTGTATAGAGGGAGTGTATACCGCGAAGGTGATCATATTTACTGTGGACACAGCCATGTCAAAGGTTGCATATAATATTTAGTTCCAAAAATTAATTACATGTAAGGGTAGAGGACGTTTCTTACACAAACATTACGGAAGTCAAAGCCATCCAGATTCCATTCTGCGTCTGAAGTCAAAATACACGGATAAACACAAATATCTGGCTCCGCACAAATGTTTGATGTCACGTCAGTACGGTATACTTCTCTCACGAACCAGTCCTTGCTATCACCACCTATCTAAAGCTTGTTATCTGACGCCGCTATACAAGGTGTAATGCAGCTTTATCTACCGAATAGTAACTCCTTTATATGATGCCCTGAATGAAAGAAAATAGACAATTATGTGGCCACAACTTAGCATTTCATTCTCCCTCCCCTGCCTTCCCTCCCTCCCCTCCCCCACTCCACCCAAGCACCATCATTCGTCCCCCCACCCACCTGCCCTTCTCTCTCTGGCCTCTCCCTCTCAGCCCCTCTTACTCCAGTGTGACTTGCCGCGCATAAAGGAGCCAGTCTGAGGCATGGGGTACAGGAGAATAGGTGATTATTTATGGCCACGACTGTACGTAAGGACCCTAACCCAGCCTAACTTTGAAAGCCACCTCAATAACTCCCTACCGGACATGCATAGCACTTATTTAAACCTATTTAAGACTGTATTCACACAAATAATGGGCATTAAGCATGAAATAAATGAAAAGGAACCAGAGAATGAGGAATTAGATGTATGGAAAATATTTAGGCCTAGCAGTGTACAGGGGACTGTACTTACAGCACGACTGTGGCTGCCTCCTCTAACTCTCTAAGGCTCTGGTTGTTTTGAAAATGCTCTTGAAGCACGTATAGTAATCCAGTGTTGTGCTACACTTAATTCTTTGCACTGTGAGTTATAATTGTTTAACACCGCACATTCTTCGTAACTGCACCATGCCAGTTTCAACCGCCTGTTTTAACTGCCACTTTGCACTCCACACTCACTCCACACTTAATCCTTTGCACTCTAAATTCTAATTTCTTAACACTGCACAACACTGTAAATTCCCATGTGGTCTAGTGGTGAGGTATTGCAGTTTATTCACTGCTTATTCATAAAAACGAGCACGTATGGCATCCACTGTGATGGACGTCTTCCCTGAACGAAGGTTAGACAGTAACTGGGGACAGGGTTGCCAGATCTGAACTCGGCCACATTACCAAACCCCTCAATTTTCATTATCAAATTCAACTTTTCATTACCAGATTCTTAAAGGAAGCATTTATTTTTCACTAAATATATGTACAAATGGAAGTAATCACTCTCATTATAATCACCAGCATGTTTATTTTTGCGCTATGTATGCTAGCAGATTAATCAAAGAATGCAGGTAGTCCACCATCTCCATTCTCTATATCTTCATACATGTGAAAAATCTGTTTGGTAATGGATCATGCTGATTCACTACCAAACGAACGTTTCAGCACCAAATTGGCCCCTATTTGGTAATGAAAAATACCAAATGGCAACCGTGACTGGGGAGGGGGGAGGGGGGAGGAAGGAAGGCATAAAGGGGCCGTGGTGTAAACAGCCGCTTGGCGCTGCGCAGCGCGCAGTAATTTCAAATAATGGGTGGGGAAAATATTCGGATCTGGGGGGGACTTTTTTCTTTTTTTGGCCATTTTTGGGTTCCGAAGGTCCAGGCCCACAAGGTCCGGTAAGTGGGGAATCTGGAAAGTGGGCGTCCGGAAAGTACAGGGATTACTTACATATGTAAGGTTGTCGCCTTGAGTTTTTGTGTCCTACCTCTCTCCTAATTGTTTAAGTTCCGGTCTAGAAAGAGAACCCAGCTACACACTAGGCATTAGAGGGACTGGAAGCTGACCCTAAAACACCAAGCATTACACTGGTGGACAGCGGTGGTTCTTGACCCAGGCATACGAGAGAGGTAATCAGGAAATACCGGAAAAATGACAACCAAACTGCATGTGCAATTGCCTAAATTTGACTCTGAACAGTATGATGTTCACACATACCTGGCAATTATTAATCTTTGCTAGACATCAGGTTCAAGGATGACAAGCTAAAACTTGGAGTCACACTCCCACTACTGGGCAAAGTGGCAACTGATATAGCACCCAAGATCATTCTGGGGCTCACCTGGCAGAATTTCATGAAACTCATGATTCAAGCCATCACTCCATCACTAGGTAAAGTGGTGGTGCTATCCCAATTGGATAGCCTAACCTTTGATGGCAGTTTGGATGATACTCTAATCCAGGCTAGATGCCTGGTCACTGCTGCCTATCCAGAGGCAGATGATGAAACCCGGGAGTGACACACCTTTAATACTCTCCTGAGAGTGCTCCCCAGCATGGTCAAGGAGCACTTTACGATCGATGACCCTACCAGAGACATGGATAAGGATATCCAACTGATACACCGCCTCCTGACCTCCCCGCCCTGCACCCAAACAAATCAACGTGGTAAAAAAGTTTCCCACGAATATTCCGGCTTCCCCAGACAAGCCACATCTGCCTATGCCCCGCACCAACCCCACCCCAGCACCCAGCCTGCCTAGGGTGCACCCCACCCACCGGTGCCCCAGTCACAGGGAGAACCCCAACCTCATTCTGGTGAATCCCTGGGAGTTCTCTGCTTGCAGCTCCAGGTGCCCACTGCACAATATCAGGGATCAATTGAAGATGGAAAACCACCACCCCAGGCCAACGTAAAGTTTCCTCTCTAGAGAACGAGGAACCAGAGGACGAACCTGCACCCACGGAGGAGACTGAACCCGAGGAACAGGAGCCAGAGGAAGAAGAAGGAGGCCCCCGGCAGTTGGACTTTTAGGACCGCCCCTGCACCTTCCCATGGTGGAGGGGACCACTTCCCCCAAATACCGCCCCCCAGTTTACCACAAGATGAAGCTGAATGGGGTGAAAGTGAATTTTGGCCCACTATTCCCGACGGCTACTCACCTTGTGGACACGAGTGATGGCCCCCTGCCGATCCGTGGGGAAACACAGGCCCTGCGCGTCGACACCCATAAGCCGGCGTCAGCACAGAATAGGTTCATTGTATTCGACTCTTCCTGCCGCAATTACGATGGATATCTGGGGCTGGACCTGTTGCAGAAATTAGGAGCCACCATTTATTGCCGCAACAGACAGCTCCAGTTCTGGAAATCACCCGACCCTCTCCTCCCATTCATGCCGTCTGCACCTGCATGCCACGGCAACGGCCGGAAGACTCCATCCTCCCCCTTCTCCCCCCCTTGACCTCCCTTCCCTCTCCCCCCTCCCCCCCTCTTTTCCCTCCACCATATCCTCTGCTGTCACCATTCCTCCCCACCACGTAGCCTGGGTGCCCATAAACCGGCCCTCAGGTACCTCTGTCCTGTTCTCCCCACTCCTGCCACCCGGAACCCTCTCGGCCTATCTCCTGCCCCCACCCTTCCTTCCCCTTCATCACACGCCAGCCTGGATTGCCAGTCTTGCCCACTCGCCCCTCACTCTCCCTAAAGGGTTTATAAATGGAGAGATGGAGGAAGCTGAGCCCTGTGTCCCCTCCCCCTCCCGCTCCCCTGCCCCACTGCCTCCCATCCCCAACCATCTCTCCGCTCACCAATCAGACACCCTCCACCGCCTCCTTCTAGATTTCCAGGATCTATTCGCAGCAGGACCCACTGATATTGGACACACCATCTACCTGGCTCATGAGATTCACATGACAGGCCTACCGTCCAACAGCCATCCCAGCGGAAGAACCCCAAACAGCGGGAAGAGGAAGACTGCCAGGTACAGGAGATGATCAAAGCCAGAGTTGTCTCCCCCTCCACCAGCCCCTGGTCCTCCCCCGTTGTCCTCATGAAGAAAAAGGATGGCATGATGCGGTTCTGCATCGATTACTGCCAGCTTAACAATGTGACCACCAAGGATGCTACTCCACTCCCGCCAATAAACGACTCCCTGGAGGAGGACAGAGGCAAAACTGCTTTCTTGTCCAGCAACGGGAAACATTATGAATTTAATGTTTTACCCTTTGGCCTCTGTAATGCCCCCACCACTTTCTCAAGATTAATGGAATCTGTCCTCAGCGGCCTCACATGGGAGATCTGTCTCACTTACTTGGATGACATCATCATTTTCAGCCAGACCTGGGCCAACCACCTGCAGCGCCTCCGCTGGGTTTTCACCTGAATCTGACAGGCAGGCCTCAAACTCCGACCCACCAAGTGAGTCCTGGCCACCAAAACCGTCTCATTCCTGGGACGTGTCATCTCCCAGACTGACATATCTCCCAACCCAGACAAGCTCCACGCCATCGTGGACATACCCCCACCACAAGACTTTCATGGGATTCGAGCCTTCCTCGGCCTGACATCCTATTACCACAGTTTCGTGAAGGGGTTCACTCACATTGCCAAGCCACTCCACGACCTGACCCATAAGGTAGAACCGTTCATCTGGACGGATGAGAGATGAGCCACCTTCCAACAACTTAAGGATACGCTCGTTTCCGCCCCCATCGTGTCCTTTCCCGGCCTTTCCCGACTATGCCCTCCCATTTCGGCTCTACACGGACGTTTCCCTAATCGCGATCGGTGCTGTGCTGGCACAAGTCCAAGAGGGCCATGAGCACATCATCGCCTGCACCAGCCATACCCTCAATCAGGCAGAAAAGAATTATGCCGCCACCAAGAGGAAGTGCCTGGACATCATCTGGGCACTTGAGCACTTCTGGGCATACCTGTTGGGGACTCAAGATACTATCATCACTGATCACCAGTCCCTCCAGTGGCTGCGGCAGTCTGACACCCACAATGCCCAGCTCATCAGATGGCATGAAACCCTGGAGGAGTTCAACTATGAAATCTCGTACTGCCCCGGCAAACTCCACATCAACACGGATGTTCTCTCTCGGCTCCCCATCAAAGCCGCCCAGCCGGAACCCGATCTCCTCCAGCAGTTGCATCGTAAGGAACGACCCCATTGGATTCCCCAGCACCTCTTCAAGCAACTGTATTGTCAGGCCAACCATCTGCTCACGCCCTCCGGGCATATCATCCTAGCCCCTGACGCTGCCCTCGACACCCTCTGACACCTTCACCCTCACAATGGCATTCACCTGGGCACGAAAAAACTCCTGCAGGTCTTTAATGACACCTACTGGGCGCCCAATCCCTCCACCCTCGTCAAGGAAATTATCTAATCTTGTCGAGCATGCGCCCTTGGTAAGGACATCACCCGTATCGCCGGTCCATCAGGTCGTATTACCTCCCACAAACCTTGGCAGTTATTGGCGATCAACACAGTGGGATTCTTACTCCCGAGATCAGGCTATAGATACGTGATCATGTTCATTGATACGTACTCCAAATTCTTCGTAGCCTGCCCAGTGAAAGAACATCACGCTGTTGCAGTAGCTGACGCCCTGATTTGGCATGCATTTCCATACTTTGGTATCCCACAAACAATCCACTCTGATAATGGACCAGATTTCACCAGTAAAATCTGGGAGGAGCTGGCCCACATATTTGGCTATAACATCTCACACTCGTCCCCTTACTGGCCACAAGGAAATGCCATATGCGAGCAAAGCCATCGTACATTAATGAATCAACTCCGCACCCGGACAGAAGCCACCAAAGACATCGAATGGCCCGCCCATGTAAAAATCATGCAATGGGGCATCAACTCCTGCTCTCGAGAGGAAGGAATTTCTCCGTACGAGCGAGTGTTTGGAGAAACACCCCTCCTCCTGGCCCTTCGGCAGCACTTACAACCCCCCACTTGTACTCTTACGTCTGACTCACTGCACCATCTCAAACAATGGCTAACCCACCTTCAAAACAACCTGGACCTCTGCCCTGACACCGCCTCCAACCACTACAAGCCAGGTGACACTTATGATAGCGCAGCTCCCCACCCTCCAAAAGCTCGCGCCGCGCTTCACGGGGCCCCATACCATCATCCGTGTCCCTAACCCCTACCAGGTGACAGTTGAATATCACGGCACTTCCTGCACTCTCAGGAACCGTCATGTACGCCCTTTTCACGCTTCTGCCTCCCCTGCCCCGACCCCGAGCCCCGCCCCACCCACTATCCCCGCGCCACTTCCCTCAAACTCCTATGACTGCTACATCTCCCCTTCACCATCTCTCTCTCCCTCCTTTTCCCCCACCACCTCCAGCTCACCTCCCGCCACACTGCCTCATACCTCCCCTGACAACTCACCAATGCCACCAACTCCTCGCTTCTCCCCCACCTCCTCACCACCCACCACCCCGTCCCCCACGCCCAGCACCGCGTGTTCTGCACATCCCCACGCCCCCTCATTCCACCACACCCCCGCCCCAGCCATCACCCACCACTGTCCCCAAATCTCCCCTTCACCACCCACACAGGCCCCCTCAACCCCACCTACCCTGTCCTACACCCCTGACTTCACCGGCACTGCCCAAGCACCCACTACACTACCACCCACTAAGCCTACACCCCACTCCACGCCCCGTGCTGCCCACACTCCTACCACCCCTCAGACGCCCTCGCACACCCCGTGCAGCTCACACATGCGCTGACACCACACACCCACATCGCCGTCCACACCCACCCTTAAAACAACCATCACACACTCCTGCTGCCTCTCCCACCCACCTGCCCATTATACCCACTCTCCTACCCCACCCACGTTGCTGCAAAATCACACTCCAATCCCACCCTAAATCATCTCACATTCATGCCACACCAGGCCCGAATCCCAGCCACCTACACTCCCCAGAGACACCGCGCCGCATTACCCTGACATAAAACCCCACACTTGCCATCCATCTCCAGCATTCAGCACAGCCCTGCACGGAAGACAACACCTACTGGCATGATGATTCCCCGAGCTGTATGGGCGCCGCCCTTCAGACAAAAACATCAAGTCCGTGGACCCCGCCACCTCCTATGACTCCTCTCCTCCTCCACCGATCCATCCATCCTCTTCATCACCTGTGACGAACAGCTAGACAAAAACCCTGCCACCACAGCCTGGCGCGCCCTCCTCCAACACCTACAGCCAGTCTGCCACACCTATGGCACCAAAGTTTACCACCTCCAGTCACAGGGACGTGACTTTTTCCAAGCAGACAGTGGTAAAATGCAGTATAATGTCACTGAGAGCAACACCCCCAGAAGGAGCCCAGTGAGGAGCATACACTGTACAGTGCACCTGGACTCCAGGTGACAAGGACATAAGACTACCCGGGCCACGCGCCCCTATGACCCGGAGCTCACCCACCGCCACCATAGCAGGAATACAAGACTACCTTCAGGGCGAGCTGACCACCAACAACCACAGGGTGGAGCTGTTACCCCAGCTTCAGTCAGCACCCCTGAGACAGCCGGTAGCCGCTCAACCCTCCTACAGGAGATGGCCTATAGCCACTCTGGAGGTAAACAGGAGATGGCTGGTAGCCATTCCCGCCTTCATCAGGAGATGGCCGGAAGCCATTCTGAAGGTGTCCCGAACGAGACGGCCTGTAGACGCTCGACCCTCCTACAGGAGATGGCCTGCAGCCGCTCTGGAGGTAACATATATATATATATATATATATATATATATATATAAGGACTTGAATGTATACTGTAGTCTGTCACGCATTTGGGATATACTTGACTGTCTCTGTTCTATATCTGAGACCAAGAGCACCTGGTGTGTTGTGTGGACCTATGTACGACACTGTGTGGAAATTATCATATGTAAGGAAAGGTAGAATACTGTGTAAAAGTCAAACTCACTGAACTAGGTGGAGATATTTATTGCAAGGGTTAACCTTCTGAGATTGTCTGGTTATTATATGTCCCATAGTTTTGATCACGGGTGAGAATGTAGTTGTCTATTTTAATATATAAGTGTGCCTTTGACCAGTTGTGTTCGGACTTTCCTTCCTTGCCTGTGACTGACCCGGTCGTGACCAAAGAACCCAAGGTCGCACCGTACCTGAACCCGAGAAGTCGGGACTCAGAATACGCTGCATAACAAAAATATTGCAAGAGAATGAGAGCATGAGGACCGAGCTAGAGGAGGTTAAAGAGGAAAACAATGAAGCAAAGAGACAGATAATACAATTTGAGAACGTCCTGAACAGGAAGGATGAAAGAAATGAGGCAAGAATTAATGAGGATACTGTGAAAGAAGAATTAGAGAAAATTAAACAGAGAATAAGTGGAGTAGAGGGAAAGGTTGAAAACTTGACAGGAAAATGGGTCAAATTCAAGGAGTTTGAAGAGAACATGTAAAAAAAAATGGAAGAGATATTTGAAGAATAGGAGAAAGAAAAAAAAAAGGAAAAATAATGTTGTAATATTCAATGTACCAGAGAGCAGAGTGGAAAATGAGGAAGCAGGGAAAGACCAGGACAAAGCAGTGTGTATAGACTTACTGGAAAATGAGCTACAAATAAAAAAAGTGCGAACTTTGTACGTTGTGAGGCTGGGCAAGAAAGAGGAAAGAGATGCAGGAAGTAGGAAGAGCAGACCACTTTTGGTTAGAATGACAAACACATACAAGAAATGACAAGTCGTGAAGAGTACAAAGAAACTGAAAGAGGCTAAGAAAGAAAAATATAAGAAGATTTACATAGTACCAAACCTGACAA
The DNA here is from genome assembly GCF_032717465.1 of Coenobita brevimanus. Taxonomy (NCBI): domain Eukaryota; kingdom Metazoa; phylum Arthropoda; class Malacostraca; order Decapoda; family Coenobitidae; genus Coenobita; species Coenobita brevimanus. Next base: position 10,524,116 of record NC_137031.1, read on the forward strand.
ACAAAGAAAGAGATAAAGAAAAAACTCAGGGAATAACTAAAAGAAAAAAGAGACAACGAAGAAAGAGGGTGGATCATTAAGAAAGGTTGCTTAGTGAGACAAAGTTTTTTATAAATCATGAGGAGAAAAAGAAAGAAACAGAGGGTGAGAGCAGAGGAGCTAAGAAAGATTTGACAATTGAAAGCGAGAGAGGGAAAAGAGGAGGACACAGTGATGAAAAAGAAGCAAAAAGTGAATTGAAATTTAGGTTCATAAACATACAGGGCTTAACAAAAACAAAAATGGTGGAGGTTGAAGAAATGATAAAAAAAAGAATATGATATTTAAAATGCCGGGAATAATCTCGGAGGGCACTACAACACCGGAAATAATCACTGAAGGCATCACAACACCCCCAGGAGGAGTCTACAGAGGGGCGGACAGAGCTCGGCCCGACTCAGGGCGACAGGGACATAAGTCCGCCCGGGCCGGGCGCTCCTATGACCCGGAACTAGCCCGCCGCCACTATAGCAGGAAACGGAGACTATCTTACAGGCTAGCTGACCCTCGACAGGATCGGGGTGGAGCTAAAACTCTAGCTCCAGGCAGTACTCCAGCTACGGCCGGTAGCCACACTCTTTTTGAGACTGCCTGCAGCCGCTCACCCCTACTTCAGGAGATGGTCAGTAGCTGCTCCCGCCTTCGTCAGGAGACGGCTGGTAGCTGCTCCAAAGGTTCCCTTGAGACGGCCAGTAGCTGCTCATCCCTCCTTCAGGAAATGGCCAGTAGCTGCTCCATCCTACGTCAGGAGATGGCCGGTAGCCAATCTGAAGGTGCCCATGAGACGGCCAGTAGCCGCTCACCCCTCCTTCAGGAGACAGCCAGTAGCCACTCCCGCCTTCATCAGGAGACGGCCGGTAGCTGCTCACCCATCCCTCAGGAAACAGCCAGTAGCCGCTCTTGCCTTCGTTAGGAGACAGCCGGTAGCCACTCCGAAGGTACCCCTGAGACGGCCGATAGCCGCTCACCCCTCCCTCAGGAGACGGCTGGTAGCCACTCCCACCTTCGTCAGAAGACAGCCAGTAGCCACTCTGAAGGTGCCCCTGAGACGGCTGGTAGTCGCTCCCACCTTCATCAGGAGATGGTCGGTAGCCGCTCCCACCTTCGTCAGGAGATGGATGGTAGCCGCTCTGAAGATGCCCCTGAGATGGCTGGTAGCCGCTCCCCCACATAGTCCATGGCCAGTAGCCAGGCCTCAGTGATGGCTGGAAGCCGCACCCCTAAAAAGCCACGGCCAGCAGCCAGGCCCTACAGCAGGAGACGGCCAGCGGCCGATCCTCCATCAGGTGCTGCCACACCCCCCAAGACATGACATCCTCCAGGAGGAGGGTCCCCTGTGGAGAGGCCCTGTGGTATCCCTAGGGTTGTTCTCTGCCCAGCCAGCTCGAGAGGGACCCTGCCTGACGGACTCCGACAACGACCGACACAGCAGCTCACTCTTGACGGCGTCCCCGATGGCAGGAGACCTTAGCCACCAGGCCTCCGAGGCTGCCCCCAGGACCCCCGGGCGAGGCCTCTCCACACCCCGATGCAAACGACCCTCGTCCTCCGTCAGGCTCCTAAGTGAGCGCTTCAGGAGGCTGTTCAGCCCCAGCCCAGAGGGCTGCACTCCAACTCCCAGCCCTGACAGTGCAGGGCCCTTCGCTGCCCACAGCCCCGGACGAGAGAGGATGCCCCTATGAGTGATCCCTTTGCAGCTGGATTCAGAGGCCACAGGAGGGACTCAGCCCCCATCAGGAGTCGGGCTGTGAGTCCTCCAACCGTCCCCCACTAACCACGCCACCGTCCCACCGACAGGAGTGACAGTGAAGAGTGCAGTGACAGTGTAACAGTGTCTGGAATATCGGGGCAGTGTACTATCCAAGGCAACATAAGTCCAAGGCCTAGTAATGTGTGATAACTATGATTTGGGCAAACAGTGACATAGGAGAGTAAGAAGAGAGATCTAATAAGTGTGCAGTGATTTCAATGAACAACAGACTCGGCCTTAATAGTGTAATTCCTCTGCACTGCTATACTTGCCCAGCCGAAATACAGTTTATATTTCCCTCCAAGTGACAGTGATCTATTCCCCTGCCCGAAATCCCACAAACACTATTTATTGTGCCATTCACCTGCTATCCTGAATTATTGTCTAAATAGTATTTAGTACATGACTTATAATTACTCAGATTCCTGTTGTTGTCACATCTACCTGTTCCACATGTAGAATTAGTCAATACACGTGTCAGGTTGTTGCCTTGAGTTTTTGTGTCCTGCCTCTCTCTTATTTTTCTAAGCCCCGGTCTAGAAAGAGAAGCTGACCCTTAAACACCTAACATAACAATATTGTTTGCATAACAGAAACAACAAAAATAGAATAAATGTGAGAACCTACAGAAAACAGAAGAAATGAGAGCTGTGAAAGAAAAGAAAGGAGGAGAATTGATGATGATCTAAAGGAAAAGTGAAAAGATTAAGCTAAATCAGCAAAAGACTAAGTGCAATGATATCTTATATGTAAGAGGGAGAGTTGGGCAATTTGGAAATGAAAATAGTAATAGTTTACTTCTGTGTGGAAAGTAATCAAGAAGATAAAGTAATGAACACAGAGAAAGAACAGTGGAAGAGATTATAGAAAAAGAAAAAGAAGAACCAGTCTTAGTGATGGGCGATTGTAATGGCCACCTAGGTTTTATAGGCAAACAAGGTATGAATGCACAAGGGGAAAGAATAATAGAACTAATAAATGATAACAATCTAATATTACTAAACAGTGATGAGAAATGTGAAGGAACTGTGGCATGGAAAGGAAGAGAACAAGATAGCGTAATTGACTTGGTGATTGTTATGCGGGGTGTTTTTAGTTCGACCTCTCGTTCTAAAAACGCCCGCGCCTGAGCGGGATCCTCTTTCCAGACTGGAAGTAAAGCACCCACAAAGGAACAGGGCATAAATACTCGGCAGTACTCCTTAACACATCTATTGTCTTAGCTCAACACACCTTACAATATAAGAACAAAGAGACACTGGATATGGAATAGACAAGACAACAGAGTTGGCTTCCCAATACAAACGTACACAAATACACAGGGGTGTCCAGGGCAGAGTATGGTGATATTCAGACATACACAGATTGCTAGTCACTAGAGCACAACACAAGTATTATAGTTAGGGCATATTTGTCATTTAATATTCTGGACCGGATGTACTATGGGCGGATGGAATAAAGGGTCAGGTTGGTTAATATTACTATACACTTGTTATGGCGCGAGTTACGGCACCCGGGATTGTCACATAGCCGTGGCAACACTGTTTCACTGGTTTTGTTTCCTCTCGGCGCGCCACTGGTATAGATACAATATACCTTTACATCTGATCGTCTTAATGTCCGTACTTACTAACCCTTACTTTCAGCCTAGGCATTCACGTATCTGTGTGTCACTTTATACAATTGCCCTCACTGTTCCACTGTCACTTTCACTCCTGTCTCTGTGGCTTAGACTTAGGCGCGACGTCAGAGATGCGTTGAAGTCGCCACTATGCCCTTGGTTACTGGCTTAACAGAGTTGGGGCCAAGGCGTGGGAGGGGGCCTTATTGGGGAGCCCTCCTGCAGGAGGCAATGAACCACCCTCAGGGGTGTCGTCGCCCAGGCCTGCTTCGACAGGGGGGTGCAAGGAGGCCCTCCCGTCTGCGACCCTCGACCTGATAGGTGGCCCTTGGGGCTGGGGCCAAACAGCTTCAGGAGGCTGGCCTGCCGCCTCTTACTCCGGGCGGAGGGCCATGGGAGAGTGAGGCCCAAGCAGCCCTGTTCTGGGGCCTGCTGGCTGGCGTGCTGTGGCTGCCTACAGAGCGGGGCGCCGTCAGGAGTGGACTGTGGCACCTCTTCTGCCAGGCATCCGTCAGGGGCCGGGGCCGTCCAGGGGTAGGTTGCAGGTCCGGGACGGGACCATGCCACCACTCTAGGAATGGCAGCACCTCCGGGGAACCACACCTGGAGAGAGAGAGAGAAGGGTGTCCCACGCACCTGAGAGGTGGAGAGCTGGCCGTGCAAGAACCCCAGGAACGACGGATGAAGGGCATACAGTGGCCACTCCTTCCCCCACACGTACAATGGCCGTTGTGGCGGTTCCACAGTTCCTAAGGGTAGCAGCTGAAGGGCGTACAGTGGCTGCTCCTTCCCCCACACGTACAATAGCCGTTGTGGCGGTGCTGCTCCCGAAGGAGGAAGAGGCAGATGAGGGGCGTACTGTGGTCGCTCCCTCCCCGGTACGTACAGTGGCCATTACCGTGGCTCTGCCTGCCCAACAGGAAGTAACTGAAGGGCGTACAGTGGCAGCTCCTTCCCTGGCACGTACTGTGGCCGTTACCGTGGTGTTACTCCCGTAGGAGGAGGAGGAAGTGGACAAGGGGCATACAGTGGCCACTCCCTCCCCGACACGTACAGTGGCCATTGTCGCAGCTCCACTTCTCTCCTTTGCCAGTCAGAGCGCACTCAATAGCTGACACTCCGAGGCTGTCTCCAGATGTGGCTGTGGCTGAAGGGCGTACAGTGGCCGCTCCTTTCCCCACACATACAATGGCTGTTGTGGCGGCACTACGGGGGGGAACAACTGAGAGGCGTACAGTGGCCGCTCCCTCCCCGGCACATACAGTGGTCATTACCACGGTGTTGTTTGGGACTGTATCTGGAGCAGTCCCACCCCGAACCTGGTGAAGGCTGCTCCGCTCGCAGGGTTGTCTCTTCTTCCTGCGTGGTTGTTGTTGGGTTGGTTGGGCGGAAGAGGGACTTAAGGTAGGGGAGCCCAGGCGCCCCTCTCGCTCTGGGTCAATCCCACCCTGACCCGGCCTGCCGTGGTGTCCTCCTGGGGTGGTGTGGCTGCGGCTTGGCAGTGGGGTGGGGGGTGGCAGGGTGGTCAGTCCGGTGGCAGCAGAGGTGTGTATTGTAGTGATGGTAAATGATAAAATGTACAAAATGTTTTTAGATATGAAAGCTGATGAAAAGGGTGAAGACATAGACTTGTCTGACCATAACCTAATAACAAGATTTAACGTAACGGACACCCAACCGGAGTTTGAAAAAGGAAAATGGGAAGAAAGTGAATATTACAAACTAGATGATGAGTCATTGCAAAAGCTTGTAGATGAGGTAGAAAAGGAAGTTCAAAAACAGGGATGTGAAACAATAGAGAAATTTAATAAAGTGACTGAAGAGGCGGCGGATAAAATGCTGAAGAGAAAATATTCAAGGGAAAGAGCAACAAAAAGTGATACGAAAGAACCACCATGGATAACAAAGGAAGTAAGACAAGAAATTGGAAAACGAATGAAATACCAATACCATGGGGAAACCACAGGAAGGCACAGAAAGGGCGCGAGCAAGACAGGCATACGTCCCCCGCCACCATGCGCCCCTCTTCCCCTCAATGGAACCCACGGGAGGTACACCATCCCGCTGCACTAGCCTCGACTCAGACCAGCACTCTCCAAAATCGGGGTGGGACTTGTGTAGCAACAGTCCCCAGTAGGACCGCGATGACACCCACCATGCTCATCGGGGAAAGAACACCCACCGTGCTTCTTTCATCTACTGTCCCCTGTAGGACCGCGACAAAGCCCACCGTGCTCGTTGGGGAAAGGACGCTCACCATGCTCCTTTCACCTACAGGCCTAAGCAGGACCACGACGATGCCCATCATGCTCATCGGGGAGGGATTGCCCACCATCCTTCCTTCATCTGCAGCCCCCACAGGGAGCAGGACCTCGGCAATGCCCACCGAGCTCTCCGGGGAGAGGACGCCCATCGTGCTCTTCTCGCCTGTAGTCTCATGGTCTAGTGGAACCGTGGCAGTGCCCACCATGTCCACCAGGAAGGGAAAGCCCACAGTGCTTCCCTCGTTTGCTACCCCTGCTGCATCCGCCGGGGGCAACACCCTTTGCATGCCTCACTCCTCCAGGGGCCGAGCAGGAGGACCCTCCCGCTCTCCCGACACCAAAAGGGCAAGAGCTAGCTCCCTAGTGGAGTCACTGTCAGAGAGCGTCTGGAGCAGCCCCATAGTGAGTCTGGGGGTATGCTTTCTACAGCCAGTGTCCCGACATCACCAGTTGCTGTCGGACTTCCCCAGTAGGAGACGCCGCAGGCAGTCACTGATGGCCTCTCGATGAAGGCAAGGCCACAGCCCCCAGTCACCAAGGGAAGCCCCCGGGACTCCCGGACGAGACCTCCCCAGACCAGATGGTGAGCCGTCTTCCACCAGGAGTAGGTACAAGGCAGCGCACCTGCTTGCTCTGTTTGGCCCCAGCCCCTCCAGGGAAATGTCTCCCTCTACACCGCCCTGCAGCCCATCATCTGACAATCCAGCTCACAACAGTGGTCCTGCACCCCTCCAGAGAGCGTATACCTGAAGGGACCCCTCCCATGCCTGGGAGATACCTGAAGTTACCCTGTCTTCATTAGTCACAACTTTTATCCCTGTATCTCCAATAGTGTGTATAATCTACTACATTGTACTGTGCCCAGCCACTGTATATTTGTATGGTGATATATGTGTAAGATTGGTCAGCCTGTGTTTCTGAGCCCTATTCCTTTGGTTGCATTCTCTAAACCCGGTGTTGGAAAGAACCCAAACCAGACCCCCGTACTCAGGGAGCAAGGAATTGAGTTTTGAGTATGTAGCATAACATTGGTGGCTAGCGGTGGTTCTAGATCCGGTCAGAAGAGAGCAACTAGGAACGAAAAGCGAACATCAGACAAAATGGCAGCTAAAATATATGTACTGTACAATTGCCAAAATTCGATCCTGAACAGTGCGACATAGCCATACATGTGTATGATTAACCCACTATTTGACATTGGATTGGAGCATGACAAGGAGAAGATAGCAGTAGCTCTACCCCACCTGGGAAAAGCAGTCTCAAGCACCACCACAAAGATCGTCCCTGAGCTGACATGGACTCAGTTCACACAAATCGTGACTCAAGCAGTCACACCATCACTGAGAAAAGTCGTAGCTTTATTCCAGCTTGATGCCCACACCTACAACAGCAACCTGGATGACACTCTTAACCAGGTCAGGCGAATAGTCACAACCACTTACCTGGAGGCTGACGCAGCCACCCAGGAACAACACATCGTCAACAACCAGTCGAGGATCCTCCCCAGCACCATAAGAGAACACTTCACAATCTATGATCCAACGGGAGACCTCGACAGGGACGTCCAGCTCGTCAGGCATCTTCTCGCTGCTCACACTACCTCACAGCACATCGGCGCAGTGGGCAGTCCCGAAACACAAGGCACCACGCCCAAAACCACGGACACCCCCCACCCACACAGAGCCTCCAACACCACCCACTATGCCCAGGGTGCTGCCCACCAAGAGGTGCCTCACCACTAAGGGGAACACCAACCTCATCTCAATAAATCCGTGGGAATTCACAGCCTGTAGTCACCGGTGCCCTATCCACAACATATGAGAACAAATGAAAGCTGTCCAATGCAGACCAGCTAGTCAAGGCTGCTGCAAGGTCTCCTCCATAGAAGACGAGTACGCCAAGGACAATGCACCTTCCACCAAATACTCCGGCTTGGAGAAGCAGAGCTGGCCGAGGAAGACACCCCACAACAACTGGAGGACCGCCCCTGCACCTCTCCATGGTGGCGGGGGCCACCTCACAAAAATATCATCCGCCCACATACGACAAGATGAGACTGAATACGATGAAAGCGAGGCTACTGGTCAATACGGGAGCAGCCAGATCCTGCTTCTACCACCACTTCTACTCCCGCCACGCCTCGGTTTTTGGCCCGCTTCTCCCTACTTCAGCTCACCTCGTAGATGCGGGAGATGGCCCCCTGCTATCCGTGGGGAAACTCGGGCCTTGTGTGCCAATACCCACCAGAAGGTATCAGCCCAGCACCAATTCATCATCTGCAACTCAACCTGCCATGCTTATGATGGCTACTTAGAGCTGGAGCTCCTGCAGAAGCTATGCACTAAAATCAACTGTTACAAGGGACACCTCCATTTCCAGAAGTCTCCAGAACTCCCCACCTCCCAGCCACACAGCAGGTGCACACATACAGCTACTTCTTCATCCTACTCCCCCCCCCCCCGTGCTATGTCCTCTACCTTATCCCCCCTTGCTCCCACCCTTCCTGCTCCTCCACACACCACTTTCCCTGTCACCATCGCCTCCTCCCTTATTATCCCTCCCCAGCATGAGGCCTGGCTCCACCTGAACAGGCCCACTGGAACCTCCATCCTATTCTCCCCAAACCTGCCTTCTGGAACTATCTCATCCTGTCTACTATCTCCCACCTTCCTCCTCCCCACCTCAGGGCAGTACGCATCGCCAACATGACCACCGCTCTCACCCTCCCCAAAGGATTAGTGGTTGGTAAAATGGAAGAAGCTGAATCATGTGCACCCCCCCTCCTCCCCTGCCACCCTTCCCTCTCTACCAGAACACCTCTCACCACACAAAGCTGACAGCCACCGACACCTCCTCCTGGATTTTCAAAACCACCAGGACCGGCAGACATCGGCCACACCACGTACCTGGCATGCGAAATCCACACCACAGGGCCACCGATTCGCCAACCATCTTGAAGGAAAAACCCTAAACAATGTGCTGAGGAAGACTGGCAGGTCCAGGAAATGTTCGATGCCAGTGTCATATCCCCATCCACCAGCAATTGCTCCTTTCCAGTCATCTTAGTTAAAAAGAAAATCTGTACCATGTGCTTCTGTGTGGATTACCAACGACTGAACGACGTGACCACAAAGGATGCCACCCCCCTACCCATGATAGACGACTCCCACGACTCCCTGTACAAAGTGTCCTGGTTTTCCACCTTGGATCTCCAATTGGGATACTGGCAGATCCTTGTGCACCTGGAGGACAGGGGAAAAACAGCTTTCTTGACCAGCAATGGGAAGCATTATGAATTCAACGTCCTTCCCTTTGGGCTCTGCAACGCCCCCATTACGTTGTCCCGGCTGATGGAGTCAGTTCTTAGTGGCATCACCTGAGAAATCTGCCTGGCATACCTGGATGACATTATCATCAGCTAGACCTGGGCCAACCATCTCCAGTGCCTTAAACAAGTCTTCATCCGAATCTGACAGGCAGGGCTTAAGGCAGGTTCACACCGGATGCTATGCGAGCTATACTAACTACACTAGCCACGTGGCTGTGAAATCGCTTGTGTTATTTTCATCAGGGTTGTCTAGACTGGATGCGATGCTATGTAAGTGATGCTTGTGATATCATGGGCATAGCTTTGATGATCACTCCTCCGGCGATTTTCTTTGCCATAGCTTCCATTGCGCATGCGCACTAGTGGCCGTGCCAATGCCAGCCTGGCCCCCCCACGACAGTCGCACACCACTCAGTCTGCCTTTCCTTTGCACTTATGGAATTCCTGTAGTTTGTATCTTGTCTCTTGATGTCTTGTTCAATCGTTGATAAAACCTCACTGAATTGAGAGGGGGGGATAGTCTAAAATACTGTTTAAATTTCTCTTCATAAAATGAAAGTTCTCGAATTAGATGATGGAATTTCCCAAACTTTTGTCTTTTCACATTAGTCACGTACTGTATACCCATTTCCTTTTCGTTTTTATAGAAAGGGCTAAAGTAAGCAATAATAGCTCCTCCTCCTCCTCCTCACAGAAGCACTTTGTACTCTCCTCCATAGCTGCAGCGAACCAACTGTCAAAAACAACTGACCGTGACCAGTATCTCTTGTAACATCTGCGACGTAACTAGCCGGCATGGCTTCCAGTGTAGATAGTCAAATAGCAAGCATCGCTAGCATGCGTCATCCATAGCATAACTCGCATAGCATCCGGTGTGAATTCGCCCTTAAGCTCAGGCCGTCGAAATGCATGCTGCCTGGGACATGTCATCTCCAAGCAAGGCATAGTGCCTGACCCTGACAAGCTACATGGTATTGCAAACTTCCCCCTACAACGAGATGTCCACAAAGTCCGTATCTTTATCAGGCTCACATCCCACTACCGACGCTTCATGAAAGGGTTCGCCAACATTGTGAAACCTCTCCACAACATGACATAAAAGGGCGAACCTTTCACCTGGACAGACGATCGCATCACTGCTTTTCACACCCTCAAGACCAAGCTCATCACCGATTTGATCATCGCATTCCCAGACTACACCCTGCCCTTTTGCCTGTACACTGACATATCCCTAGTAGGTATCGGTGCCATCCTTGCCCTGGTCCAAGAGCGACAAGAACACATCATTACCTGCGCCAGTCGTACCCTCAATCAGGCAGAGAAAAACTACGCCACCACCAAATGAGAATGCCTAGGCATCATTTGGGCCTTGGACCACTTGTGAGCCTACCTGTCAGCACCCACGTCACCGTAATAACAGACCACCAGTCCTTGCAATGGCTATGCCAGTCTCAGACCCACAATGCCCAGTTAGTCAAGTGGAGAGAAACTCTCAAAGAATTCGGCTTCGATATAGCATACCGGCCCGGCAAATTACATACAAATCCCAACACCCTGTCCTGGCTGCCCATCAACACCATCAGTACTGCCACCAGCTTCCTTCAAGAATGGCAAAACAAAGATCGCCCCAACTGGATACCACCCCAAGTATTCTCTAAGCTCCACTGACACAGTGACCACCTGTTCACCCATATTGGGCATATAGCGCTTGACCCACACACCTCCCTCGACACAATGATCCACTTACGCTCAGACAACGGCATACATCTCGGGACTAAGACACTCCTCCAAGTATTCAACAACATGGACACCAGACCCCTCCGACTTGGCCTAACAAGTCATTCAGTCCTGCTGGGCTTGTGCACTAGGGAAGGGTGTCACACGGACACCAGGCCCTTCAGGGAACGTCACTGCCCATAAGCTATAGCAACTCTTGTTTATGGACGTAGTCACACCCCTACTACCTAAAGCGGGCTACAAATACATCATAACCTTCGTAAACACCTATTCAAAATTCCTGATTGTCTGCCCAGCCAAAGGACGCCATGCCGTTACCGTAGCTGATGCCCTTGTCTGCCACTTTTTCCTCTACTTCCGCATCCCCCAAGCCCTTCACTCTGACAACGCCCCAGAGTTTACTAGCAAGATATGGAAGGAACGCGCCACCATCTTCGGGTACAAGCTCTCACTCCTCCCCATATGGGCCACAGGGGAATGGGATGTGCGAGAGAAGTCACTGCACCCTCCTCGACCAGGTACGAGATAGAATAGAAGAAATGCAAAACAGGGACTGGCCAGTCCATGTAAAAATTGTGCAGTTGGGAATGAACACCTGTTCCCGAGGAGACGGCGTTACCCCTCACGAACGAGTGTTTGGAGAAACCCCACCTCTCCTACCACTCCGACACCACCTACAGCCCCTCAGGAACCAACTGCATCACCTACAAAACCACCAGAACCTTCAACCTGACAACGCCCCTGCCAATCTCTACAAGCCTGATGACTCAATTATTGTGGCCCAATTACCCATCCCTAACAAACTATCACCCCAGTTCTTAGGACCATATACAGTTACCAATGTTCCCAACCTTAACCAAGTAACCACCCAATACCATAACACCTAGCGCACCTACCACAATCGCCACGTGCGTCTCTTCTGCCCCCCACCCACCACCTCTCAAACATGCTGCACCCACTCCCCTACACAACAAGCCACACCACCACCCACCTCCCCCGACTACACGACTGACTCTTACACGTGCTACCTCACACCATCACACTCCTCACCCTGACTCACTCCTCCCTCCACAATTATGTCCTCCACCACACGCTCCACCAACTTCACACCCTTCCCAAAGACCCCACACGCACCTCCGGTGACCTCACCTCCCACATCAACAACCACCACCGCACCACCACTGCCAGACACAAAGACACCATCATCCAAGCAGGGAACCCCCAACCCACCCACGGCCACCTCACCGCGTGACCGGTGCTCCACGCCACCTACACCTGCCCTGACCCCCACCACTCCTAGAGCTGGCCGCCTCACACCCACACACTCCTCACCCTCACTAACCCCTCAGTCTACACCCATGTCCTACACCAGACCCCACACCAGCTCCCCATCCTCAACCACCACCATACTGCCACCACCTAGCACAAAGACACTACCATCCATACAAAGAACCCCCCACCCCCACCCAGCTACCTCACAATGTGGTCCGAGCTCATCACCACCTACACCTGTCCTTACCACCACTGCTACCAGATCCAGCTGTCTCTCTCGCCCACCAACAACATACGCACCCACACCCTCACCCCCACCCCCAGCACCTCCAACACCACCCAGACAATCCACCTCCAGTTCCCCAACACCAAACACCTCCTCCATAATCCTCAAGATACATCAGGCGAGATGGAAAATTCCAGTGTATAGACCAGTCAGGGCGATTATAACGTGTGTCCCTCATGACCTCATAAAACCCAGGTCACCTCATGCGTCTCCAGCATTCAGCCCAGAGTCTGCGGCCAGTCACTATACTCTGTGCCTCTAGGAATTAGGATCAAACACGTGCTCCGGACCCAAGGAAATAAACAATGCCTCCGAGGGACACCACAACTTCCGCATCTCCCATGGAGAACTACACGTACCTCCACCCTTGAGATAGTATACCAACCCCACCAGGAGCCAAATATACCCGTGCAACACTGGACCTCACTCCTCCAACACCTCATGCCAACCCACCAGACTGCTACCTCCGACATCTACGACCTCCAGCCACGGGGACGTGACTTTGCAGCTGCGACGGTGGTGAAATTCCAGCACCAAGGGGAGACCACAGGGAGGCTCGGAAAGGGCCCGAGCAAGATGGGCATACGTCCCCTGCCACCATGCGCCCCTCCTCCTCTCAATGGAACCCGCGGGAGGTACACCATCCCGCAGCACTACCCTCAACCCAGGCCAGTGCTCTCCAGAATTGGGGTGGGACTTGTGTAGCAACAGTCCCCAGTAGGACAGCGACAACACCCACTGTGCTCGTTGGGGAAAGAACACCCACCGTGCTTCTTTCACCTACTGCCCCCTGTAGGACCATGATGATGCCCACTGTGCTCGTTGGGAAAAGAATGCCCACCGTACTTCTTCCTCCTACTGCCCGCTGTAGGACCGCAAAGATGCCCACTGTGCTCTTCGGGAAAAGGACACCCACCGTGCTCCTTTCACCCACAGGCCCAAGCAGGACCGCGACGCTGCCCACTGTGCTCGTCGGGGAGGGAACGCCCACCATGCTTCCCTCATCTGCAGCCTTCGCTGGGAGCAGGACTGCGGTGACGCCCACTATGCTCGCTGGGGAGAGGACGACCATTGTGCTCCTCTCGCCTGCAGTCCCAGGGTCTAGTGGAACTACGGTGGCGCCCACCATGACCGTTGGGGAGGGAACACCCATTGTGCTTCCCTCGTTTGCTACCCCTGCTGCACCTGCCGAGGGCTATGCCCCTTGCTCGCCTCACTCCTCCTGAGGCTGAGCGGGACACCCCTCCCGCTCTCCCCATACCCAAAGAGACGGAGTTAGCTCTCTAGCGGAGTCACTGTTGGAGAGGGTATGGAGTGGCCCCATAGTGAGTCTGGGGGTACGCTCACTACAGCCAGTGCTCCGACGTCACCAGTTGCTGTTGGACTTCCCCAGTAGGAAACAATGCCTTTGGTTGCATGCTCTAGACCCGGTCTTGGAATGAACCCAAACCAGACTCCCGTTCTCAAGGAGCAAGGAGTTGAGCCCTGAGTACGTAGTATAATAGTAAAAAATTAAATAGGCAAATGAGAGGAAAACAAGATGAAGAGAAAAAAATGGCAAATAAAACATATGTATTTAGAACAAAAGAAGATAGCACAGCAGAAAATTGGGTTAGAAATACGTGAGGAAAAAATAACTAAGGAAATAAGATACGTCACTGATAAAACCAGAAAATTATGGGAGAACATAGTAAAACTGAAAGGAAAAGAGGAAAGAAGTGAGGAAGTATTAAATATATACAATGATGAGGGAACAGTTCTAGAAAAAGAAGAAGGTAGGAGAACATTGGTGGAATATTGGCAAAAAAATCTATGGACAACATCCAAACAGAATACAGGAAGAGTGGAATGAGAAGAAAAAACGTAAATATAGAGAGGAATTTACGAGTTTTAACAGGGATATAGAAAATGAAAAGTAGAGACACCCTATGATCTTAAGAGAACACATGGATGCAGCGCAAGCAACGGAGAAGAAAATAATAACAATGAATAAACCGGAATTAAATACAGAATAGGTGAGACAATACCTCAAAAACCTAAAAACAGGAAACCACCAGGACCTGATAGAGTAAAACGGGAAATGTATAAGGCATTAATAAAAACTGATAAATGTATTGAGAAACTGACAATGTGTTTAAAGAAAGAACTAGTAAGCAAAGAAAAGCCGAAAGAATGAAAAATGTCAACCACAAAAATGATACCAAAAGTGAAATAACCCACAGCGAAAGACCTGAGACCTTTACCAATGACTAATATATCGTATAAAATGTTTATGGCTCTGTTGAGGGATGAAGTGGAATTATATCTGAAAAGAAATGAAGAACTGCAGGAGACCCAGGCTGGATTCACGAAAGGAGGAAGGATAGAAGACAACATATTCATATTACAATATGTAATGCCAGGAGAAAAAGGTCCGACTTCTCGGTCCTAGTACACCTAACGTGTAGCGGGGTCCTCTTTCGAGACCGGGGCTTAGTGCAATAAAGAGAGGTAGGACACAAAAACTCCGGGCAATAACCTTTGCACGTATGTTACCACAGTCAGACACAGGACAAAACAGCAGATATTACAACACAGTATGTGGTAGAGAAATAAAACCTTAACTAGGATATTCGTATCTCGCAGGATACTGGCTTAGCAGATACTGACACCAACGCAGTAATTCTAGTGTACAGGTGTACAGAGAATACAAGTGCGCGGGAGTGGGTCTCACACGGGGGGGGGGGGGAGTGACTCGCGGCGGGTCAGAACAGAGTTATAGTAATATTGGGAGGGAGTAAGTATTATTAATTCAAACTTAGTATTTCTTTTATAGCAAAGGGGTTTTGACAATTGATTCTATTCTTTGTTTACGTTCACACTAGCTGCTGAGAGGAGATTCTTAAAGAGAGGGTGGAGGACACTGGGAATTCACTGTGTTTACGGTAATACAAGCGGGAGAATATTATTAACACTTTTCTCTACTGTTTCCTGTAACAAAGGACATGGTGTATTTTACTATAGAGGATTTCTCGGGGTAGTAGTCTTACTGTTTTTCTGTAAGGGCGTCACTCGTGAGTCTGATTCACCAGAACTTAGTTTCTGTACTCGTCCATATTCATCCACCCGTGATTTCACTCGCCCTGATATTCAACATACATTAAGTCACTGTATCACTGTTACACTAATTCTGGGGCAACGTCACACTTAGCATAAGTCACTTAACTAATTCTGGGGCAACACCACACTTAACATGATTCACTCATATAGTGGGGGCGGCGGGGAGACACGCCGGCGACAACTCTGCCGGAATAGGGGCACCGCCAAGGGAGGGCGTGCCGAGAGGGAACGGGACGACTCGCAGGGGCGTCCTCTCTCGTCCAGGGCTGCAGATGGCGAAGGGGCCCGTACTGTCTGGGCTAGGTTCAGGAGTGTGGCCCTCAGGACTGGGGCCAAACAGGTCCAGGAATCTGGCTCAGGGTTCGGCCGGAGGTGGAGGTCGTACGCCGTCTTGGGGGCGTGGAGAGATCACGCCCGGGCGTCCTTGGGAGGGTCTGGAGTGACTGAGGGCTGTGGTCCCCAGAGTCGAGGGGCGCCGTCAGGGAGGGGCTGCGGCACCGACCTGAACTAGGGTCCGTCAGGTGGGTCTTCTCCAGGGCCAGGGGTAGGGAGCGGAGGCCAGGGGAAGCCATAAGGCCTCACTAGGGTTCTCCGATGCTGGAGGTCCTGGCTCTTGTCTCACGCTGGGGCGATGACACTGCCGACATCTCTCTCTGGCCGTGGGGCCCGGCAATCGGCCGTGGCTGCCCAAGGGCGCAACTATAAGGCGCCAAGGCCCGGCTACTGGCCGTGGCCTGAGTGGAGGAATCAGCTTGCCTCTGGACACCTGCGGAGCGGCAAGCACCTTCGAAGCGGCAACAGCCATCTGACGAAGGAGGGAGCAGCCACAGGCCGTCTCCTTCTGCCGAAGGGAGGAGTGGCTATAGGCCGACTCGGGGGCAGCATCTTCAGAGCAGCAATCGGCCATCTGACGAAGGCGGGAGCGGCCACAGACCGTCTCCTTCTGCCGGAGGGAGGAGCGGCTATAGGCTGACTCGGGGACAGCACCTTCGGAGCGGCAATCGGCCATCTGACGAAGGTGGGGGCTGCCACAGGCCGTCTCCTTCTGCCGGAGGGAGGAGCGGCAATAGGCCGACTCGGGGGCAGCACTTTTGGAGCGGCAATCGGCCGTTTGACGAAGGTGGGAGCGGCCACAGGCCGTCTCCTTTTGCCAGAGGGAGGAGCGGCAATAGGCCGACTCGGGGGCAGCACCTTCGGAGCGGCAATCGGCCGTCTGACGAAGGCGGGAGCGGCTACAGGCACACTCCTGAGGGGCACTGTTTTGAACTCAATAGGGAGCTCCACCCCGATCTGATCTGGCAGTCCCACTCCCCGAAGGTAGTGTCATCTTCTTGCTAGGGTGATGGTGCGACGGCTGGGTGCTACAGGGGTGCAAGGCCTGGGCTGACTTATGCCGTTGTCACACGGCATCCCATGGTTCGGCTGCGGCTACTCCGTGGGGTCCGGGTGGGGGTGTCAGTGAGTTTCCGGGGGCACTATGCTGTACATCACACATTTCACCACTCTCCCTCTGGAAAAAGTCATGTCTCCATGGCTGGAGGTAGTATACGTGAGTGTCGTGTGTGGTGTACACAGGGTGGAGGTGTTGTAGTAGGGCCTGCCAGGCAGCAGTGTAGTGGTTTTCTTCCTGCTCTGCATCACAGGTGAGGAAGAGAGTGGAGGTGGTGAGGGAGGAACAGAGGAGGGTCAGCAGTTGGTGTGGTCCACGGAGCCAGCGGTTCCTGCTGAGGGTAGGCGTCCATATGGCCCATCGCACTTTCATCTTGCTCAGTGTTACTGCTGGTGTGGTAGGGTGCTGAATGCTGGACACCGAGGGTCGGGGTCGGGTTTTGTGCCGTGGTAATGCGGCGTCGAGTCTCTGGGGAGTGTAGGTGGAGGGGATTTAGGCTTGGTGTATCAAGACAGTGTGACGTCGTGGGGAGGCGGGTGGTGTAGGAGAATGGGTGTATCGGGGGGGTGGGCATGAGAGGCGGCCTGAGCGGGTGGTGGTGGTTCTGAGGGTGGGAGTGGGTGGGGAAGTGGGCAGGCGGGGTGGGTGGGGTTGGGTAGTACGGGCTGCTGTGCGTGTGGGGGCACGGTGGGGGGTGAGGCCGTTGGAGTGGGCGTACGCAATGGCAATGGGCGGAGGGCAGTGGTATTGGGTTGTGGTGAGGGTGTTCCGGCATGGCTGGGACACGTGGGGTTGGGCGGTGAGGGTGGGGCAGCGGAGGGAAGGGGTGAGGGAGAGTGAGGGGAGGTTGGTATGGCGGGTGAGATGTCAGGTGAGGTGCGAGGGGTGGTGGCGGCCAGGGAGGCTGAGGCAGTAGGGGGGTGGAGGGGGAGGGTGAGGAGGAAATGTAGCACTCGTATGTGGAAGTGGAGGGCGGCGCAGGAGCAGGGGGAAGTTGAGGGTGTGGGGTCGGGGTGGCAGAGGCGGGCGTGTGGAAAGGGCGCACGTGGCTGTTTCGGAGGGTGTGTGGGGTGCTGTGATAATCTACAACAACCTGGTAAGGGTTGGGGATGTGGGTGATTGTGTGGGGCCCCGTGAAGCGGGGGGCGAGTTTGTGGGGGGTGAGAAGTTGGGTGATGACGACAGTGTCATCCGGGCTGAAGGGGTTGGAGGCTGTGTCGGGGCCGAGGTCTAGAGTTTTTTGTAAGTAGTGCAGTCGGCCCTTCAGAAGGTGTAATGGGTCTGTAGTGGGAACAGAGGTGGGTGGTTGCAGGTGTTGGCTCAGTGGTAATTGAATGGAGGCTTCGCCGAATATCCTTTCATGTGGGGAAACCCCGTCTTCTCGGGGGCAGGAATTCATGCCCCACTGAACGATCTTCACATGAGCTGGTCAGTCGTCGTTTTTCGTAGCCTCGATGCGTGTGTATAATTGATTCATGAGAGTACGATGGTTACGTTCACAAACTGCATTCCCCTGTGGCCAGTAAGGAAAGGAGTGGGAGATTTTATACCCAAAGGTTCTGGCGAGTTCCTCCCAGATTTTCCCAGAGAATTCAGGGGCATTATCAGAATGGATGGCTTGAGGGATGCCAAAATAAGGGAACACGTGTCGGAGAAGGGCATCGGCAACAGTGACAGCATGATGCTCTTTCCCTGGACAGGCTACTACAAATTTCGAATATGTGTCCATGATCACATATTTATATCCAGATTTGGGAGGGAGGGGGCCTATTACATCTATCGCCAGGAGTTGCCAGGGCTTGTGGGCGGTGATGTGGCCCGAGGGTCCGGCGGTCTGGGTGACATCCTTTCCCAGAGCACAGGCGTGGCAAGTTTGAATGATTTCCTTGGCGAGGGTGGAGGGGTTTGGCGCCCAGTAGGTGTCGTTGAACACTTGTAATAATTTCTTGGTGCCCAGGTGGATGCCGTTATGGGCATGAAGGTGGCGCAGGGTGTCATGCACCATATCGGCGATCAGGAGGATATGCCCGGATGGGGTTAGGAGGTGATCACCCTGTCGTCATAGTTTGGTGAACAGGTGGGCAGGAATCCAGGGGGGCCGTTCCTTGCAGTGCCATAGTTGTAGGAGGTTCGGATCTGACTGTACTGCATGGATGGGGAGGCAGGAGAGGGCATCTGCATTGGTATGGAGCTTTCCGGGCTGTAGGAGATTTCATACTGAAATTCCTCCAGGGTTTTGCGCCACCTGATGAGTTGGGCATTATGTGAGTCAGACTGGCATAACCACTAGAGTGACTGGTGGTCGGTGATAATCGTGACCTGGGTCCCGGAAAGGTAAGCCCTAAAATGTTGGAGGGCCCAAATTATGCTGAGGCATTCTCGCTTGGTCGTGGCATAATTCTTCTCGGCTGGATTCAAGGTGAGACTGGTGCAGGCGATGATGTGCTCCCGACCGGCTTGTACCTGGGCTAGTACGGCGCCTATGGGAGTGAGGGAAACATCGGTGTAGAGGCGAAAAGGGAGGGCATAATCGGGAAAAACCATGATGGGGACAGAGACAAGCTTGTCTTTTAGTTGTTGGAAGGCAGCTCCCCTTTCTTCAGTCCAGATGAACGGCTCCCCCTTCCTGGTCAGGTCGTGAAGAGGCTTTGCAATTTGTGCGAACCCCTTCTCGAAGCGACAATAGTAGGACGTGAGTCCTAGGAAGGCACGGACGCTGTGGACGTCCTGTGGTGGCGGTATGTCCGCTATGGCGCGGAGCCTGTCAGGGTCTGGGGAGATTCCTGCCTGGGAGATAACATGCCCCAGGAATGAGACAGTCCTGGCGGCCAGGACACACTTAGAGTGATGGAGCTTGAGGCCTGCCTGGCAAATCCTAGTTAAGACTCGGCGGAGGTGCTGCAAGTGGTCGGCCCAAGTCTGGCTAAAAACGATGACGTCGTCCAAATAGGCCAGACGTATCTCCCAAGTGAGGCTGCTCAGGACAGATTCCATTAGCCTGGAGAAAGTGGCAGGGGCATTGCAGAGGCCAAACAGCAGGACATTGAATTAGCAATGTTTGCCATTTCTCGTGGAAAAGGCCGTCTTGCGTCGGTGTTCTGGACGTACAGGGACCTGCCAGTAACCGGACTGGAGGTCGAGGGTAGAAAACCAAGACGCCCCATAAAGGGAATCTAAGGAATCGTCAATTCGTGGGAGGGGGGTGGCATCTTTAATGGTGATGTCGTTCAGGCGGCGGTAATCAATGTAAAATTGCATCGTGCCGTCTTTCTTCTTTACTAGAACGACGGGGGAGGACCAAGGGCTGGTGGAGGGGGAAATGATGCCAGCCTCTATCATATCACGCACCTGGCGGTCCTCTTCCTCCCTTTGTCGGGGGTTCTTCCGTCGAGAAGGCTGTCTAATGGGTGGGCCTGTCATGTAAATTTCATGTACAGGTACGTGGTGTGCCCTATGTCTCCTGGTCCTGTCACAAACAGGTCCTGGAAATCCAGGAGGAGGCGATGTGGGGTGTTTGACTGCTGGGCGGAGAGACGATCGGGAATGGGGAGCAGGGAAGTGGGAGGAGGATGGGGCACAGGGCTCGGCTTCCTCCATCTCTCCGATGACGAACCCTTTGGGGAGGATAAAGGGGAAAGGGGCGAGGTTGGCTATGTGGATGGCGGTGTGGTGTGGAGGGAGAAAAGTGGGAGATAAAAGGAAGGCAGAAAGGGCTCCTGGCGGGAGGAGGGGGGAGAACAAAACAGAGGGACTGGAGGGCCAGTTAAGGGGCACCCAGGCCTCGTGGTGGGAGGGAATGGTAACAGCAGCGGAGACAGTGGAGGGGAAGGAAGGAGGAGGGGTGGCGAGGGGGGGCACTGGAGGAGGAGGAGAGGGAGGCGGAGGGACAGAAGGAGGAGGGGAGCACGGGAGGGGGGGGAGGGGGCGAATCTTCCGGCCGGGTCCGGGGCGTACAGGTGCAAACGGCCTTGGTGTGGTGGGGTGGGGGACGGAACTGGAGCTGTTGGTAGCAGCAGTCAATTGTAGCTCCAAGTTTTTGGAGTAAGTCTAGTCCTAAATACCCGTCGTAGCTCCGGCAGGAGGAGTCGAAAATAATGAATTGATGTTGGGTGGACACCGGCTGGTGGGTGTCGACCTGTAGGGCCCGAGTCTCCCCACAGATGGGCAGGGGGTCATCCCCCGCATCCATAAGGTGAGTGACAGTGGGGCGGAGTGGGCCAAAGGTCGATTTGTGGCTGGAGAAATAGTGGCTGTAAAGGCAGGACCTGGCTGCTCCCGTATCGACTAGCTGTCTGGCCTTCACACCATTTAATTTTATCTTGTGGTACACTGGGGGGCGATACTTAGGGGTAATGGCCCCCACCACCATGGGTTAGTGCAGGGGTGGGCCTAAAAATCCAGCTGTCTGGGGCTTTCATTCTCCTGTTCCTGCTCCTGTTCTCCCGGATGGGGCTCGTCCATGGGTGCCAGTTCGTCTTCTGGGGCCTCACCTTCTAAAGAGGACATCTAACATGAACCCGGGGCTGTGGTTCTGTGGCGGGCAGCTTTAAGCTGGTCCCGTATGTCATGTAGGGGACAGCGGGAGCTGCAGGCAGTGAATTCCCACGGATTCACTAGGATCAGATTCGGATTTTCCCACGGGGCGGGACGCCAGTGGGAAGGGTGTGCCCTAGGCGGACTGGGCGCCGGGGTAGGGCTGGTGTGAGGCAAGGGCGGACGTGGCATGGTTGGAGGAGCCGGGGGTTGAGTGGGAAATTTCTTTACCACATTAATTTGCTGGGGAGTAGGGCAGGTGGTCAGGAGGCGCCGTATGAGCTGGACATCTCTATCCATGTCTCCAGTTGGGTCATGGATAGTGAAGTGTTGCTTGACAACACTCGGAAGCACTCTGAGCAGAGTGTTAAACGTGTGCTGATCCCGGGTTTCCTCATCTGCCTCCGGGTAGGCAGCAGTAACTAGGCGTCTTGCCTGTATCAGAGTATTATCTAAATCCCCGTCAAATGAACAACTATCCAATTGGGATAGAGCCACCACTCTCCCTAATGATGGGGTGATGGTTTGAACAACGAACTTTGTAAAGTTCTGCCAGGTGAACTCTGGGACGATTTTCGTTGCTATGGTCGCCGCCGCTTTGCCCAATAGTGGGAGTGTGACTGCAATTTTCTGTTGGTCATTATCAAAGCCAATATCCAGTAAGGGTTTGATTATTGCCAGATACGTGTGTATATCGTACTGGTCGGGGTCAAACTTGGGTAACTGTACGTGCGGTTTAGTTGCCATTTTGCCAAATATTCCTTCACTACCTCTCTTCTACGTCCGGGTCAAGAACCACCGCTGGCCACCAGTGTAATGCTAGGTGAAAAAGGTCCGACTCCTCGGTCCTACTGTAGTACACCTAACGTGTAGCGGGGTCCTCTTTCGAGATCGGGGCTTAGTGCAATAAAGAGAGGTAGGACACAAAAACTCCAGCCAATAACCTTTGCACATATATTACCACAGTCAGACACAGGACAAAACAGCAGATATTACAACTCAGTATGTGGTAAAGAAATAAAACCTTAACTAGGATATTCGTATCTCGCAGGATACTGGCTTAACAGATACTGACACCAACGCAGTAATACTTAGTATTTTATTATAGCAAAGGGGTTTTGACAATTGATTCTATTCCTCGTTTACGTTCACACTAGCTGCTGAGAGGAGATTCTTAAAGAGAGGGTGGAGGACACTGGAAATTCACTGTGTTTACGGTAATACAAGAGGGAGAATATTATTAACACTTTTCTCTACTGTTTCCTGTAACAAAGGACATTGGATAGAGGATTTCTCGGGGTAGTAGTCTTACTGGTTTTCTGTAAGGGCGTCACTCGTGAGTCTGATTCACCAGAACTAGTTTCTGCATTCGTCCTTACTCATCCACCCGTGATTTCACTCGCCCTGATATTCAACATACATTAAGTCACTGTATCACTGTTACACTAATTCTGGGGCAACGTCACACTTAGCATAAGTCACTTAACTAATTCTGGGGCAACACCACACTTAACATGATTCACTCATATAGTGGACACGCCGGCGACAACTCTGCCGGAATAGGGGCACTGCCAAGGGAGGGCGTGCCAAGAGGGCACAGGACGACTCGCAGGGGCGTCCTCTCTCGTCCAGGGCTGCAGGTGGCAAAAGGGTCCGAAGTCTTCGGGCTAGGTTCAGGAGTGTGGCCCTCAGGACTGGGGCCAAACAGGTCCAGGAATCTGGCTCAGGGTTCGGCCAGAGGTGGAGGTCTTACACCATCTTGGGGGCGTGGAGAGATCAAGCTTGGGCGTCCTGGGGAGGGTCTGGAGTGACTGAGAGCTGCGGTCCCCAGAGTCGAGGGGCGCCGTCAGGGAGGGGCTGCAGCACCGACCTGAACTAGGGTCCGTCAGGTGGGTCTTCTCCAGGGCCAGGCATAAGGAGCGGAGGCCAGGGGAAGCCGTAAGGCCTTGCTGGGGTTCTCCGATGCTGGAGGTCCGGGCTCTCATCTCACGCTGGGGCGATGACACTGATGACACCTCTCTCTGGCCGTGCGGCCCGGCAATCGGCAATGGCTGCCCAAGGGTGCAACTATGAGGCGCCAAAGCCCGGTTACTGTCCGTGGCCTGAGTGGGGGAATCAACGCGCCTCTGGACACCTTCAGAGCGGCAATCGGCTGTCTGACGAAGGCGGGAGTGGCCACAGGCCGTCTCTTTCTGCCGGAGGGAGGAGCGGCAATAGGCCGACTCGGGGGCAGCACTTTCGGAGTGGCAATTGGCCATCTGACGAAGGCGGGAGTGGCTACAGGCACACTCCTGAGGGGCGCTGTTTGGAGCTGGATAGGCAGCTCCACCCCAATCTGATCTGGTGGTCCCACTCCCCGAAGTTAGTGTCATCTTCCTGCTAGAGCGACGGTGCGACTGCTGGGTGCTATAGGGGTGCACGGCCCGGGCTGACTTATGCCATTGTCGCACGGCATCCCGTGGTTCGCTGCGGCTACTCCGTGGGGTCCGGGTGGAGGTGGAGGTGAGTTTCCGGGGGCACTATGCTGTACATTACGCATTTCACAATACATGGTGGAAGAAAGCTTTAATAAGAAAAACCCTTTAATAGTGACTGCAATAGACTTCAAAAAAGCATATGATTCTATAAAATGAGAAAGTTTGATCAAGGCAATGAACATTATCAAATCCATCCTTATGTGATTGATGCCATTAGCAAAATATATGATGGAGATAAAACAAGGATAGAGCTATCTAAAACAATGAAAAAGGAGATAGAAGTGACGAGTGGGATAAAGCAGGGGTGCACAGCGTCAACACTGTTATTCACACTGATAACATATATGATGACTATGGATACCGAAAACAGAGGAAAGGGTTTCAGTAATGAGGTATTGAAAATAAGAGTGCTGTTCTATGCAGACGATTGACTTCCGGTGGCGGAAAAACTAGAAGATGCAAAAACAAACATAAGGATAGTATACGAAATAAGTAAAGAGTATGGGCTAACAATAAATTAGAACAAATGTAATGTAATGATAAGGAATGTGAAAGAACAACCAGAAGAAGTGGAAGAAATAAAAGTAGCAAAAGATATTAAATGTCTGGGAATAACCATAGAAAATAAAAGAAATATGTTTGTAAGGCAGAAACTGACAAATATAAATATGGCACAAGAAAATGTCAACTAGAACATACTCATTAATATTAAAGAGTTGTAACAAATTGCTTAATGGTAAAACATTCTGGAAAAGTGTCGTCTTACCATCTGCTCTGAATGGAAATAGTATTATAAATTACACAGACACTGATATAGAAAGACTATAGAGGATAGAGAACAAAGTATACCGGCAGATCTTGGCAGCACAGAAATATACATCCATATGTGCGTTGAGAGGGGAGCTAGGAGTGTCACTGATGAAAACAAGAATGATGAAAGAAAGGTTGAATGATTTAAAACACCTAAAAGACGCAAATAACGATCTGTTGAAAATAATCTTGAGCGATATGCAGAAGGAAAACTATAAATGGATAATAACTGAAATAACGGCATCGGGAAGGCCAGCCTTAAGAGGAGCCCACAGGGAGGCGCAAGAAGAGCCCGAGCCATACGAGCACACGTCCCCTACCACCAGACGCCCCTCTTCCCCTCAACGGAGCCGACGGGTGGTATGCCACCCCGCCGCCCTACTCTCGGGCCAGACCAGCACTAGCCAGGATCAGGGTGGGACTTGCTTTTCGCCAGTCCCGGGTAGAACTGCGATGACAGCCACCATACGCTTCTCGCCTACCACCTCCTACAGGAATGTGGCAACGGCCACCTTCCGTCCTTCACCTGCAGCCTCCACTGGGAGCAGAACCTAGGTGACTGCCACCGTCTGTGCTGAGAGGAGAAGGGCCACCGTCCTTCTCTCACCTGCTGTCCCACGTTCAAGCAGAACCGCGGCAATGGCCATCATCCGTGCTGGGGATGGATCAGCCACTGTCCATCCCTTGTCTGCTACCCCTTTGATGCCCCTCAAGGAAGACGTCCCTTGCTTGTCTCACCCCTCTAGAGGCCGAGCAGGACACCCCTCTCGCTCTCCCCACAGAACCAGCCCCCTGGCGGAGTTGCAGCTGCAGAGGATCAGGAGTGGCCCCATAGTGAGTCTGAGGATCCACTCTCCGCAGCCAGCACCCCTACGTCGCCCCTCGCTGCTGGACTCCTGGAGGAGGAGACACTGTAGGCAGCCCCTGATGGCCTCTCAGCCCGAGTGAGGCTGCAGCCCTCAGTCACCCAGGGGTTCCCCCAGAACTCTGGGACAAGACCTCCCCGGCCCCACTGACGAGTAGTCCTCCTCCAGGAGCCAGTGCAGAAAAACGCACATGCTCATCCTGTTCGGCCCAAGTCCCAAGGGCTGACCTACTCACCAAGGCCCTACCAAGGAAAGGCCTCCCTCTACACTGCCCAACAGCCCACCTCGGACGACCTGGTCCCTGGCGGTGGTTCCATGTCTCCTGTTGAAGAGCACACCTGACGGGACCCCTCCCACACCAGGACGACCCGTGCAGCAGCCCAGTCGCCAGTAACCCAACCTGAGTCCTCCTGTCTCAGAGAGTGTGTTAATTTGTACATTGGATTGTGTTTGGCACTGTGTATCTTTGTAGCAATGTATGTGTAAACTTGGTTGACCCGAGTTTTTATGCCCTATTCCTCTAGTTGCATGCTGTAGACCCGGTCTTGAAGGAAACCCCAGATCAGTCGCTCATGGTCAGAGAACAGGGAGTTGAGCCCTGAACACATAGCATAACACTGGTGGCTTGTGGTGGTTCTTGATCCGGTCAGAGAGCAACGAGGAACGAAAGGGAAAGTTTAATAAAATGGCGGCCAAACTTCACATACAAGTGCCAAAGTTTGACCCCTAACAATGTGACATAAACACATACATGTGCATGATTAAACCACTGCTAGACATTGGATTCGACCACGACAGGGAAAAAATAACAGTTACCCTGCCTCACCTGGGCAAAGTGGTGTTAAGCATCACCACCAAGATCATCCTGGAGCTGACATGGGCACAGTTCACACAAATCATGACCCAGACAGTCATGCCATCCTTAAAGAAAGTCATAGCCTTATCCCAGCTTGACACCCTCATTTACAACGACAACCTGGACAACACACACATCCAGACAAGGCGACTCATCACCGCCGCTTATCTGGAGACCGACACAGCCACCCGGGAGCAAAATATATTCAGTACCCTGTTGAAGATCCTCCCCAGCACCATATGGGAACACTTCACAACATATGACCTGACGGGAGACCTCGATGAAGATGTCCAACTGGTTAGACGCCTTCTAACAGCCCGCTCCACCCCACAGCACATCAGCGTAGTCAGCAAATTCTCAACACAGAGGACACCACATTCCAAACCACAGACACCCCCCACCCATGCAAGCCCCCCAGCAACACCCATTATACCCAGGGCACACCCTACCAAAAGACACCCCGCCCCTAAGGAAAATACTAACCTCATCTCCAACAACCCGTGGGAATTCTCCGCCTTCAGTCACAGATGCCCTATCCATGACATACATGAACAGCTAAAAGCTGCCCGACATAGGCCAACCACCCAAGGGCGCTGCAGTCTCCTCACTAGATGATGAAGACACCGAGGACGACACCTCACCCGCTGACTACGCTGACCCAGGGAAGTGAAGCCCGAAGAAGACGCCCCACAAAATCTGGATTTTTAGGGCCGTCCCTGCATCTCCCCATGGTGATGGGGGCCATCTCACAAAAATACCGCCCCCCTCCCCCGTCTATGACAAGATGAGACTGAATGGGGTAAAAGTGAGGCTGCTGGTTGACATGGTAGCAGACAGATCCTGCCTCTACAGTCACTTCTACTCCCACCACATCTCAGCTTTCGGCCCACTCCTCCCCACCTCAGCTCACCTCTTAGATGCGGGGAATGGCCCCCTGCCATTACGTGGGGAAACCCGGGCCCTGCGTGCCAATACCCACAAGCAAGTACCCATCCAACTCAAATTCATCTTTGACTCAACCTGCCATGCCTACATCACCGCCCACAAACCATGGGAACTATTGTCCATGGACGTAGTTGGCCTCCTACCAACTAAAGCCAGCTACAAGTTCATCATTACCTTCGTGGACACTTACTCAAAATTCCTCATCACCTGCCAGGCCAAAGAACACCACTCCATGGCTGTGGCCGATGCTCTCATCTGCCACGTCTTCCCCTACTTTAGCATCCCCCAAGCCCTTCACACAGACAACCCCCCGGAATTTACCAGCAAAATATGGAACTCATCACCATCTTTGGCTATCAAATTTCCCACTCCTCTCCCTACTGGCCCAAAGGGAACAGGATATGTGAGAGAAGCCACCAAACCCTTCTCAACCGGGTGTAGGCTAGAACAGAAGAGACGAAAAGAGGGGACTGGCCAGCACACGTAAAAATTGTACAGTGGAGGATGAACACCTGCCCCCAAGAAGACCGCATTACTCTCCACGAACGAGTCTTTGGAGAAATCCCTCACCTGCTACCCCTCTGACACCACCTCCAGCCCCCCTCCACATTCCCCACATCCGACCCCCCTCACCACCTCAAGAGCCAACTGCATCACTTACAAAAACACCAGAACCTACAACCTGAGACCACCCCATCCAATTCCTACAAACCAGGGGACTCAGTTGTAGCAGCACAATTACTAGTCCCAAACAAGATCTCACCACGGTTCGTTGGACCCTACACCGTTATCAACGTCCCCAACCCCTACCAAGTTACTGTCTAGTATCATAAACACCCCGTACACCTACCATAACCACCATGTGCGGCTATTCTGCCCCCACCCAACATCTCCCAACCATGCCACACTCACTCCCCAACCCAAGATGCCACTCCACCACCCCCTGCCACCCCTGACCACACATCTGACTCATATGCCTGCTACATTATGCCCTCTCACTCCTCACCCTCATCCACTCCCTCTTCCACAATCACGTCCTCCACCTCATCCTCCACCCACTCCACACCCTCTCCATGGGCCCCCGCCGCACCCCCAGCAACCTCACCTGACACCTTACCTCCCGCCACCATGCCACCAGTGCAAGACACAAAGACATTGCCACCCGACCAGGAGCACCCCCACCCACTCCTGGCCACCCCACCAAGTCACCGATGCTCCACGCCATCTACTGCCACTCCCACACCCACACAGTCTTCTCCCACAGACACCCCTCATTCCACAACCACAACCTATGCCAGACCACACACTAGCTCCTCATCCCCCACCACTGCCACGACTCCACCCTGTAACACCCGAACTCCACCACCCAAACAAACAACCACCCACCCATGCCTGGCTGCCTCACCACATGGCCTCAGCTCCTCACCACCCACACCTGTTCTCACCACCACCACAACCAGATCCGGCCAGCTATCCTGCCCACCAGCTAGGTATGCAGCCACACTCTCACCCACACCCCCAACACCACCAAATCCAACCACCTCCACCTCCCCCACACCCAGCACATCCCCCATAACACTAAGGACACATCAGGTGCAATGGAAATTTCCACTGGCTAAGCCCACCAGGAAGGGGATTTGCACCTGATGCCAGCAATCCCATAAAACCCAGGTTGCCTCACCCGTCTCCAGCATTCAGCTGGGAGACATCGGCCACTCACCACCTCCAGAAATGAAGATATGCCAAGTGACCTGGACCCCTGCCCAGGGGACACACCAACCCATCCGGGGAACACCTCACCTCCTCTGCCTCCTGAAGAATCGCAGACCTCGATGCTCCACATAACCTATACACCGCACCAGAAACCAAACCTGCCCACCCACCACTGGACCACCTTCCTTAGACACCTAATACCAACCCATCGGACCACCACCTCATACACTACCACCTCCACCCACGGGGACATTACTTTTTCCCCATGACAGTGGTGAAATACGCACCCCAAAGACAGACCATGGACGGGGGGGTGCAACACCCACCCCAAGGAAGGACAACGAACAGGGTGTTGCAACACCCATCCCAAGGGGAGACCACAGGGAGGCACATAGGGCACATGAAGGGCCCAGACCAGACGGGCCTATGTCCCCACCTACCTTGCACACCTCTTCCCATCAATGGAGCCAGCCAGAGTAACACTGCCCCAGCAGAATACTCTCCAGCCAGACCAGCACTGGCCAGGATTGGGTTGCGGTTTGTACTCCTACAGTCCCAGGTAGCACCGCGACGACGGCCACTGTCCGCATCAGGGAGAAGTCGGCCTTTGTATGCTTCTCTGCTACTACCCCTGCAGGACGGGGGTGACAGCCACTGTCCATGCTGGGGAAGGATCGGCCATCGTACGCGCTTCACCTGCAGCCTCTGATGGGAGCAGCACTGCAGTCACGGCCACCATCCACACCGGGGAGAGATTGGCCACTGTATATCTTGGCTGCAACCCAGAGAAAGGCAGAACTGCGTGATGGCCACTGTCCGCGACAGAGAAGGGTTGACCACCATATACGCTTCACCTACTGTCCCAGGGGTAAGCAGCACTGCAACGATGGCCACCGTCCGCACCAGGGAGGGATCGGCCACTGTATGTCCCTTGTCTGCTACCCCCATGATCCCCTTCATGGAGGACGTTCCTTGCTTGCCTCACCCATCCAGAGGCTGAGTGGGACACCCTTCTCACTCTATTCACAGAGTCAGCCCCCCGGCGGAGATGCAGCTGGAGGAGATTTGGAGCAGCCCTGTAGTGAGTCTGGGGATCTCCTCCCTACAGCCGGTGCCTCTACGTTGCCCCTCGTCGTCGGACTCCCAAAGGAAGGGAAACCACGGGCAGCCCCTGACGGTGGATCGATCTGAGCGAGACTGCAGCCCTCAGTCACCCAAGGGCACCCCCAGGACTCCGGGGTGTGACCTCCTTAGCCCCACCGGCAAACAGTCCTCCCCCAGGAGTGAGCACAGAGAAGCGCACCTGCTCACCCTGTTTGGCCCCAGTTCCTAGGGCCGACCTGCTCACTGAGGCCCTGGCTAGGGTAGGGCCTCTACACCACCCAGCAGCCCACCTCGGACGACCCGGCCCCTAGCAGTAGTCCCATGCCTCCTGAGGGAAGGCACACCTGACAGGACCCCTGTTACATGTGGACGACACCTGTGATAACTCAGTCCCAAGCAGCTCAGCCGGAGTCCTCCTGTCTTGTGTATTTAGAATAGACGCTATCGGCGAGTGTGGGGGCAGTGTGTGGGTAGTCAGGGACGAGTGAGGGATGAAATGACGTCGATCCTTGGATTTACTAGACAGAGACTCAAAAAGGGAGGAGTTCAAGTGATGTGCGATTCCACGTCCATCCCGTGAAAGTGTTACTGCTGTGAGAATATTACGCCCATGAGGGACTAGTGTTGTGTACTTCACACACTGATACTGTAAGACGAGAATTGGACCCATCACAAGTGAGTTGCCCTTGCTTACTTTAAGAATGCTTATTGATCTGCACGTGGTTGATGTCACGACATAATCCAATTATAAATGTAGGAAAGTAAGGATGAGAATTAAAGAGATATGTGCATACGAGGTAAACTTTGGTAAATTGTAATTATGTGTATGACCAAATGTTATAACAATGACGAGTGATGCCATTATAGCATACTGAGATAGTAAAATTGCAATTCCAGCTATGACCAAATAAATAGTCAAGTCCAGCTGGGCGGGTTTCAGTACCCTATTTCCTCCTCCAAGAGTGCAGGTGGTTACAGTAACCTTGTACGAGGATGATCGTTTAAGCAAAAATAGTGAGACTTTGTAAAGGATCATAATCAATGTGTATGAAATACCTGCTGCCGCCAGACCGAACACCCCGCCACCCCCCACCCTACCACCGAGCCGCCGCCTCACCACCACCCCGCCACCCCCCACCCTACCATCGAGCCGCCGCCTCACCACCACTCCAGGAGGACACCACAGAGGGTCAGATCACCAAGAGGTCGACCCGGGGCAAGAGGGGCGCTGGTGCTCCCCTGTCCTGAGTCCCTCTGTCACCCAACCGGTCCGACGGAAGCTACGCTGGGAAGAGACGACCCTGCAGGCGGGGCAGCCTTCACCAGGTTTGGGGTGGGACTGAGCCAGATTCAGTCCCAGACAACAACGCGGTAATGGGCACAGTACGTGCCGGGGAGGGAGCGGCCACTGTACGCCCCTCAGTTGTTTCCCACTGTAGCACCGCCACAACGGCCACTGTACGTGTGGGGGAAGGAGCGGCCACTGTACACCCTTCAGCTGTGGACCTTATGAATTGTGGAACCTTCACAACGGCCACTGTACGTGTGGGGGAAGGAGCTGCCACTGTACGCCCTTCATCTGCGATTCTTGGGGTCCTCCCGGAGAAGGAGGTCCCTTGCGCGGCTGGCCTTTCACCTCTCAGCTGCGTGGGATGCCCTTTACTTACTCCCTCCAGGTGTGGTTCCTCGGAGGTGCTGCCGTGGTCCTGTGTCGGTCCTGCCTCCTACCCCTGGTTGGTCCCGGTCCCTGACGGACGCCCAACGGAAGAGATGCCACAGTCTACCCCTGATGGCACCCCACCCCACAGGCGGCCGCAGTATCCGGGCTCCCAGGCCAGACCGGCAGACCCCAGAGACAGGCCGCTTGGGATCCACTACCCCATGGCCCTCCACCTGGAGTAAGAGGCAACAGGCCTGCCTCCTGCAGCAGTTCAGCCACAGCCCTGAGGGCCGCCCTTCAGGTCGAGGCCCTCAGATCGGAGGGCCTTCCTGCATCCCATCGATGAGGCTCCAGCACGAGGACCTCTCAGGTCGAGGCCCCTAGACGGGAGAGCCTCCCTGCACCCCCTTGACGAAGAAGGCCCGGGCAGTGACACCCCTGCGGGCGGTGCACTGTCTCCTGCAGGAGGGCTCCCCAGTAGAGCCCCCTCCCACGCCCGGGCGCCTCCTTTGTTAAGCCCAGGAAACAAAGGCAAGTAGTGACTTCAACGCATCTCGTGTGTCTTAAAAACCACAGAGACGGGAGTGAAGTGAACAGTGACAGTGAAAGAGTGAGGCCAGAGTAATATAAGTGACACACAGTGAGACGAATTACCCAGGCAGAACAGAAAAGGCTAGTGAACACGGGCACAGAGACATATGGAAACAGTGGGTCAAAACCAGGAGTGCGCGAAGAAAAGCCAATACTGTACGAACAGTGTTTCCACGACTTAGTGACTATCCTGAGTGTCGCGACTCGCACCCTGACAAGTTATAGTAATATTCACTCTCTCAAACACTGGCCCTCTTTACTCGTAGTGCATCTGGTTTAGACTATTAAATGCTAGTTCTGCCTATAGCCATATTACGGGTATTGAGTATTTATAACTCACCATCGATGTATAACTGAAAATCCCCACTCTCTGACTGTGCTGTGTGTGTGTGTACACATTGTATTGAGGAGCTAACTCTGTAAACCTGTCTAAATCATATCCTGTAACTCTTTGTTTCTATATTGTAACAGTGTGTTGAACTAAGACAATAGATGTGTTAAGGTGTACTGCCTAGTTTTTATGCCCTGTTCCTTTGTGGGTGCTTTATTTCCGGTCCGGAAAGAGGACCCCGCTCAGTCGCGGGCGTTTTTAGGACGAGGAGTCGGACTGAAAACATCCCGCAAAACATGTATAATGTAAGTTGTATTAAGCATTGTGTTGACTTTGTAGCAATATACATGTAAGGTTGGTTGACCCGAGTTTCCATGCCCTGTTCCTTTAGTTACATGCTCTAGACCCGCAGAGAATAAGGAGTTGGACTCCGAACACGTAGCATAATACGCTGATTCAGAATTTTTTCGACGTTTTCTGTTTCACCATGTTTTATATGAGTTTCCTATTAACACTGGCTTGTTTAATCAAATTTATGTGAACACTCTATCATAAGGCTGCAATTTGTTTGCAGTAAAGGCCAAATAACATGCAAGCTTTACCACTTATACCGAAATAGTACTTGCTCCGATATAATGAATTGGCATCGTCTACGACGGTCCGTGCCACTTGTACTTACTATTTTTTGTAGAATCGCAACAGTTGTATGCAATTAAGGAGTAATTAATGCGTGATTTAATTCTAAGGATTTAGGGAATGTTGTAAAGCTTACGATGTACTGTACATAAAACTGCCCCTTGCATGGCGCAACTCTAAGAGGAGGATTGACATCGCAGTATAGGGTTTGCGCTAGTTTTCTAGGGCTGCAGAATATGCACTAAGTGAAAATTTGCTCTTACACTCAAAGATGGTGGATTTGCGAGGATGTTTGAGCTTTCAGAATCCGCCCCCATGCTTTCAGCGTGTGGGTTACTTATAGTGTTTTCTATATTAGCTTTCTTGTTGTCTTTATATTTAGCGACTTTTAGAGGCCGCTTTTACTTTGCGTGCGTTGGCAACTCTGATTTTCTGAGTGCATCCATAATACGTATTGGCTGAAAAGTGTTTTTCCTGCAGATTATATTTTCGCCAATAATTTGTCATTACTGACATGACAGCCTCAAGAAATCTCTTATTGTGATACGAATAAGACTCTGTTGTCGTGATATTGACGTGGTATGTCAATCCATTTCTGTTAATGCAGAGAATACAAAGAATAATTAGTGTCCAGCCTAACCTACTGGTCGTGAAAAACGCATCTGCAGCCCCACCCAGTCACTGTTCCAGTAAGTATAAGCTTGACATACAGTTTATAATTGCTGTACTTGTAACCTAGTTAACCATGGACTGGGTGAATGTACAATTGTCTGTTCTGTTTAATTGCCTGTATCCAGAAAGTGTAATAAAGTTTTGGAGAGCTTACTGTGGTCGGGTTGCATATGTAGTGTTCTTTAATTCTGTTGGGCAAACGTACGCTTTATTTGAGGCAATAGAAGCACCTTACCAAATCAGTTCTTCATCCTGATAGTCTTATATTTTTCTGATTATTTCTGGGGTGGTAAGTAATATTTCATGCAGGATTTGTTTCCCCCATTGTTTTTAGCCATTTACCGCCGTGTCATCTCGTTTAATTTATCACGTGTAATTGTGGAAGAGTCTCTTCTAACCTGAGTTTAACTAAAACTAAGCAAACCTAACTTAACTGTACCAGATAATTTAATCAGACCCAACCCAACAAACATCCAGTTGGGAAACAAAAGCCACCTTTCATTAAGATTCTTCCATTAGCTATGCCATAAACAAACAACCGTGAGGACAATGGCTTCAGGAAAGTGGAAAATTTTTCTGCAGGAAAAAGTAATTTACCACCTGGAAAGTAGTCAGAGAAATGCAAAAGACAAGCTGGAAGAATATGAATTGGTAAGGCCCTTCTACTACCTCAAATAAGCGTGTTTACCATATTCTGTAGTAGGTGACTCTATCTATCTATCTATTGCCAGACGCCTCAATCCCGTTTGGGGTGGCCACAAACAAATCGCCTCCAAGTCGCCCTGTCCCCCGCCATTTCACTGCCCTGCTCCCAACTCGCACCCCCCTCTCTCATATACCTCTCCACCCCATCCCTCCACCTCATCCTCGGCCTCCCCCTCCCTCTTCCCCCCTCCACCTCACTCACATACACTCTCTTCGTCAGCCTTTCACCCTCCATCCTCTCCACATGGCCAAACCACCTCAGTGTGTTCCTCATAACGCTTCCTATCACATCCACATCCACACCACAACGCTCCTTTATATCCTCATTCGTCAGCCTGTCTCTCCACGTGACTCCACAGGCTCCTCTTAAATAACTCATTTCCACTGCTCTCACTCTTGACTTGTGTCCTTCCAACAATGTCCAAGCTTCACTTCCGTACGTTAGAGTTGGTATCACAATACTGTCATGTAGTAACTTTTTCACTTCCATGCTCACTTCCCTGTTTCTTATCACTGCTTTCAAGGAACCAGCAACCTCTCTTCCCTGCTGTACCCTTTCAAGCACTTCACCCTCCAAACCTCCATCCTTACTCATCACACTACCCAAATACTTAAACGTACTCACATTTTCCAATTCCTCACCATCTAACCTCGCTGTACATTCACTAACTTCACCTCTCTCAAAGACCATCACTTTACTCTTCCCTACATTCACCTTTAGTTAAATAAAATAGGTTGACATGAGCCAGAACTGAATGACATAAATGTTCTCAGGCAGGAGGTGAATTTATTCTTTGGTCAGTAAACATATGCTTTAAGCAGTAGAAGCACCTTACCAAATCAGTTTTTCTCAGTATTTGCTATATTTTTCTGATTATTTCTGAGGTGGTAAATGAATGTTTCTTGTTAAATCTGTTTTCTCATTGTATTTAACAATGCCTCTGTAACCATGCTTGTTAGATTCATCAGCATAATTGTGGGACTGTCTTAACCAAGGTTTTTAATTAAACCTAACGTAAACTAGCTTAACTGTACCTAATAATTTAACCTAACCTAACCTCTATTTGGGAAGGTAGGAAATGAAATCCACATTTGGGTACGTTGATTGAGTTTCTTCCATTACCCGGGAAACAGACAATCATCAGTATGGCTTAAGGAACATGATAATAACAGTGGAAGGTAATTTACCACCCTGAAAATAGCCAGAAAAATGCAGGAAACAAACTGGAGGAAAGAAATTGGTAAGATCTTTCTGCTGCTTAAAGGTAGCTACATTTACCCTTTGGTCTGTCTGTTTATGGCCAGATACCATAAGCCTGTAAGAAGAGGTCATTTGTCTTTGAGTTAGTTGTTTTGTGGGGAGCGGCACAAACCTTCCACCAACCCACTTGTTGACATGTACCGGTACCATAACACACATGGGTTGATTACAGTATATATATGGTTACCACCTATTATTGTTAATAGTTTCCCAGCTTAAAGGAAACCATTTGCTTATCACTCAATGTAAAGCCACCTGACAAGGAAAGATGGGAGAAATAGGAAGAGAGGAGGGCAAACAGAAAGTGATAAAGGAGAAGGAAGAAGGAGATAGCCCCACATCAAGTGAGTGAATGCTATATATAGTTGCCACCACCTACCCGTGAAATAAGATTTCTTTTTTGTAATCTTAAAGTAGACATGGGACCAGTTTATTATCTTTATCTTTATTTGGTTTATCAGGCTCCACTCCACCAACATGTGGCGCTCTGCAGAGCTGCCAATATTTTACAAAAATAATATAACATGTTTTGATACAGTTATTGGCACTATAAACTTAATATTGATGAAAGACTAGGTAACAAAACTTAATAGTAAAACTTAATATTAAAGAAAGACTAGGTAATAATAATAAAACTTAAAAGTAAAACATGGTTATGCATACTTAAAAGTAATAAAACTAGTACCATAATTCCAATTCAGTAGTGCCCATTTTCAATAATACAATAAATGTGACACAAGACTATTAATAATCACCCTGGCACTTTATAGTAAATAACATGATCCTACTGACTTGCTCATAATAACACAATACTGTAATGTGTTCTATCAATTTAATACTGCACACTTTACAATATTTCATAATACATAATAATCTCTAATACACTTGTCCTCGTTGGGTCTGGTTAGTACTTGGATGGGTGACCGCTTGGGAACACCAGATCCTGTTGGCATAACGTTCTCCCTACGTGTCAAGTGGGGTTGGTGGAAGTTTAGTGCCCCTCCCTGTAAAACAATTAACTCTGAGCCCTTGGTCACCCCGTTTCGGATACATGGCGTCTGGCAATGAATGAATGAAGGAACACTTGTCCTCCATATCATAGCAGTCACTAAACAAGAATGTTTTTAGTCTCCTTTTAAACAGATCCACATTATTACTGCTCTTAACAGCACAAGGTAGTCTGTTATATAGTCATGGGGTACAATTTTTAAAGGCTCTAAAACCAATGTCTGTGTTACACCTTGGTTCTAAGAGTCTGTAGCCATCAGAAGTATGTCTAACTACAATATCTGTTTGTAGTTCACATGGTTGTAATAATTTCCTTAAGTATTCTGGTTTCCCGGTCTTCATTGCCACATGTGTCATAACACAAATTTTGTATATGATTCTAACCTTAACTGGCAACCAGTGTAGTTCAATAAGAACTGGTGTAATCCTCACATATGATGGCAAATTCATTATTAATCTAGCTGCTCTGTTCATGATAATTTGCATTTTCCTCAGTTGATATTTAGGCTAATTGTAGTACAGAAAATTACAGTAATCCAATCTGTTAATGACATAGTTATGTACAAGCATCTTAGCAGAATGTGTATCCAAATATTTCCTTATAAAGGCAATATTTTGTAAGTTAAGTCTTGCCAGTTTTACAATTCCATTTATTTGTTCATTGAAATTCATATGTTTATGCATAATCACACCTAAGTCCTTGACCTTCTCAGATACACAGTATTTCCATTAATACTAAAACCCTGCAAATCATGCAACCCTCTCAAGACACCCCTTTTACCAAAAATCAAACATTCTGTTTTATCTTCATTCAGTTTTAGTTGTTTACTATCCATCCATTTCTTAATATCTCCCATAATCATAGTTAACAGAGTTTCAGTGTCCATTACATTATTAATAGACAAATAAAACTGAGTATCACCAGCAAAAAGGTTAAAGGCCACTCCATGTTCCCTCAGCAAGAATGAAAGTTCAATAGTGTAAATGCAGAACAGTACAGGTCCCAGTACACTGCCTTGGGGAACACCTGTTCTAAGTAACCTATGTTCAGAAAAAGAGTTTCCCACTTATACAGTACACAGTAATTTCTATTATCTAAATAACTTTCCAAGTAACTGAGTGCTCTTTGTGTCACTCCTATAGCCCTCAAATCTTCCAACAATAACTCGTGTACTACTGTGTCAAAAGCAGCACTTAAATCTAATAAATATCAAGACACCGCATTTTCTCTCATCCTTCCATCCTAGTAAATCATTAGTGACACTACAGAGCAATGTTTCTGTTGAGTACAATTGTCTGTAAGCAGACTGATTATCTGGTAATACATTAATGTTCACCAGATATTCCATCAATTGATCAAGTACAACAATCTCAATAATTTTGGACAAATATGACAGATTTGACACTGGTCTATAGGAGCTCAAACTCTGATGATCTTTATTGCCCTTTAAAGTAGGTTTGACAACTGCCAACTTTTCACTTTATGGAAACACAGATTCAGTAATACTTAAGTTCACAATTTTCGTGATCAACTGCACAAGACTTGGGAAGCCTTCCTCATTAGCTATATCTGACATTGGGATTGGATCAGTAGAACAATATGTCAGTTTAACTCTTTTCATCAGGGTCTCTAATTTCACAAAACTAACTTCCGTAACCCCTACACGCCGGGGTTTTTCCGATGTCGCATGCTCCTCCCTATGGGGGATATCCGTGACGGAAAAAAATACCCTCACTTCAAACCCTAATATTTGCCAAAGTATAACAGCTAGAGAAAAAATTAAAGATACATAAGACTCAACAACTCTTCCTCTTTCAATTGAAAGTATCCCCACGTCTCCAGGTGGTCCCGTTGATGAGTAAGGATAAGTTAAAGTTCAAAGGGTGGCAGGAAGATGCTTGCGGCTATACACATCAACTTGTCAAAATTGTGATGGCTGTACAAGTCAGCCGGCAGTTAGGGGTTAAAGCAACACAAACCAGTGTACGGGATATCTGGCAGGTACACTTGGTGGACCACAGGTCCTACATCTTGGAAACTATTGACAATATTTAAGACTTTCTCATCAAAATACTTCATAAATTTATTCGCTAAGTCTGCATCAGAGAAATTGTCAGGAAGCTTCTGTGTTCCTATATGCCCTATCAAGTCGGCGATAAGACAATACAGTCTCTTCACATCTGACCCTGCTACAGCAATTTTCTGCCTAAAATACATACATATTCTTCTCCTTATCAGTTTATTCACCTCATTCCTTACATTAATGTACCCTCTCCTGGATTCCTCCGTTCGTAATGTACGCCACAGTTTTCCCTTACGCCTTCTAATTCTAATAGCATTTGCAACCTCGGAGTTAAACCACGGAGTGTTGTCTTTCTCAGTAACCTTTCTCTAACACTGGACACATGTTGTCATACTCACCTTGTAGTGCAGCTTTATATAATAGGATCATACAACTCAATCATTCACCTTTCTGTATTACAATACCATTTGTATTGTACAAGAATCATGAGTATCCTCTTCCATTCTATTGAGTATTCTATGAAGCAACACTCTAGGGTCAAAGTTTCTTTTACTTCTAAAAGTTTTCTTGGTGTTAGTGTAACTAACAAGTTTATGATAAGGAGAAATGGAAAAGTCAGGTTCCACTGCAAGCTGTTGAGTTTTTCCTAACTCACTGTCACAAAAGACTAAATCCAGCATATGGCCAGAACGGGAAGTTACATGACTGACTTTGTTTGTGAATTGCTGAGAGTCCATCATATCAATAAATTCTTTGCCATAATGATCATTGTTATCATCAGTCCATAAATTAAAATCTCCACAAATAAAGATATACCTATTTAAATGATCTATTCCCTCAAGATATGTTCTAAATTCATCAATAAAAGATATTCGATTTGTCTCCGGAGGTCTGTAAACAACTATAAATGTTAGCTTTTGATTACTGTTTATCATAAAACTTACCATTATATGTTCAAATGTGTTAAATTTGGGGGAGACCAGCAACTGTATGTGAGAATATTTCTTTGATATAAATATCCCTACTCCTCCTCCTCTTCTGCTAACCCTAGGAATATGCATGAAAATGTGAGTGGTAGGAGTCATTTCGTGGATTTTTGCATGATCAAATTCATTTAGCCACGTTTCTGCTACAGCAAAGACGTCAAAATCCTTCTCAGTAATTAGCTCACTTATTTCAATAGTTTTGTTACCAACAGACTGTATATTTATAAATCCACACTGAATATGATTGATGTTTCTAGTATCCATGGTCAGTCATATCTCTATTAAGTTCCAGCTCTAGTGACTTACAGCCTCTACTGTTCGCTACATGATTTGTTTTGGTTCGTGAATGCCTGACACAGTTAATACATTTAACACAGTCAGTGGTACAGTCTTTGCTTTGATAATCCCCAGTGCACTTAGCACAAGTAGCAGCATCACCATTCTATTTAAATTTACAATCTTTTTCAGTATGCCCATATCTTTGACAGTGGTAGCAGTTAAAAACATGATATCTGTCTCTGACCGTATACCTAGCCCATTTCAAGCAAACAACATCCCCATGATTATGTATTATCTTTCTTATTTCTGGTGAGCATTTCAGTATGTAGTGCACCGTGTCTCCAACTGCTGGTTTATTAAATACTAGCTTAATTTTGTCATGCACATCTTCAACATTCTGTAAGTACCCATTCTTTGCAATTAAATAATCAATGATCTCATCCTTATGCTCCTCCTTAGAGACATTGCAAATCATGATTTTTGGAGAGAATTTCTTTGTGAATTTCATTTCCATGTTTTCCATTTCACTACTGATCCTCCTTGCTGCAGTTTCCCTCTCAGACTCACTAGCAAAGTTCATAACAACGTTTCCACCATTGGTGAACTTTGTATCAACCACAGGTATACCCTTTAGTACTCCAGCAAGCTCCTCCTTTCTATTAGTCACACTACATTCCTTATTAGTAGATTTAGCAACAAGTAGGTTTTTCTTCTTCGTAACTGCAGCATAGGTGATGCCACCACTGCCATTACCTTCATTCTTTGTGCTGGCATGCAGATTTACCATGGTGTTAATAATCTCATCCTTCATATCAGCCAATAGAGTTTTCCTTCTCTTTATTTCTTTCACAGCAGTAGGTACTTCACTATCATCAGCATTAGCATAACCATCATCAAGTGCACTAGTATGTAGATTAACCATAGTAGTAATTACCTCATCCTTTACATCATCCAATTTCTGATACAAGTTTTCAGTACTTACTACTAACCTAGTCATACTTTCACCAATATCTACAGGAGTCAATCCACTATGTTCCACTTTCTCCCTCAACACTCTATTTTCACTTTTTAACATATTTTCTTTTTCCAGTTTCGTAACCATCTCGCTTAGGTTTCTATGATCGCGATAGCATTCAGTCACAGCTTTTGTGCATAGTTTACACATCCAGTCATCATTCTCTAGGTCAGCATCCTTAACATCTTGGAGATACACACACTTTTTGTGACACCATTTCTCGCATAGGTCACAAGCCACCCATTTAGAGGAGACTTCTTGCCCCTTCCCACAGTGCTGACATAGAGTTGGACTAGCCATACTTGCAGCTACTAATCTCTTCATACATAATATGAGGAAAGTATAGAGCTCAGCCTTGTGGACCTCTGGCAACATGCGACTGCCATGAATGTAAACAAACAGGGTAACTCCACTCTTACCCTGAATTTAACCTTTTACCCAGTCAAGTGTGAAATATTGTCAGCTTAACAGGTACACTAGATCTTCATTAACATCCTTATCCAAACTGGCAAGGTCTAGGCGATGTTTGTTGCTCGAAATTGTTCCACAACAGAAGGACGGCATCAGAGGCGTTCCACCCTCTTCTCCTTCTTGCTCAGGCCTTTGAAGTTTTTGTTTTCTTTATTGAAACCTATCATGTGATTGAGTATTTCCTGAGTGCGTGTTAAAGTTTCAGTGCTTTTTGTTTCTAAGTGGTGAATAGCAGTTAAAAAGTGGTTATCATTTACAATCCCCAACGTCGCTGAAGACAGATGGATGTTGCCTTGTCAGCTGAAAACAGATGGATGTCAATTTGTTTGCCAAAGACAAATGGATGCCATCTTAGATTGCCAGTTTTGGGCACAAAATTATCCTTATCTTTCTTCTTTTGCCAGATGCCTTAATCCCTTAAGGGATGGCCACAAACAAATTGCCTCCATGTTTCCCTGTCCTCAGCCATTTCACTGCCCAGCTACCACCTCACACCCCCCTCTTTCATATACCTCTCCACTCCATTCCTCCATCTCATCCTTGGCCTCCCCTCCACCTCATTCACAGACACTCTCCTCATCAGTCTCTCGCTGTCCATCCTCTCAATATCTCCAAAGCACCTCAGTGTATTTCTCCAAACAGTATCACCTCCACATCCACAACACAATGCTCCTTCCCTTTCTCATTAGTCAG
Source organism: Coenobita brevimanus (assembly GCF_032717465.1). Taxonomy (NCBI): domain Eukaryota; kingdom Metazoa; phylum Arthropoda; class Malacostraca; order Decapoda; family Coenobitidae; genus Coenobita; species Coenobita brevimanus. The sequence goes on from NC_137031.1 coordinate 10,566,538, forward strand.
TCTGTCACTCCATGTGACTCCACATGTTCCTCTCAAATAACTCCTTTCCACTGCTCTCAGTCTTGACTTGTGTCCCTCTAACAAGGTCCAAACTTCACTTTCATACGGTACATTAGAGTTGGTATCCCAATAGTCGTGCAGCGACCTTTTTTTTTTTTTTTTTTTTTTTTTTTTTCCCCCATGCACACTTCCCTGTTTTGTTTCACTGCTTTCAAAGAACCAGCAACCCTTCTTCTTTGCTGTACCCATTCAAGCACTGCATATTATTAACTTTCATCCCTACTCATCACACTACCGAAGTACCGTAGCCTACATTTTCCATTTCCTCCCCATCCAGCCTTACTGTACATTAACTGACTTCATTTCTCTTGAAGATCATAACTGTTCCCTACATTCACCTTTAGAGTCCATTTCTTACACACTCTCCCAAAGTCACTACCAAGCCTTGCAGCTCTCCTTCGTCTTCACTTAGGCAAACAACACAGTATCTTCTGCAAAGAACAGTACCGGAAGTTTCCAAACACTACCCTCTCTCATCAGGGCCACTCTAACATCCACTGCCCTACCTTGTAGCTGTCCCTTTTATAACCCCATCCATATACAGATTGAACAACCATGGACATGACACATCCCTATTTCAATCTAACCTTCAAATAGAAAAATTCACTCAGTTCACTGTCCACACACACTGCAGCCTAAAGACCCCCATACATACTCTTCATGGTATTCAACAATTTCACATTTACTCCCATTACCGTATGCTTATCAGTGCAGATTTTTCTAAACCTAACCAGAATTTTTGTGACAACCCAGCCAGATTCCAAGCCTAACCTTCAATAAGCTAATTTATCCCTACCTAACCTAACCTATTATTATTATTATTATTATTTTTTTTTTTTAACCCCAAGCCTAACCTTCAATAAGCTAATTTATCCCTACCTAACCTAACCTATTATTATTATTTTTTTTTTTTTTTTTTTTTTTTTAACCCCAAGCCTAACCTTCAATAAGCTAATTTATCCCTACCTTACCTAACCTATTATTATTATTGTTTTTCTTTTTTTTTAACCTGCCCTGTCCCAACTGATTTTCCACCACTGACCCCCCCAGTCCCGACCAATTTTGGAAAAAAAAATTTTAGGCTCAAAACTTCCACTTTTAGTGAGAAATCGTTCACCTAAGGTTTAAAATACTCAATACAGGTAGCAGTACCCCTTACCTTACTGTGTTTTCTATCAGGCTGGCTCCAAAGAAAACGAATTCTGCGGGAGGGTAACTATTCCACACCACTCATAAACGGTATTTATTTATTTATTTGGTACAAATTTATATGTAGTATGAGAGTATATTGGTTTTCACACAGTAATGTAGGCAATATAAGCATTGTTTCACTCACCAAACACATCAACACACCTGACCTTTTTTTTTTGGCAACATTACCTGATCATCATTTCTGACTGTTTCTTCCTCTAATGCTACGTAATCTTTGTCCTCCACATTGTCTTCGATTGGGGAATCACTCTGGCCTTCAATTTTGTACTGTGGGACGACATGTCTTTACTGGCCAGGTGACTGGTAATAGCCTAGGTGAATTGCCGAGACAATGGCGTGCGGGAGGGGGGGGTCATGTGGGGTAAGACATTGACCCTGCCTGGCATCTTGTAGAGGAAGGTGTCCCGTGTATACGTACCAAAAATCACGCGCGATATATGAAAATTGTACAAATTAGGGACCTTGCAATTGCTGACGATTATATACATCAACGGGAGTCACAGTGACAATACGTGTGGACGTATCTATACGTCAACAGGAGTCAGCGGGTTAATCCAACCCAACCTTACCTACCCTGTCCCTTATGTACAGGTAAGGTAATTATATTTTCCTTGTTGCATGATGATCCTCTTGAAACTAAAAATGCCCATTAGTGCACTGTTACAATGTCTCTGGATCAGTGCAGAGGTAGGTAAAGTTCAGAAATATTTAATAGATGGTTCCACATCTTGAAATACGGTAGACCCTCGCTGTAGTGGAATCTTGTAAATGCTGTGAAGAGTATGTATGATGGTGCTTAGGCTGCAGTGCATGTGGATGGTGAACTGAGTGAATTTTTCACTTTGAAGGTTGGGTTGAAACAGGGATGTGTCATGTCTCCATGGTTGTTTGGTCTGTACATGGATGGGATAATAAAAGAGGTACAAGGTAGGGTAGTGGATCTTGGAGTGGCCCCAGTGAGAGAGAGTAGTGTTTGGAAACTCCCTGTACTGTTGTTTGCAGATGATACTGTGTTGTTGAGTGAAGACGAAGGGAAGCTTCAAGGCTTGGTGGATGAGTTTGGGAGAGTGTGTAAGAAACTGAATCTAAAGGTGAATGTAGGGAAGAGTAAAGTGATGGTCTTTGAGAGAGGTGAAGTCAGTGAATGTACAGTGAGGTTGGATGGTGAGGAAATGGAAAATGTGAGTACATTTAAGTACTTGGGTAGTGTGAGTAAGGATGGAAGTTTGGAGGGTGAAGTGCTTGAAAGGGTACAGCAAGGAAGAAAGGTTGCTGGTTCCTTGAAAGCAGTGATAAGAAACAGGGAAGTAAGCATGGAAGTGAAAACGTTACTACATGACAGTATTGTGATACCAGCTCTAACGTATGGAAGTGAAGCTTGGATGTTGTTGGAAGGACACAAGTCAAGAGTGAGAGCAGTGGAAATGAGTTATTCAAGAGGAGCCTGTGCAGTCACAAGGAGAAACAGGCTGACAAATGAGGATATAAAGAACCGTTGTGGTGTGGATGTGGATGTGATAGGAAGCATTAGGAGGAACACACTGAGGTGGTTTGGCCATGTGGAGAGGATGGAGGGTGAGAGAATGACGAGGAGAGTGTATATGAGTGAGATGGAGGGGGGGAGAGGGAGGGGGAGGACAAGGATGAGATGGAGGGATGGGGTAGAGAGGTATATGAGAGAGGGGGGGGTGAGTTGGGAGCAGGGCAATGAAATGGTGTGGGACAGGGCGACGTGGAGGGGATTTGTTTGTGACCACCCCGTACGGGACTGAGGCATCTGGCAATAGAATAGACATCATGCAACAGTTTGCAACATGAGTTGTTTACCAACCACCGTGCCGACTAGATGCATCAGTGTATCACGCCTTCTAGGTAGGATGATTTTTAGATTTCAGTGTTTTTTTTTTTTTTTTTTTTTTTTTTTTTTTTGCCATTACTTTAGATAATCCTATGTGTGTTTTGATGTCTAAATACCGTAAACTGGGGTGAACTTGGAAGATTTTTTCGTTTTTTTGTGCCATGTAATCTAGTTTTTAAGTCAGTCCAAGACCTTAAGTATTGTATGTGGGGCTGGTCCACTAGGGTATTGAATCATAGCAGTAAAAAATTTGAAATGTTTCATATATAATTATAGCAAATATAGTAATGGGTGTCCGAATTTGTACTCAAACTTTGGTGACTTCGGACACACTGTATAAATTCAGACATAAATAGAAAATGAATGCGTATGGCTACCCTGGGTTCCCAGTTTAGTCTCGCCTGTATGTGGGGCCATTTTGGACATTCTGAGGCTTTTAAAAAAATGTTCTTCCAGTACAGAAATAATGCCACTCCTGACAAAATAAGCTAATGACTATAATGAGATAAGAACACGACAGCAATTTTAATTTTTTCCTTAGTTTAAATAAAACATATTAGAACACATGTAAATAATGTAAATCTAGCTACAAACTTTAGTACTGTATATACTTAACAATCATTTCTTGACTAATAATTTCGTTTTTGGAAGACCAATGGAAAATTAGTTAAAGGTGATATTTAACATGATTATTTGGCTTTACCAATTCTTTGCTTGCCTTTTTCACTACGATAAGGACCTTGATCTCCACCAGTTCTTTTCTTAAATGTTTGAGTCATTGGGTGACCTTGCTTAAACAGGTAATAGAGTAAAAGTCCTATTATTCAGCAGCTGATTATTCGGTAGGTCCGACATTTCGGCAGTTTTGAAAAATACTGTAGTCCCATTTACGAAAATCTTTGACTGCTCGGTAGATGTCCAGAATCATCTCGGCAGTCCAGGAAGTGTTATCTGTGACTTGTAGGCCTAATGTTTCATTACACTTCTGTATGTTTACTAATTTCTATATTTTTTCAGATTCAGGTATAGTACTGTATTGATTACAATATTGCACAGTTTCATTTACAACGCTGGGTGGTAACCACATAACCAAACCATACTTGCTCCCTACATGTTGCGTTTATTATATTTAAAGTGGTCATGTTAGTAATGGTAGCATGCCAAAATGACGGGGCCAGTCTCCAACTAGGCCAACCCAAGCCCGACCTTCGCAATTTCCCAAAATGTTTCTAAGGTTTCACATTAACAAACTACTAGGTAAGCTCTATACCACCAGTTCTTAAGGGTTATACAAACAATAAAGTTTGAGTGGGAGGGAATGTGTATTAACAAGACCAAAAGAAAGGTAATCTTCCCCAGCTACTTGCTTTACAGATTATACCTAAATCAGTTGGCATGTTGTTAAAAAAATATATGGTCCTAATATCAAATCCACAAAACTTAGCTCCTTTGTCCCAGTCCAATATGTTTCTTCATAATCATCCCTCTGAGCCCATAGTTCACTGGTCCAGTCCTCTGCCACTGCCGACCTTGACCTCCACACTGGGACCTTGAGTCACGCACTGGGATCTTGTCTCACTCACTGGGACTTCGACCTCCACACTTGAACTTTGATTCACTCACTGGTACTTCGACCTCCACACTTGGACTTTGACTCACTCACTGGTACTTTGACCTCCACACTTGGACCCGCTAGAAGTCAATATGTATAATGAATAACTATTCTCCCCAATGCAAGTACATAATCCCTTCACATGATCAGGAAAGTCTCATAATAAAGAAACATGAATTACAACACTCGGAATCTCAAGTAATAACAGAGTAACACATGGCACTACAGACACATAGGTCTGCTCAAAATAATACTTATTGTAGGGATAACATGGAAGAAACGCGCTATAACAAATACAGTAAGCATTAATAACTTTAACCATGAAAATCATCACTGCATCAATATCATTGTGCCTCACGAAGTAACTGCGTGAACATTAACTCACAACAAAGCCCTAATAAGTACTGAATTGCAAAGTCATCCCAACACATTAATAAATAATTCACAGTTTCAAGGCACCTGATATTTGGCCCACAAAAATCACACATTTATCTGAGATTCAGACAGAACTAGCTAGCATTCTCGTATTCTAGTTACTAAATAATAATATAAACGGTACACAAATATATGGGAAATACCTCACTTGGAGAAAGCATATGACAGGGTGGATAGACAAGGATTGTGGAAAGTGTTAAGAATATATGGAGTAGATGGGAAGTTGTTGAATGCTGTGAAGAGTATGTACGATGGTGCGAAGGCTGCAGTGCGTGTGGATGGTGAACTAAGTGAATTTTTCTCTTTGAAAGTTGGTTTGAATCAGGGATGTGTCATGTCTCCATGGTTGTTCAATCTGTACATGGATGGGGTAATAAAAGAGGTACAAGGTAGAGTAGTGGATGTTGGAGTGGCCCTGGTGAGAGAGGATAGTGTTTGGAAACTCCCTGTACTGTTGTTTGCAGATGATACTGTGTTGTTGAGTGAAGACGAAGGGGAGTTGCAAGGCTTGGTGGATGAGTTTGGAAGAGTGTGTAAGAAACGGAATCTAAAGGTGAACGTAGGGAAGAGTAAAGTGATGGTCTTTGAGAGAGGTGAAGTTAGTGAATGTACAGCGAGGTTGGATGGTGAGGAATTGGAAAATGTGAGTACGTTTAAGTACTTGGGTAGTGTGATGAGTAAGGATGGAGGTTTGGAGGGTGAAGTGCTTGAAAGGGTACAGCAGGGAAGAAAGGTTGCTGGTTCTTTGAAAGCAGTGATAAGAAACAGGGAAGTGAGCATGGAAGTGAAAAAGTTACTACATGACAGTATTGTGATACCCACTCCAACGTACGGAAGTGAAGCTTGGACATTGTTGGAAGGACACAAGTCAAGAGTGAGAGCAGTGGAGATGAGTTATTTAAGAGGAGCCTTTGGAGTCACGTGGAGAGACAGGCTGACGAATGAAGATATAAAGGAGCGTTGTGGTGTGGATGTGGATGTGATAGGAAGCGTTATGAGAAACACACTGAGGTGGTTTTGCCATGTGGAGAGGATGGAGGGTGAAAGACTGACGAAGAGAGTGTATGTGAGTGAGGTGGAGGGGGGAAGAGGGAGGGGGAGGCCGAGGATGAGATGGAGGGATGGGGTGGAGAGGTATATGAGAGAGGGGGGTGTGAGTTGGGAACAGGGCAGTGAAATGGCGGTGGACAGGGCGACTTGGAGGCGATTTGTTTGTGGCCACCCCAAACGGGATTGAGGCATCTGGCAATAGATAGATAGATAGACCTCACTATTCAGCTCCCAGGATACCAGAGTGGTGAGCAGGAAACTTGGGACTCGCTTTTCTAATGGCTAATGGCGTCACCGCTACACACTTTCTGAGGAACGACAACACTTCGATTCATGCCGTGTCTGTTTCTTTATTTTGTCACTATTATCACTTGTGGGATATCGCTATACGCACTTCAACATGTTAAATATCAATAAGATCAAATTACTTACAGAATTCCTTGGGGGGGGGGGGAGGATGACAATACCGACCATCCGTCACCTATCATAGCCGGTGAGCGAATGAAACGCCAAAACTGCGTGATAGAAAGGGGGAGGGGGGGATGACGACTTACTCTATTTAAAATTTTTATTATTACAGACTCATGATAAACTCAATGTGATGTCTTTCCCTTTACAATCGATTATCCCCCAAAAATGACATTCTCTAGTTACAATAATTACTCTACAACATTTCTCTCTTTATACCCTTACATCGAAAAACAATGAAAATCATCATGCCTTACATCACGTTGCGCACACGTATATTATGCTGGATTATGTGACCAAAGGCACATGTTCCCATCCACTCGAGATTTTATATTATAAAAAGACTTAATACTAATAAATGACAAGGGAAAAAAAAAAATGACTTAGCAACTAGGCAACTTAATCTATGTTCTGGTCACATCTGCATGATAACAACTATACCCCGGCCACACACTCTCACTTAACCGAACTTTTGGTCATATAAAATGAACTAGATACAACTCATTATCACTTCCAGGCACTACATGAGAAAATTTTTCGAAGAAGTGGGTTGGGAAGAATTCTGAGAAGGAAGAGAGATACAGAAGAAGTGGGATATCTTTTTAGAATTCTGTAATGCAGTTGTGGAAATGTATTTGCCATAAATTAGTGGGAAAGAGAACTGGAGAAATAATGGTTCAACAAAAGGTGTATGATAGCAAAAAAAGAAAGGGATAAGGCTTGGAACAAATGGAGAAAGAGAAGTAACGATAGAATGAGGAAAGAATATAAAAGAACTAGAAATGAATATACAAGAATACTGTATATAGACAGGAAGAAGGAAACTTCAAAAAAGGTATAGTTGACAAATGTAAGGAAAAACCAAAATTGTTTTACAGGTTTGTTAATGGCAAATTGAAACAGAAAGAAGGAATCAACAAGCTGAAAGTAGAAGGAAATGTCTATAAAGATGCAGTTATGCAAACTGAAATACAGTAATAAACAAATGCCTCCAATCATTCTTCACTAGAGAAAGTGATTTTGTGAAGGAGGAAGGAGTGACTATAATTATAGTGTTAAAAGATTTACGTAAAGGTTGAAGTGTAAGAAGTAAACAAATTACTGGAACCTCAAGATGTGAGAAGGGCCCCAGGACCAGATGGGATCTTTAACTAATTGGATACTAAAGCGATGCAGAGCACAGCTGGCGGATAATAATTACGGTTTAATTGTGGGTTCTCTGGAAGAAGGGAAAATGCCTTGGGAATGGAAGAGGGCCAATGTGGTACCAATTTATAAGGGAGGGAACAAGGAAGTACCCCTGAATTACAGACCAGTGTCCCTGACTAGTGTGGTTGTAAAACTGTGCAAGAGAATCCTGAAAGTATATATATATATATATATATATATATATATATATATATATGCCAGACGCCATGTATCCCAAACGGGGTGGCCAAGGGCTTAGAGTTAATTGTTTTACGGGGAGGGGCACTAATCCTCCACCAACCCCACTTGACACGTAGGGAGAACGTTATGCCAACAGCATCTGGTGTTCCCAGGCGGTCACCCATCCAAGTACTAACCAGACCCAACATTGCTTAACTTCGCTGATCGGACGGGAAGACAGATGGATAAAATATCTAGGAGATGGACATTTTGGCAGAAAGTTAGTTTGGATTCAGAAGTGGTAGGTCGTGTGTTTCCAACTTGTTGAGCTTCTACTCAAGGGTGATAGAAGTGCTGCAAGAGAGAGATATCATCCTATATATTACCACTGCCAGGAATTGAACCCAGTACTCTCAGATGAGAGCCAGGCAGCAATCCACTACACCACGTCCAGGAAAGAGATAGTTGGGTGGATTGTTTGTATTAAGATTTGGAGAAAGCCTTTGAGAAGGTACCCTACTAGCAACTAATGTGGAAATTGGAACACATAGGAGGACTGAAGGGGAACCTCTTAGAGTGGATGAGAGACTTCGTGAGAGACAGGCAAATGAGGACAGTAATAAAAGACATGATGTCTGGATGGAGGAAAGTAACAAGTGGAGGCCCACAGCGCTCAGTGTCAGTGCCTGTAATGTTCTTGATTTACATAAATGATATGGTAGATGGAATGAACAGTTATGCAAGTCTGTTTGCTGACGATGCAAAGATCATGAGGAGAGTAGAAGTTAAAGAAGACTGTAAAATGCTGCAGGATGACCTGGATAGGATCCATGATTGGAGCCAAAGGTGGGAAATGAAATTCAATACAAAAAATGTTAAATATTGGAAATGGGTAAAAGTACCAAGAGACCACCACTGAATTATTTGATGGGTAATGAACCAATCACAAAAGTGAGAGAAGAAAAGCACTTGGGAGTGCTAGTCCAGGGTAATTCTTCACCTGAAAAACTCATTAAGAAGGTAGCTAGAGACATATAATCTCTTAAATAAAATAAGAGTAGCATTTCATTACATGGATAAGGAGATGATGAGAAATTGATAGTGGCCATGATCCACCCCAGGTTGGAATATGCAGCAGTAGTGTGGTCCCCACATAAAAAGAAAGATATTAACAAGATCGAGAGAATACAGAGAACAGCAACCTGATAATACCTACCCTGACAGATCTGTCCTTTAGGGGAAGGCTGGAAAAAGTAGACCTACCCCTCTTAGAAGAAAGGAGAGAGAGGGGCGATGTGATTGCAGCATTCAGGGCCAGGATGGGAGCGGAAAAAATTGACAGAGAAGATCTGTTTATAGCTATGAGATGGGAGAGTACAAGAGGAGATGGAATGGAACCAAAAAAGCCAAGTTGCTTGAAGGATGTCAAGAAATATAGTTTTCCATATAGATGCATAGACCTGTGGTATGGCCTGGACAAAGAGATGGTCCAGTCTAAAAACTAAAACAAGTTCAAATCAAAATTCGACTTATCGAGAAACAGAGACTGGACCCCACAAGCATAGCTCATTTCCTGTATTCTACAACTAGATAACTACACACACACACACACACACACACACACACACACACACACACACACACACACACGTCGAGTTTGTCGTATACTGCATTTCCTGTCATACAATTTGGTCTTGCTATACTGTAATATTTGTGGCAGGTGAAAATTTATCATAATAAATAATTTTTCGTATAGTGAGATCGATATAATATGGGTTCAGTGGGGTAGGGAGGATGCCCTCAACTGAGAAACCTATAATTCCCTAAAATGCCTCAACCAGCCACTGGTCTGAGTCGTCGTCAAGGGTGCTCCCTGAGGCTGGGGGACGGCTGGAGGGCCTGGAAGATTACTTCAGGTTCTCGAAAAGAGGTGAAGAGAGATGGGGAGACTGGTGTGGTGATACCAAGGGAGGGTGATGCAGTGAGGCTGATGGAGAGTGATGCAGTGAGGCCAATGAAGAGTGATGCAGTGAGGTCAGTTGAGAGTGATACAGTGCGGCCAATTTTTGTGGTGAGATCAGTGGAGAACGGAATGGTGAGGGTGAGGGAGAGCACGGCAGTGTGGTGTACGGGTGTGTTGGGCTTCAATGAAGATGGAGTAAACAAGATAGAGGTTGGTGATGCAGGTTGTTGCATGGGTGTGTCACTTGTTGATGGCCGTAGCTCTTTCTTTGTGCTGCAGGCATATGAGACAATGATGGTGGTGGTCTGCCATGCTGCCTGTTTCTTAGTTGTCTGTTATTACATTTCTCACACTTCCCACAAACTTGTAGCTAGTGGAATGTAGTAATGGGTATAGGTCTCCAAATCTCCTTCCAAACCTGAGTGCTGTCTTGTTTCTGTGCTTTTTTTTTTACCTCCTATCTCAGCACTTTTTCCCTTTGCAGATTTAGAGACCTATACCCATTACCACATTCCAGACCTTAGCCACAAACATGTATTTGTAGCTGGTGGAATGCTCTAGTTTCTGTGCTTTTTTTATCTCTTGTCAGTGCACTTTTGCCATTCTTACTTCTGAACTAACATATTAGAAGAAAATTTTTGTTTTCTACTTTATGATCTTTTTGTGGAAGTGTAATTATGCTTAAAGCAAGTGTTAGATTTGGATTGTTATATACATGGCATACTGAAAGACTAAAATGAGGGTGCCTTCCCATGAGAAGAAGTGTTTTGGTACATTCTTTAATTGTAGGCGAGCTGTAACCTACCAATACAGCATTGTGCAAAATGGCGTACTTATGGGTGACTATGATGCGGTTTTCAGGCTGTAACTCGCGAACTGTAGCCTGAATGCTTTTCTAAATACGAAAAGAAACATCTACACTTGACGAGAGGGGTTCTGGTGTATAGTACACTCACTTATGCCGTTTTGTTTTTGAAGTTATGACTGATGAAGAAGAAAAAAAAATGAACAAAATCGATGTTTTTGCTGTTCAGTTTTGCAAATCGTAGGAAAGGTAGCAAGACTTTTGCAAGTAGTTTTGCACTTGAATAGTGAAAGTCTTTTAGTTCATAAGCTTAGAACTGGGCTTTGTGACTGTTTTTGCGCAATTCTCTCATACTTTATGTACAGGACGCCATTTTGAACCTGCGCCTTTCATAGTTACGGAGTGGCTACCACACACTGTGATAACTGAACAGGCATTTACTGTGCATGAGGCAGGCCTAAGGTGGAATATGTAAAGGAAATGCATTTGTAATAATTAATTTTCCTTCATTCTTTCGTCTCCCTTCTACGTACGGATGACCCTACACTGAGTGACAAGCCAAATGGTTTCCTGTACTTCGAGAAACCATTTACCACACCTTTTGGTAACCATATAGACCAAATTATGGTGCCTGGTGGCATACTGAGTAATTAACATGCTGCAATTGGATTGAGTCGGTGCAGGTTTATATCCAAAGGATGGTTGGGGTTTATTGCTCTTGTAAAGCCACTCGGGGATGAGTGACGCTGGTCAGTCTCATCTTAAATGTCAGGACCAAGTTGCCTAGCCCTGAGTTTCCACTCTCCTCATGGGGCAACATAGAATTGGATGCTGGATGAATGGATGGAAAATCATGTTAACATAACTTATGGGTGGTTGTATAAGAATTATATATTTAATGAATATGTAAAGTTGGCCTTTGGAAAATCAGTATTGAGATGGGTTTTGTGTATTGACAGGGAGACTTGTATAGAGTTTTATAGCCCATCCACTAACTCGATGCAGTGCTGCTCTCGGATGACTCCCCTTTCCTCTCTTCCTTCTTTCCTTCTTCTTTCCTTCCGTCCTTCCTCTTCTGTTTTTCTCACCTTTTTTCTTTCGTCTTCCTTCTGTCTGTGGGTGACTATACTGAGTGACGAGCCAAATGGTTTCCTGTACATCAGGAAACCCTTTACCACGTTGGGTGGTAACCATACAACGAAACTGTGATGCCTGGTGGTTTAGTTGGTAATTAAGGCACTCTAGCCAGATTGAGCCTATGTAGGTTTATATCCAAGGGGTTGTTAGGGTTTATTGCTCACATAATGCCACTCAGGGATGAGTAAGGCTGGTCACTTTCGTCTTAAATGTCAGGACCAACTGCCTAGCCACGGGCTCCTGCACTCCTCGTGGGGCAACACAGGATTACATGTATGTATGTACCGGTATGTAAAACCCCTGTAGAGGGGTTGGGGGGGTATTACAGCATTATTTTTAAAAATGCAGGATCCTGCAGGACCTTGGCTAAAGTATGACAGATAAATGGGGGATTACTGTATATTGCATATGGAAGGATGGCTGATGTATGACAAGCAGTGATGTAAGTCACTAACCACCTATTATAAATTGGTGAGACCATTATGAGATTTTTTAGGTTACCGTGTATGGGTGCTTGACAGAGTTGGAGGTTATGAATACGGTATTCTGTACCAGCATCTGTACTGTACATTTCGTACTTACTCCAGAGATGCCAGTGGTAAAGACGAAGGATGTGTGTGTTGGTGAGGTGCGTGAGTACCAGATGTCTTCTCCCCTAGGCACCATTACAGTTACTGCCTGCACATCTGGCCTCCACACACTGTCTCAACCGCCACATCTCAGTGATGAAAACTTTTCACCAAATATAAGGTATTTCACAGGTTTCATAGTTTGGGGTAAGGTACTTTTCATTCATATCTCCAGTTACTGATCCACCTGATGAATGAACCTACATCTTTTTATATCCTTAATGACCCAGAGCAGCTTCTGTGTTACCTACCCATACACTTGAGCATTTTGGAGAGGGTTCCTACACACTCAAACTGTTGGCTTCCTCTGTCTTTTTTTTTTCTTTTTCTTTTTTAGCTCCTCTTTTCACACTGGTGTGCCATCTTAAATTATTCTTGTACCCTTCGCCCACACTTTCTTAATGCTTAATTACGTCCTTCTTTGTTATATCTTACTTGTGGTGGCGACCATCATCCACTCACTTGATGTAGTGCTGCCTACTTCCTTAGCTTTTATCATTCTTTTTCTGTGCCTGCCCTCCTCTCTTTCTATTCCTCCTATCTTTCCTGTCACTTCTTATTCCTTTTCTCTCCTTTACAGGTGGCTTTACATTGAGTGACAAGCCAAATGGTTTCCTGTAAGCCAAGAAACCATTTACAACGCTGGGTGGTAACCATATAACCAAACCATACGTGCTCCCTACGTGTCAACAAGTGGGTTGGTGGAGGGTTGGTGCCCCTCCCTGTAAAACAACTAACTCAGTGTCAAATGGCCACCCTTTACAGGATTATAGTGTCTGGCAATAGATGGATAGACATAATAGGAATAATAAGAAGAATAGCAATAATAATAATAATAATAATATTAATAATACTGAGGGAGGTGAGAAGACACGAAGAAATCAGTAGGATAGAAGTTGTGGAAGCAGTGAAGAAAGTCAAATTGGGGAAAGCCCCAGGAATAGTTGGAGTGTGTGGTGAAATGCTGAAGCATGGGGGAGAGATAGTAGTAGAATGGATGTGGAAGATATGCAGATTGGCCTGGGAGGAAGGTAGAGTCCCGGAGGATTGGAAGTCAGGTATAATTATTCCCTTGTACAAAGGAGGTAGGGGGAGTTTTCAAGAATACTCCCCCAGTATCTCTGCTTGTCGTACAAGGCGACTAAAAGGGTTGGCGGAGGGTTAGTGCCCCTCCCCAGAAAACAACTAACTAAAAAGACCAACAAGAAGCCTCGGACAAGGACTGACCAAAAGATGACGACCAAGGACCGGACAAAGGACATGGTAATCACAACATGGAATGTAAGAGGTGCGAATGATGAGGTGAGAGAGAGGGCAAAAGAAGGAGTGTGTATAGTTGTGAGTAAAAGATGGAAGAACATAAGAGAGTATGGATCAGTTGGGTCAAGGATTGTGTGGGTAAGATTGAAAGTTGGAATACAAATGTGGGTGATTGTGTGCGTGTATGCACCAATGCAAGATCGTGCAAGCAGAATGAGAGAAGAGTTCTGGACGAATGTGGAAGTGTGCATGGAAAAGTTTGGAAGGAATGAGAGAGTGTTTTTGATTGGTGATGTGTATGGTAAAGTTCGGAATGTGAAGGTAGATGGAATAGTTGGTGAGTGGGGTGTGCCTGCTGAGATAGATGAGAATGGCGGTGCATTAGTGGGCAGTTGTCCTGGGAGGGGGTTGGTGTTAGCCAAAACCCTCTTCAGGCACAAAATGATCCACAGGTATACATAGCGAGTGATGAAAAGGGTGGGTGGTGAAATGTATGAAAGGAAGGCAATGATTGATTATGCGTGTGTGGATGAAAGGATGTGAAGATGTGTAATAGATGCAAGAGCTTATAGAGGTTGGGGGAGTGGACTTTTTGACCACTACTTGGTGGTGGCCAGAATCAAGGTCCAGTTAGAAGGAGAAATAAAAGGAGGGAAGGACGGGAAGATGGAGTATTTGCAAGGAGAGTGGAAAGGTTACAAGAGAATGAGAAAAAGGCAGAATATAAGAGAGAAGTGGAGGAACGATTGGGCAGATATGAATTGGAGCAAATGCGGGACGTGGAAGGTGTGTGCAGGATATTCATATAAGAAATATGTGCGGCATGTGATGTGGTGTGTGGGATGAAGAGAAGATGGAGGGGTGTGCAAGGAACAGTGTGGTGGAATGAAGAGGTGAGACAGGCCGTGGCACAAAAGAAGAAAGCATACAATGAATGGGTGAGAAATAGGGGCGTGGAAGAAGTTGAGAGGCGGAAGAGAGAGTTATATGTAGAAAGAAAGAGAGAGGTGAAAAGATTAGTAAGCGAGAGTAAGAAGAGAGGATGAGGAATTTGGAAGAAATTTGAGTGTAAAATGGAGGGACTGAAAGAAAATGTTCTGGAAAGAGGTGAAGAGAGTAAGACAGGGTGGAAGTGAGGTTAGCAGGGGAGTGAAAGATAAAAATGGTAGATTACTAGTGGAGAAGGGAGAAAAAGTGAGCAGATGGAGAGAACACTTCAAGGAATTGTTGAACATAGAGGATGGAAGTAATGCAAATATAAGTGGATGGGGAATGGCTGGGAGAAGGAGGGAGGTGAGAAGACAGGAAGAATTCAGTAGGATAGCAGTTGTGGAAACAATGAAGAAAGTTAAGCTGGGGAAAGCCCCAGGAATTGATGGAGTGTGTGGTGAAATGGTGAAGCATGAGGGAGAGATAGTAGCAGAATGGATGTAGAAGATGTGCAGATTAGCCTGGGAGGAAGGTAGAGTCCCGGAGGATTGGAAGTCAGGTATAATTATTCCCTTGTACAAAGGAAAAAGGGAAAAAGAAGTGTGTGGTAATCATAGGGGCATTTGTCTTCTTAGTATAATAGGAAAAGTGTATAGTAAGATACTTATTGACAGAGTTAGAGAAAGAACAGAGGAATTATTTGGAGAAGAACAGGGAGGCTTTAGGAAGGGAACAGATTGTGTAGATCAGATATTCGTTCTTAGATCTTTAGTGGAAAAGTTTCCAGAGAAGGGAAACAAGTTGTATGCGGTTTTCATGGATTTGGAGAAAGCATATGACAGGATTGTGGAAAGTATGAAGAATATATGGGGTAGATGGGAAGTTGTTCAATGCTGTGAAGAGTATGTATGATGGTGCTAAGGCTGCAGTGCGTGTGGATGGTGAACTGAGTGGATTTTTCTCTTTGAAGATTGGGTTGAAACAAGGATGTGTCATGTTTCCATGGTTGTTTAATCTGTACATGGATGGGGTAATAAAAGAGGCATAAGGTAGGGTAGTGGATGTTGGAGTGGCCCTGTTGAGAGAGAGTAGTGTTTGGAAACTCCCTGTACTGTTGTTTGCAGATGATATTGTGTTGTTGAGTGAAGACGAAGGGAAGCTGCAAGGCTTGGTGGATGAGTTTGGGAGTGTGTGTAAGAAACGGAATCTAAAGGCGAATGTAGGGAAGAGTAAAGTGATGGTCTTTGAGAGAGGTGAAGTCAGTGAATGTACAGCGAGGTTCGATGGTGAGGAATTGGAAAATGTGAAAACGTTTAAGTACTTGGGTAGTGTGATGAGTAAGGATGGAGGTCTGGAGGGTGAAGTGCTTGAAAGGGTACAGCAGGGAAGAAAGGTTGCTGGTTCCTTGAAAGCAGTGATAAGAAACAGGGAAGTGAGCATGGAAGTGAATAAGTTACCACATGACCTTACTGTGATATCAACTCTAACGTATGGAAGTGAAGCTTGGACATTGTTGGAAGGACCCAAGGCAAGAGTGAGAGCAGAGGAAATGAGTTATTTAAGAGGAGCCTGTGGAGTCACATGGAGAGACAGGCTGACAAATGAGGATATAAAGATTCGTTGTGGTTTGGATGGGGATGTGATAGGAAGCGTTGCGAGGAATATACTGAGTGGTTCGGCCATGTCGAGAGGATGGAGGGTGAAAGATTGACAAAGAGAATGTATGTGAGTGAGTTGGAGTGGGGGAAAGGGAGGAGGAGGCCAAGGATGAGATGGAGGGATGGGATGGAGAGGTATATGAGAGAGGGGGGTGTGAGTTAGAAGCAGTGCAGTGAAATGGCGTGGGACAGGGCAACGTGGAGGCGATTTGTTTGTGGCCACCCCGAACAGGATTGAGGCATTTCGCAATAGATAGATTGACAGACAAAGGAAAAGGGGGAAAAGAAGTGTGTAGTAATCATAGGGGCATTTGTTTTCCTAGTGTATTAGGAAAAGTGTATGGTAGGATACTTATTGATAGAATTTGGGAAATATCAGAGGAATTAGTTGTAGAAGAACAGGGAGGCTTTAGGAAGGGAAGAGGTTGTGTAGATCATATATTCATTCTTAGATCTTTAGTGGAGAAGTTTCTAGAGAAGGGAAAGCAGTTGTATGCAGCCTTCATGGATTTGGAGAAAGCATATGATGGTGGATAGACAAGGATTGTGGAAAGTATTAAGAATATATGGAGTAGATGGGAAGTTGTTGACTGCTGTCAATAGTATATATGATGGTGCTAAGGCTGCGGTGCGTGTGGATGGTGAACTGAGTGAATTTTTCTCTTCGGAGGTTGGGTTGAAACAGGGATGTGTCATGTCTCCATGGTTGTTCAATCTGTACATGAATGGGGTAATAAATGAGATACAAGGTAGGGCAGTGGATGTTGGAATGGCCCTAGTGAGAAAGGGTAGTGTTTGGAAACTCCCTGTACTGTTGGTTGCAGATTATACTGTGTTGTTAAGTGAAGACGAAGGGAAGCTGCAAGGCATGGTGGATGAGTTTGGGAGAGTGTGTAAGAAATGGAATCAAAAGGTGAATGTAGGGAAGAGTATAGTGATGGTCTTTGATGGAGGTGAAGTCAGTGAATGTACAGTGAGGTTGGATGGTGAGGAAATGGAAGATGTGAGTACTTTTAAGTACTTGTGAAGTGTGATGAGTAAGGATGTAAGTTTGGGGAGTGAAGTGCTTGAAAGGGTACAACAAGGAAGAAAGGTTGCTGGTTCCTTGAAAGCAGTGATAAGAAGCAGGGATGTGACCATGGAAGTGAAAAAGTTACTCCATAACAATATTGTGATACCAACTCTAACGTATGGAAGAGAAGCTAGGACGTTGTTGGAAGGACGCAAGTCAAGAGTGAGAGCAGTGGAAATGAGTTATTTAAGAGGAGCCTGTGGAGTCACATGGAGAGACAGGCTGACAATGAGGATATAAAGATTCATTGTGGTGTGGATATGGATGTGATAAGAAGTGTTAGGAGGAACACCCTGAGGTGGTTTGGCCATGTGGAGAGGATGGAGGGTGAGAGACTGACGAGGAGAGTGTTTGTGAGTGAGGTGGAGGGGGGAAGAGGGAGGGGAAGGCCGAGGATGAGATGGAGGGATGGGGTGGAGAGGTATATGAGAGAGAGGGGTGTGAGTTAGAAGCAGGGCAGTGAAATGGCGGAGGACAGGGCGACGTGGAGGCGATTTGTTTGTGGCCACCTATACAGGATTAAGGCATCTGGCAATAGATAGATAGATGGATGGATGGATAGATAATACACCCGATGTGTCATGTACCACATCTACCATCACCACAGGCTCTTTTCCTCCCCTGTCTTGTTGCCTCCCTCTTCCTCCCAAGTCTTATCGCCTCCCTCCCCCTCGCCCTCTCCTTCTCCTCTCTTCTCCCTTACTCTGGTGGATGATCACTGCACCCTCTATGGGCTTTGTTTGGAAACATATGCCTGGCAGGAACTGTCGGCATACTTTTGCTTCTACTTTGTGTAAATATTAATTTAACATTCAGTTACATTTATTTCCACTGAAAATCATTATTTGTGTTAAATAGAAGTCTGTCAAGGCGTGTTGGTGATCTAAAGTAGAAATACTCGCTAATCTTAGCATGTTGTCGCTCTGAATCCTAATTTTCTATTAGAAGTTAAATTCTGCAAAGTTTTTTAACCTAACTTCGGATAATTAGGTGCATATGAACCAATGTGGTCAAGAAAATAATATTTTGATATGAACCTATGTGGTGAAGAAAATAATATTTTCACAACAGTCAAGACTGCACTCCAGCACTGGGAACTTCCGACCAGCAGCCATACCACCACTGCTTTCATTTAGTCTCATTGGCTGGTACACAGAGAATAATTTCCCTGGTGTGCTTTTGTCTAGGCACTTACACATTGGAACAAATCACTAGCAATTATTCTTCTTGTCATCAGGCATTCTTGTAGGTCAGAATTAAGCAGTGTATGCAGGCTAAACGTAAACAAATTCGAGTATGCTGCCTCAGTGAGTAGTGACGCCACAACCAATCAGAGGCCATTTTAGAGTCTTATGATTTTTCAACTACTTTATCTATTATTTTGTCATGTATCTGTCCCCCTTTATTAATACTGAAGATGACAAAACAAAATAAGTTTCAAAGCAAGCCTGAGGACAGTAACTCACCCGTGGGGATGAGGGTGGTTTCATGGAATGTGGGAAGTTTGAGGGGAAGAGCGGGGGAAGTCGTTGAGGCATTCAGTAGGAGGTGGGTGGATGTGGCATGTTTGCAGGAAGTCCAGTAGAGGGGTGGATCAGCCAGAAAGATTGTTGGGAAGGACTGTTGCTATAAGTTGTTTTGGCAGGGGGGGACAGACGGATATAGAGGTGTTGGTGTGATGGTTGCGAAGAAATGAGTGGAATATGTTATGAATGTTTTGAGAGTAAGCGATAGGATATTGGTAGTGAAAATTCTGTTGGGTAGAAAGATAGCTGCAATTATATTGGCATATGCTCCACAGGCAGGATTGGATGAAGCAGAGAAAGATAGATTTTGGGATGATTTAATACGTGTAGTGGGTGGTATGCGGGATGATGAGTTAGTGATTTTGAGAGGGGACTTAAATGGTCATGTAGGTGAAGCAGCACAAGGTTATGAAGGAGTGCATGGGGGATGTGCATATGGTATAAGGAATGCAGAAGGGGAAAGGATACTCGAGTTTGGGGAGGCAACGGACATGATTGTGTGGAACACATATTTTAGGAAAAGAGACAGTAGGTTAATTACGTATGAGTTGGGGGGAGATAGCAGTCAGATAGATTATTTTCTGGTTAGGAGGGCCAATAGGAGGTTAGTGAGGGATGTTAAAGTTATAGGAAGTGAGGAGTGTGTGCAGCAGCACAAACTATTGATTTGTGATATGGTGCTTAAAGAACAAGTGATGAAAAAGAGGACTTATGTACTTAGGAGGAAAATATGGATGCTGAAAAACCAAGTAGTAAGGGATGCCTTCTATAGCGAGTTGAGGAGAGTGGTGGCTGAACAGGGGGCCGTAGACAGAGGCGTTAGTGAACAGTACAGAGCCCTCAAGAACAGTTTCTTGAAAGTTACTGATGTAACATGCGGTTGTACAAGAGGACCACCAAGATATAAAGTAACATGATGGTGGGATGAGGGTGTAGAAGCTGCAGTTAAGGAGAAAAGAAGGCTTTTCCGGGATTGGAAGAAGGGTGGTAGCAAAGAGGAATATTTGGCTTCCAAGCGTAGGGCTAGAAGAGAGGTATACAGGGCAAAGTCTGAGTCACAGAGACTTACTTGATAACCTAAATCATGGGGAAAGGAAAAATATGATATTTAGGGTGGCAGGTCAAGTGAAGAGGGATAATCAGGATATTATAGGTGAGCAGTGTGTGAAGATTGATGAAGGAAGGGTAGTGGTGAACAGTGAGGATATTAAAGATGCATGGAGAGAGCATTATAACCGGTTGTTGAATGAGGAGTTTGACTGGGACAGGGAAGGTTTGGAGCCAGCATATCCAGTGTCTGGCCCTTGGCCTTTGATTGATACTGCTACTGTGAGTGAGGCAATAGGCAGAATGAGGGTGGGGAAGGTAGCAGGTGTGTCTGGGTTGACTGCCGAAATGTTGAAGGTCTCAGGCAATATAGGGGTGAGTTTAGTCACTGACCTGATAAATAGGATTATTTATGAGTGTGTTGTCCCAGATGATTGGCTGAAGAGTGTAATTGTAAATGTGTATAAAGAGAAGGGTGATGCCCTGGAAAGAGGAAATTATAGAGGTATAAAGCTTTTAGATCAGATAATGAAGGTAATGGAGAGAATTTTAGAAGGTATGATTAGAGAAAGAGTGAATATTGATGAGATGCAGTTTGGGTTTATGCCAGGTAGGGGGACCACTGATGCTATAGTCATTGTTCGACAGCTTCAAGAAAAATATATTGGTAGGAGAAGGGATCTTTACTTTGTTTTTGTTGATTTGGAAAAGGCCTTTGACAGAGTCCCTAGAGAGATGGTGAAATGGGCAATGAGAAAGCTTGGCTTGGAGGAGTGGCTGGTTAGGGTGGTTATGGCTATGTATGTGGGTGCTCACACCCAGGTAAGAGTGAAAGGAGATTTGAGTGATGAGTTTTCCATAATGTTGGTGTGCATCAGGGGTCAGTCTTGAGTCCCATGTTGTTTATCATGGTACTTGAAGCCCTTTCACGTGACTTTAGAAACGGACTCCCATGGGAGATGTTGTATGCTGATGATTTGGTGTTGATTGCAAAGAACGAAAGGGAGGCAGAGGAAGGGTTTAGGAAGTGGAGAGATGGTATAGGGCACAAGGGTTTAAGGGTAAATGCAGATAAAACAAAAGTGATGATATCTAGGGTTGGTGGCGGTACTGTCAAAGACGAGGGAGAGTGGCCATGTGCAGTTTGCCACAAGGGCGTGGGAAGTAATTCCATCTTGTTCGGTGTGTGTGATAAATGGGTGCATAAGAGATGTAGTGGTATCAGAGGTAGATTGCGAGATAATGCAGATTATATGTGTATGGCGTGTCGGGGTGAGCAGGTGGAGATTGTCAGACGTGAAAGGGATTGAACTTGCTGGTGAATCTCTTGAGTGTGTGGAAGAGTTTTGTTATTTGGGAGACATGTTGTGTGCTGGAGGTGAGGCTGGAGCCAGCTCTGTGGCTAGGGTGAGAAGTGGTTGGAAGAAGTTCAGGGAGCTCTTGCCTCTCCTGACATTGAGAGGACTCTCCCTACGTGCTAAGGGGTCTTTGTATGCAGCATGTGTTAGGAGTGTAATGCTGTATGGTAGTGAGACCTGGGCAGTGAAGGAGGAAGATATTTGCCGGCTCAGACATACAGAAATGACAGTGATTAGGTGGATGTGCAGTGCGTCCCTGCGTCCAAGGCCTGGAGGGGCTGCGTTTACGATGGAAGAGTTAAGAGGTAGGATGGGACTGGAGTGTATTGGTGTTGTGATGAGGAGAGGTAGATTGAGATGGTTTGGACATGTGGAGAGGATGGGGGATGATAATTGGGTGAGGAACGTGAGAAATGTTAATATTGGGGGTGGGGTTATGAGGGATAAACCGAGAAAGACATGGGATGAGGTCATTAAGTGTGACCTCAGGGTTAAGAGACTGAACAGGGAGGCTGCAATGGATCGTGCAGCGTGGAGAGCCACCATTAGGTGACCAAGGCCGACACATGCAAGCATGTTGGAGCCTTTAAAAACAAAAACGAAAACGTATCTGCACAATTTTGTTTGGTTAAAATGGTTGACGTAGTAATTTTATGTGTATTTTTTTACCAATACAAGTATCTTGCTTTAAATTTTTTTTTTTTACTGGAAACTCGTCTATTATGGCACCTGGTGGGTTAGTGGGTAATTGTAAGGCAGTCCAATTGGATTGAGCCTGTGTAGGTTTATCTCCAGGGGGTGGTTGGGGTTTATTGTTCATGTAGTGGCACTCGGGGATGAGTGAGGCTGGTCACTGTCATCTCAGATGTCAGGATCAAAATGCCTAGCCCTGGGCCTCTGCACTCTTCATGGGGCAACACAGGATAGGATGATGATGATGTAGTAATGGAAAATTAATAGGTATTTTTCTGTTCTTTTGGTAATTTTTCTCTCATTTGCTGATGACTGAATAGTAAAAGAACAACAGTAGAAAAAATGCACCTTATAAAAAAGGCTTACTTTGTTGTATATCCCAAGGCAGGAGGTTGAACTGCTGAGTGCAAAAGGCGAAGGAGATCCCCCACAAGCAGTAAAGAGTTGTTTGCACTGGCTGCAGGTGTATTTCAAGGACCCAGCCCAGCTGACACAGATTCCAGTATCCAGACCCAATATATGTCACCTACACACCAACAACCCAGGTCAGTACATTGTTCACCATACATTTATACTGTACAGTATTAGTGTCTTGACTTATATAGTGCAGTACTACTGCTAAAGTGTACCTAGCTCAGTATCCAGACCCAGCATCTGACTTGTGCACTCCAGCAACCTGGATAGACACTATACCAGCCTAGTCTGCTATACGTACAGTTGTATTAGTGTGTAAACTTGTATAGCATCGCACAGTACAGCCATTATATTTATTTCAGTACCCAGATCCAGCATGTCACCTGCTCTCCAGGAACTATCAGAATTCCTATATTTCTGTAAGAAATCTTTGTTTACTGAACTGCTTCTCTTTGAAGCTCGTTTCCCTAAATTATTCCCCCCCCCCCCCAGCCTTCAACCTCTGGCAAGTCAAGTCCTACTGTTACAGACTTTTTATGAATGGAGGACAATTGTAATCTGATGTATGGATTTTTTTTTTCCCCCTTCTTGTACTTATCTTGTGTTAAAAAAAAGATAAATAAATAAATACCAGTAAGTAATGCTGGAGAGGGACACCCTTATGCAGTGGTACCAAATGAGCTGCCTGATTTTGCAGACATCCTTCATTTCTCTCTCTCACCTATAAAAGAGGATGTTGGCCTGCAGGAAATGGGTAACTTTAACCCCTAAAGACCAGAAATCTCCCACCCTGACTTTCCCCCCTGCTGCATTTCGGGTCCGATTTTTCAGCTTTCATCAAGGTAAATTTTGTTCTTATAGATTTCAAGGGATTGAATTTACACATCTGGAAATGTATATTTCACTCTCATATGTCTAGTGGTTATCGCACTTGGCCATCAAAGCTTTAAAAAAAAAAAAAAAATCTAATTTCCAAAATTTTTCTACTTTCGTTCTTACCTCTCATAAGAACGAAAGTAGAAAAATTTTGGAAATTAGATTTTTTTTTTTTTCCAAATAACCTTACAGAAATCAATAAAATCGATATGAATTATGTGCCTAAGCATGAAACAAATTGAAGGAGTGAGCATGAAAAAAAAAATAAATAAATAAATAAATTATGTTTTGTAGCCAGCCTGTCTACGATCGTCAGTATTAGGATTTTAAATAGCAGGACCTGAAACTGTTGGCCATCAAACATCAGTCTTTATTGGTTAACCTGCAGTCCATTGGGTTAATATTAAGATGAGCCTGGGGCCATATCATCAAGGAAGGCAGTGATTGATTATGTGTGTGTGGATGAAAGGATGCGAAGATGTGTAGTGGATGCAAGAGCTTATAGAGGTTGGGGGAGTGGACTTTCTGACCACTACTTGGTGGTGGCCAGAATTAGGATACAAGTAAGATGGAGGAATAGAAGAAGGGAAAGACAAGAGGAAGGAGCAGTTGCAAGGAGAGTGGAAAGGTTACAAGAGGATGAGAAAAAGGCAGAGTATAAGTGAGAAGTGGAGGAACGATTGGGCAAATATGAATTGGAGCAGATGGGGGACATGGAAGGTGTGTGCAGGATATTTACAGAAGAAATATGTGCAGCATGTGACGTGGTGTGTGGGAGGAAGAGAAGACGGAGGGGGGTGCAAGGAAGAGCGTGGTGGACTGAAGAGGTGAGACAGGCTGTGGCACAAAAGATGAAAGCATACAATGAATGGATGAGAGGTAGGGGCGTGGAAGAGGTTGAGAAGGGGAAGAGAGAGTTGTATGTAGAAAGAAAGAGAGAAGTGAAGAGATTAGTAAGAGAGAGTAAGAAGAGAGTGGATGAGGAATTTGGAAGGAATTTGAGTGTAAAGTGGAGGGACTGTAAGAAGATGTTCTGGAAAGAGGTGAAGAGAGTAAGACAGGGTGGAAGTGAGGTTAGCAGGGGAGTGAAAGATAAAAATGGTAGATTACTAGTGGAGAAGGGAGAAAAAGTGAGCAGATGGAGAAAACACTTTAAGGAATCGTTGAACATAGAGGACGGAAGTAATGCGAGTATAAGTGGCTGGGGACTGGCTGAGAAAAGGAGGGAGGTGAGAAGACAGGAAGAAATCAGTAGGATAGAAGTTGTGGTAGCAATAAAGAAGGTTAAATTGGGGAAAGCCCCAGGAATTGATGGAGTTTTGTGGTGAAATTCTGAAGCATGGGGGAGAGATAGTAGTAGAATGGATGTGGAAGATGTGCAGATGGGCCTTGGAGGAAGGTAGAGTCCCGGAGGATTGGAAGTCAGGTATAATTATTCCCATGTACATAGGAAAAGGGGAAAAAGAAGTGTGTGGCAATCATAGGGGCATTTGTCTTCTTAGTATAATAGGTATATAGTGTATGGTAGGATACCTATTGACAGAGTTAGAGAAAGAACAGCGGAATTAGTTGGAGAACAGGGAGGCTTTAGGAAGGGAAGAGGTTGTGTAGATCAGATATTCATTCTTAGATCTTTAGTGGAAAAGTTTCTAGAGAAGGGAAAGAAGTTGGATGCGGCTTTCATGGATTTGGAGAAAGCACATGACAGGGTGGATAGACAAGGATTGTGGTAAGTATTAAGAATATATGGAGTAGATGGAAAGTTGTTGAATGCTGTGAAGAGTATGTATGATGGTGCTAAGGCTGCAGTGCGTGTGGATGGTGAACTAAGTGAATTTTTCTCTTTGGAGGTTGGGTTGAAACAAGGATGTGTCATGTCTCCATGGTTGTTCAATCTGTTCACAGATGGGGTAATAAAAGAGGTACAAGGTAGGGTAGTGGATGTTGGAGTGGCCCAGGTGAGAGAGGATAGTGTTTGGAAACTTCCTGTACTGTTGTTTGCAGATGAGACTGTGTTCTTGAGTGAAGACGAAGGGGAGCTGCAAGGCTTGGTGGATGAGTTTGGGAGAGTGTGCAAGAAACAGAATCTAAAGGTGAATGTAGGGAAGAGTAAAGTGATGGTCTTTGAGAGAGGTGAAGTCAGTGACTGTACAGCGTGGTTGGATGGTGAGGAATTGGAAAATGTGAGTACGTTTAAGTACTTGGGTAGTGTGATGAGTAAGGATGGAGGTTTGGAGGGTGAGTGCTTGAAAGGGTACAGCAGGGAAGAAAGGTTGCTGGTTCTCTGAAAGCAGTGATAAGAAACAGGGAAGTGAGCATGGAAGTGAAAAAGTTACTACATGATAGTATTGTGATACCAACCCTAACGTATGGAAGTGAAGCTTGGACATTGTTGGAAGGACACAAGTCAAGAGTGAGAGCAGTGGAAATGAGTTATTTAAGAGGAGCCTGTGGAGTCACATGGAGAGACAGGCTGACGAATGAGGATATAAAGGAGCATTGTGGTGTGGATGTGGTTGTGATAGGAAGTGTTATGAGGAACACACTGAGGTGGTTTGGCCATGTGGAGAGGATGGAGGGTGAAAGACTGACGAAGAGAGTGTATGTGAGTGAGGTGGAGGGGGGAAGAGGGAGGGGGAGGCTGAGGATGAGATGGAGGGATGGGGTGGAGAGGTATATGAGAGAGGGGGGAGTGAGTTAGGAGCAGGGCAGTGAAATGGCAGGGGACAGGACGACGTGGAGGCGATTTGTTTGTGGCCACCCCAAACGGGATTGAGGCATCTGGCAATAGATAGATCAAAACTCAACATTTGTTGAATTGGGGGAGGTGGTAGCTGAATCGGTAGAGAGGCGGCGTGCAATCCTGATGGACCCAGGTTCGAATCCCAGCTGGGGCAGGGGACAGTTGAAGGTTTTGAATTTCATAAAAAGCAGACTTTCCTGTTCTATCAGTTGACCCGCCGACATGTCGTAAAATACCCCCGCTAATACCAACACAGTAATCCCCGTACTCTCCCTATGCTCACTTTCCGGACATCCCCACTTACCGGATATTTTGGTCCCGGGATCAAATATTCCCAAAATGGGCCAAAAATTGCAAAAAATTCGAAAAAAAATCTGACTTTTTTTCCCCCCCATAACTTGAACTCAGCACGCGCGGCGCGAACCAGCTGTGTTTTGGTGCGTAGTTCCATCACCGTCTGCTAGAGCGCCCCTGCATCCTCCCCACTTACCGCCCGTCTCTTGTTGTGAGTGCACGCTCGTGATCATGGCCGTCCACGTGCTCGTTTTTGTGGTGGTGCCCTACCTGCTGCAGGCTCTCCTGCTACTCTCCTTCCTCTTGTTAGTGTGTGTGATGATGGCCCCACCACCTGAGAAGAGGAAGAGAGTGGTTTTGACTCTGGAGAAGAAGAAGGAGATATTGGACAAGGTGGACGCAGGATGGTCAGCCTCACGCATCCTCTGTGAATTCAACCTGGCCCGATCTACTTTGTTTGATATCAAGAGATCCCGCGACAAACTCATGCAGTACATGGCTGACTTCTCATCGAAGAGCAAACGCAACGTGGAGAGGAAGATGATGTTTACTCCCCGGTATGCAGAAGTTGACCATTCCACGTTGATTTGGTATCGACAGCAACCTGCTACTGGTGTGCTGGTGCATGGCACAGTGCTGAAGGCTGCTGCTGAGAAGTTCACAAGGCTTCACGATGCCCCAGACTTCAAGACATCCGAGGGTTGGCTCTTCGCTTTCAAGTTACAACATGGCCTTACCAACCATAAGGCCCATGCCGAAGCCTTGGATGCCAACGGGGATGGAGTGGAGGAGTTTCGGCACAAGGGGAAGCGATTGATCGACAGGGAGGGCCTCACTGTCGGTCAAGTCTACAGTGCTGACGAAACTGGTTTATTCTATCACTCTTTGCCAACGAACACTCTAGCCGAGGAGACGGAGAAGCGTGTACCTGGCCGCAAGCTCTCCAAGCAATGGATATCTGCTTTGTGTTGTGCCAATGCTAACGGCATGCACCGGCTTAAGCCCGTTATTGTTGGCCGTGCAAAGCAGCCTCGGTGCCTTTGTGGGGTGATGGATGTCCTTCCTGTCGTATGGTACCATTCTTTGAAGGCGTGATTCACTGCCCGTGTCTTCAAAGACTGGTTCCACCGCCATTTTGTCAAGGAATCATCCATTACCAGACGGAGAAACTGAGAATCCCTCGCGACCAGGTAAAGGCCCTCCTTCTCCTCGACAATGCACCTGCCCACCCGTGCGACAAGGACTTGGTGGCTGAGAATGGGCGCATTAGGTGCATGTTTCTGCCACCTATTGCGACTGCTCTCATCCAACCAATGGACCAAGGAGTGATCATGGTAACGAAGAGGCTGTACCGATGGAAGTTCCTGGACGAGGTGATGGTTGTTCTCGAGGATGAGGACGAGCGCAGGGAGGGACGGGACACGCGAGGCCAGCGGACTTTGGAAAACCTTCGCCGCTACAACATCAAGTCTGCCATCTACAACTGGGCCAGTGCATGGAAGGAAGTCCCTGTCAAGAGTCTAGAAAAATGGTTGGTCTCATCTGCTTCTTGGAACGGATGTGGAGCACGATTTCCTAGGTTTTGACCTGGATGACTTCCATGCATGTCTACATGCGCATGGGGACGATGTTGATATGGACGAAGTGCGCGAGTGGTTGGATGACGATGAGGGCGATCCTGGGTATCAGACCATGTCTGATATTGAGATTGCATCTTCAGTTGCAGGTG
The DNA here is from genome assembly GCF_032717465.1 of Coenobita brevimanus. Taxonomy (NCBI): domain Eukaryota; kingdom Metazoa; phylum Arthropoda; class Malacostraca; order Decapoda; family Coenobitidae; genus Coenobita; species Coenobita brevimanus. The sequence goes on from NC_137031.1 coordinate 10,594,735, forward strand.
TCAGTACCCAGCTTGAAGATTCCGACCAGGATGGCGATGACGATGCGGACTTCTCTGAGCTTGACACAACTCCAGCCATCCTCAAGCTGAGCGCGCTCCGGGAACACGTAGAGTTAGTTCTCGACTACCTGGAACACCCGGACTGCAACAGGGAGATGGGGCCCTGGGGACTTGTGGAGGAAGTGCGCGCTTTCAGGCAGCACATCATTAATCGCCAAAATCGTCATTCCTTGCGTCAATCAACCGTTGACAGCTTTTTCAGACCCGTTACCCCCTCTGTGCCGAGCCCTGGCTCCATTCCATTGCCTCCCCAAGACAGGCCCTCATCCTCCGAGCCACAGCCCAGCACATCAGGCACGGTGGAGTCTCCACTGGACGTGAGTTTGCGCCTGTCTTCAGAGTCGTCTGCAGTGGGTAGTCCATCGCCACAACCCAGCGACACACCCCTAGGCCATCTGCATCAGCTGCTCTCAGACTCTGACAGTGATTAAACGGCAAGAATTCTCCACTGAACCAGACGGGAATTTACGGTGTTGTACAGTGATGAAAACAGCGCATAGTGTTAAGAAATTAGAATTGTGAGTGGAAAGACTAATATGCAGAGTGCAACACTGATTTGATTGACGTTCAATGGAGTGCAAATTAGACTAGAGTGTATAATGTTAAGCAAATGGATTTATGAGTGCAAAGACTTCAGTGCAGAGTGCAACACTTATTTCATTAAGGTGCAGTGGAGTGCAAGTAAGACTAGAGTGCACAGTGTTAAAAGAATGGAATTCTGAGTGCAAATGACTAAGTTCAGTGCAAGACTTCATGTACAGTGTACTGCAGGTGCTTCAGGTACTCCTTTTTACTGTCAGAGTCTGAGAGGAGGCGGGTTATTCATTGAGATGACCTGGGACTTGTTGTAAGTACCCAGAATGTTTCATATTGTACGGTATTTTCCATACTTACACTCACTTGATGTAGTGCTGCCTACTTCTTCCTTAGCCATTATCATTCTTTTTCTGTGCCTGCCCTCCTCTCTTCCTATTTCTCCCATCTTTCCTGTCACTTGTTATTGCTTTTTTCTCCCCTTTACAGGTGGCTTTACATTAAGTGACAGGCCAAATGGTTTCCTGTAAGCCAAGAAACCATTTACAACCCTTGGTGATAACCATATAACCAAACCATACGTGCTCCGTACATGTCAACAAGTGTGTTGGTGGAGGGTTAGTGCCCCTCCCTGTAAAACAAATAACTCAGAGTCAAATGGCTACCCCTTACGGGGTTATGGCATCTGGCAATAGATAGATAGATAGATAGATAAAGTGTATAGTACAGTATATATTTGAAAAATACTTAAAATTAAGTACACCACACAGCACGCAAGGTAGAAGCAACACCTCCAATTCCCATTTATAATTCAGTTCCTGTCAGTGAAGACAATCAGGAAGATGATTCACTGTTCCTTGATGATGACCCTGAAGATATTGGGTAATGATTTTGATGATTTTGAAGGATTTTCTCTGAAGGATCCTTCACCAGGTGCTGAATGATGATAAACACCCGGCAAAGTGTGGGTTAGAATAGGGTGAGCCAAATGAGCTGGAATGGTTACGTAAGAAGAATTTTTTATTCCTTATGAGTTTTATTGTGTCCAAGACTTGCTTAAATTGTACTTTGTTATGCAATAAATTATTTATAGTGGAATTTGAGAAAAAATAATGAGATATTGCCAAGAGTCAGAAGGAACTGGAGGAGATGAAGCAGGATGGTGGCCATGATGGTTATCATAATTGAAAACATCTTGTTTTGGGTGTTATGTATGGGCATTATTGAGTCTAAACCTTGCTAAAATTATACTGTGTCATGCAACAAATTATTTTTTGTGGCATTTTAGAAGAGCTAAGAGGCAAAAGGGATATTGTCACTAGTTAGATGGAACTATACTCGGTTTCATGGAGTCTGACGCACTGATTTTGCCAGCCAAGGACAGGTGGATTTGGTAACACTGTGCGATGCACTCGGGCTGTGATTGGTCGATTTCCTTTGTGTTTGAACGTGCTCCAAATTGACTTTGTATTCCAACCAAGGCTCTCATTAATTTGTTAGATACCGGAAAATACAGATTCAAATTAAAACAATGATATATTTAATGATAAGTAAGTGCCTTTTAAATTACTAGAGATAAACCTGAACGACGATGATAACAAAACACTCTGCTGCCATTTAATAATAATAATGTTTTGGAAGAGACTTTTAATGCAATGTAGGCTCGTTTGTATATCAGCATCATAGCGACAGAGGAATACAGTGGAGAGTGAGAGAACATCCACCTACCTACTGCTAGCCAATGAATCCTCTGCATTAGAATTCTCCCTCCCCTGCCTTAGCCAGTCAAAACTCTTCTTCTCCTTGCCATTGCATCTCCCTTCCTTGTCCACCACCAACACGCTGTGAGCTGCGAGGTCCACCAACCGTCAACCCTCCCTCCCTCAACACACCATCACTTTCATATTTCAGTACAGTAAAACCCCATTCTTTTTGTGTACTTATTTTTTTTTTTTTTTTTTTTTGTGATAATGGCTGGATGTTTGATGACAACAGCTGTTTCTTGCAGGATAATAATGTACTTTTAGCAGAAGAAAGGGTCCTTCATGCCAATTAATGTTTTAAGGTTTTTTGCTTATTGCCTCATACCCTTTTAATTCAGCCATTGCTATGCTGGATAATGTCATATGCCAGCTAATTGGGCGTTTGCTGTACTTTGGGAAAATGTATGAAATTATCCCATTCCCTTATATCTACTAGGAGAGTACCCTGAGATGGTTTAGCCTAATAGAATGAATGAAGAATGAGATTTATGTGGTAAAATGTATGTGAATGAGGTGGAGGGAGAGGGGAAGGTGAGCCCAAGGATGAGTTATGAGTTGCAGGGATAGGATGGAGAGGTGCAGTAAATGAATGAGTGGTGTGAGATAGAGGGAGCACAGTCTGAAGTTACTGTAGAGGGAAGAGTGATGTGGAGAACATTGTTCATGGTAACCCTCTCCAGAATTAAGGAATCTAGCTGTAAAAACCGTAAAATCTCAATATAACGGACTTCAATAGACCGGAATTCACTTTTATCAGAATCGAGGAGCTACCGGACTAAATTCCTGTATATTGGAAAAAGTCTGATCAAGCCGGAAGCAGTCCAGACTCCCTGACCACTTCAGGTATTTTCACCACAATAAGGCAAATAAAAGACATGTTTGTCAGTGTACAGTACTGTATTATTATATATATTATACTATTTGATTAATGTAGTGAAGTTATAACACAGTACGGTACCGCAGTGATAGTCAAAACAGTTTAAAAACCATTCATGCTGTCCGGACTAATGTCTGATATATTGGAAAAAGTCCGAGTTAGCAAGGGGAAGTCCGGATGTTGCTTTTATCGGAATTTTACATTTTTCGGAGTGGCTTGGGCCCCAATTAGTCCGTTATAGTGAGGTCTTACTGTAGACGGATAGTATCAAGTGTGATACTGATGTTTAATGGTAAGGTATACAGTTGTTGATCATACAGTCAGTTGTGGAAGATGTAACTTAGATTAATACTTGTCAACTACATGAGGATCATTAAGACAGTCAGCTGCACCAGGTTCCAGTGTTCCACTAGAATACGAGGTCTCTTCGGGAAATATCTGACCTTAGGCTCTAAAAAGTAACTGACTAACCTGTTGGGCTAGGACATTAATTCTTCTCAAAGTAGGTGCCTTCTGACTCGACACACATAGCCCAGCGTTCTTTCCACTGCCTGAAACATTTTTCAAAGTCGGTTTTCAGTATCTCGTGCAGGTGCTTTGTTGCATTCGTCATGATCTCGTTTGAATATTGCTCAAGATATGTTGGAGAATCTATATTGCGATTAGACTTTCTGAAGACTGTTATCACTGCAGATGAGACTTTGATGTATGTTTAGGGCCCAGAAACCAAAGCACAGCCATTCCTTTGGAAGCATGCAGGGTTGCTGTGGCCAGAAAAAACACGACAGGTCTGCAGCAAGGTGAAATGCACTCGTAATTTTTTTTTTTTTTTTTTTTTTTTTTTTTTTTTTTTTTCCATGGTGTTCTGCCCAGTGAATGCACACCAGAAGGCCAGACTGTAAACAGGCATTACTACCTTGACGTTATCCGTCATCTTGGTGATGCAGTTCAGTGGAAAAGACCAGACCTTTGGAAAGCAGCAAGTTGGAAGCTGCACCATGACAATGCCCCTGTCCATTCTTCTCAGCTGATTCAGGAATTTTTGGCCAAGCACAACATCCTGCACGTCCGGCAGGCTCCCTACTCACCAGACGTGGCTCTGTGTGACTTTTGGTTATTCCCCAAGCTCAAAACGCCACTGAAGAGTTCCTAATTTGAGATCAGAGAAGAGATCATGACGAATGTGGTGAAGCACCTTCAGGAGGTACTGGAAACTGACTTAGAAAAATGTTCCAGGCATTGGAAAGAACACTGGGCTGCGTGTGTGAAGCCAGAAGGGACTTACTATGAGGGGGATTAGTGTCCCAGCTCAATAGGTTAGCTATTTATTTTTTTAGAGCCTAAAGTTGGGTACTTTATGAACACACCATATGACCATCAGTAGTTGGCTCACATTTGGTTCTCCAGTTTCATTGCTGGGATAACAGAAACAATGTGGAAATAAAGTTTATCCTAGAGTCTGACTGGCCAGAGGATCAAAGACTGGTTCTTCCAGTTGCAAGGTGAATGAGCTGACCAGTCCATGGTGTTAATGTTACAAAGTTCGGGCGTATGTGTGGCAGGTGCCAACATTTTCAGTGCGGTCAGGAAGGTATACCTGTACAATGATCCCTTGGTTATCACACACAATTGGTACCATGCCTACTGCGTGATAAGGAAATTATGCCATAATGAAAGCAAATAACCTATGGGTTTTATCCTAGTTGTTACTGGGCATCCATCTTGTAAACCCAAAGTTTCTCTTTTACAGCAGTTTCCTTTTACAACAATTTAGACCCACTAAATACATACATGACAGTATTGTGATACCAACTCTAATGTATGGAAGTGAAGCTTGGACATTGTTGGAAGGACACAAGTCAAGAGTGAGAGCAGTGGAAATGAGTTATTTAGGAGGAGCCTGTGGAGTCACATGGAGAGACAGGCTGACAAATGAGGATATAAAGGAGCGTTGTGGTGTTGATGTGGATGTGATAGGAAGCGTTATGAGGAACACACTGAGGTGGTTTGGCCGTGTGGAGAGGATGGAGGGTGAAAGACTGACGAAGAGAGTGTATGTGAGTGAGGTGGAGGGGGGAAGAGGGAGGGGGAGGCCGAGGATGAGATGGAGGGATGGGGTGGAGAGGTATATGAGAGAGGGGGGTGTGAGTTGGGAGCAGGGCAGTGAAATGGCAGGGGACAGGGCGACTTGGAGGTGATTTGTTTGTGGCCACCCCAAACGGGATTGAGGCGTCTGGCAATAGATAGATAGAAATACATACATGCTGTTATGGTAACTGTAAGAAATGCTTATTGGCTTGGTTAATAGAAAATTATGAAAAGGGCACAATAATGAAGAACTATATACCATATGAAGACCAGAGGTAGGTGGTGGCGACCATCATCCACTCACTTGATGTAGTGCTGCCTCCTTCTTCCTTAGCCTTTATCATTCTTTTTCTGTGCATGCCCTCCTCTCTTCCTATTTCTCCCATCTTTCCTGTCACTTCTTAGTGCTTTTCTTTCCGTTACAGGTGGCTTTACATTGAGTGACAAGCCAATTGGTTTCCTGTAAGCCAAGAAACCATTTACAACCCTTGGTGATAACCATATAGCCAAACCATACGTGCTCCCTACGTGTCAACAAGTGGGTTGGGGGAGGGTTAGTGCTCCTCCCTGTAAAACAAATAACTCTGAGTCGAATGGCCACCCCTTACGGGATTATGGTGTCTGGCAATAGATAGATAGATAGAAGACCAGAGATGGGCTTAAGGTTAGGGGTTCTAAGGCTAGGGAGTGGAGTCAGTGGTCTCTACCACCTGGGATTAACTCTCTAGTTGGACCTCATCTTTGAATCCCTCACAGCCATCAGAAACCACAGATTTTTTTGCCATCATTGTCAGCAGAAACCAGCTCAGATGCATGATAAAGATTTTTAAGCCAAAAAATGCACAATAACAGCAGGAGTGCAGATTTTTATTTAGCATTGATAACAAAAACCTCTCTAACCAAGTGCATGATAACCAGGGGATCACTATCCAGTGATTATGCAGCACATTGAGCCAGGGAGATTTACAATGATTGTGCAGTACTGAGGACCAGGGAAACATAGTGATCATGGTTGTTGATATTACAGGGTTCAGAGAACGTGTATGGCAGGTGCTGGCAGATACAGTGGGACCGGGGGAGGTCATCACGTATGGTGCTCTGGCAGACAGGATGAAAAACCCAGGTAAGAACTATAGGTACTCTTTATTGAAATTAGTAATGGGCTCAGAAATTAAAATTTACATCTTCGTCCCAGTTAATTCACCTATTTGGTGGATGTGCGAGCTCGCACTATTTGATATCGCACTAATTGATACACATAACTATTGGGGAAAAATTCATTTGGTGGATGAGTGACTCCAACTTTTGGGGTTAAACTTTCAGACACTGATAATTACCCTAGCGCTAAATAATAATATACATACATGCACTCATACATGTACACATACCCTCGATGAGCTGGTCTAAACTGGTTGGCTGGCTCTCTCTCTCTCTCTCTCTCTCTCTCTCTCTCTCTCAGGTAAATAATATGAAGTAACATGCACCTAAATCACACTGAAGTCATATGGGAGTGGCAGAAAATGTTATTTTATATTGTGAAGTACCTCTATTGTGGTAAAACACAAGTGATTTAGTGATATTTTTGTGATAATCAGAGAAGTGAACATTTTTTGTGGTTGCAAACTGTGCTTCTATGCTATGAAATGACTCGTGATATTATATCAGCAAGTTTGATAAAAGTAAGTGGAAATAAAAATCACTCATGAAGTTTTATAAAGTTTATAATGAGTTTCCTTTCATCACTACTGTTTCACCAAAGTGTAGGGTAAACACTGAATATCGTAATAAAATCTTACGAAACTGGCTAGTAGTGGTTTATTTTTATTATTATTGCAATTATTGTGATGAGGTAACGTGGCAGTAACCCTATTTTGTACACTCAATCCTTGGCTATCACAGGTTTCAATATAGCATATCTCGCTATCATGCCTATATAGAAAACTACCCAAATACCTTTATCATGCACTAAATGCCTGCTGTCGCGCACCAGAAATGTTTGAAAATTTCAAAAAGGCCGGGCTCCGGTGCTCCGCCCTGCCAACAGAAGATTCATTCCGTGATTGGTCGTGACGTCAGCGCCAGCTGAGCGCTTATTGCTGCCCGACCGAGTCTCCCGCCCGCCAAACCATTCAAGTGCGTGTCCTCAGACCGTGAACAATTACCTTTTTTGGCCAACATACCCCCTCCCTGTCCCCCTACCGTTGCCCAACGTAATGCTGCGGCACCTGGCAGGGACGTAAAGAAGAGGAAGAACCTAAGCTATGCGGATAAACTGGGTATAGTGAAACTTATAGACAATGGTGAGACCAAGTGAAGTGTGGGGAAGAAATATAACATCAGTGAATCAACTGTGAGAGGTATTTTTAAGAATCGAGATCACATCATAAGAGTCATGGACCATCACAGGCTGCTTCCCAGGCCCTGCATAGCAGAAATCAATTGTTCCTCAAGACCAAGCAATTGCTTGGGAGATATATGGATCGCCAGGCAAGGAGAAATATTGCTGTGGACATGCAGGAAATCATGAATACTGCCAAGGAAATTTATGTGGACCTCACTAAGAAGTTAGATGTGAAACAACCTCCAGTTTTTATGGCTTCAAAAGGTTGGGTGGACAAGTTTATGGCGGAGCACAAAATTAAAAGTGTGAAAATATCTGGCGAAGCAGCAAGTGGCGACAAGGCAGCTGCACGTGAATACCCAGAAACTATTAAGAACATCATTGACAAGGGCCAGTATACACCAGACCAAATTTATAATAAGGATGAGACAAATTTTTGTTGGAAAACGATGCCACGGAGTACGTTCATCACCACCAAGTCAGCGAAAATACGCGGGAGGAAAACACTCAAGGAACGATTCACATTGGTGCTGGCCATGAACGCATCTGGGACATGCCGCCTAAAGCCGACGGTTGTGCACAAAGCGAAAAGACCTAGGGTCTATAAGGGTTATTACATGAAGAAGCTTAGCGTGACATTGATGACTTCAAAGAAGGGGTACATGTCTGCCAAACTGTCCCAGGATTGGCTGAAGGAGCATTCATCCCACAAGTTGAAGAGCATTGTAAAAAAAAAAAACATCAGGTTTAACATTCTGCTGGTGATGGATAATGCCCCTGGACACTCGCCCCTTCTGAGGACTGCGCACCCCAATGTTAAAGCAGAATTCCTGTCACCCAATACCACCTCACTGATCCAGCCCCTCGACCAAGAAGTTATTTCAGTGGTGAAGGCCGCATACGCCAGACGTCAGTTTAGAATGATGAGGGAAGCAACTGAGGACACAGAGTTAATCCAGCAACTGATCAACAGCATTGAGGATGAAGATGAAGATTATCAATTGCAAGGAGACACCAGTGCTGAACAGAAAGTTATAAACTATTGGAAGTGGTTCAGTGTCAAGCAGGCTGTTAATCTGATGGTTCAGTGTTGGGATGATGTAACCCAGGCAACGATTCGTCATGCTTGGCGGAATCTTTTGGAGGGTTTACCTGAGGACCGTCACGTGTCTGCATCTGGTGAACCTCAGTTGTTTCAGGCAGAGGTTGAGGCAGCTGCTGAGGAGGCATGGCGGATTCCTGGAGCTGGTTTTGGTGATACAACTGACAAAGATATTCGTGACATGATATGACCAGCCCCCGTTTCTGCTGCTGATGTCGTGGAAGAGGAAATAACATGAGATGAGGACAGCGCGGGTGAGGAGGAGGAAGGTGACGGTGATGTGCAGCGTACCAAGGGACTGCATAAACGATATCAAAAAGATCATCGACTTGGGTGGCCAGCTACAACACCTCCTTGAACAAGATTCCACCATCAACAGTGAGGCAAGATGTTCTCTAATTACTCAGGCACTGGCAAGACACGAAGAGCAGTACCATGCTCACACCAACTCTCTGCAGCAACAGCAAATCGCCAACATCCTACTCCGTCGGACACAGGCACAAGTGGACCCACAAACAGGACCTTCAAACCAGGACTGTCAACCAGCACTTGCCCACCTGGACTCTGGAGCACTTTCAGCCAATGATGATGATGATGGGTTTTGCTGAGAAACTCCTTGATGAGATGGAACGTCAAAGGGGTGGTCAGTAGACTCCACCCCAGCCTCGGAACCCCTTTAACCCACCAAAGCCACTCAACATCCCCAAAAAGGTAAATAAAAAGGGATATTAATCTGTTTTTTTTTTTTTTTTTTTTTTTTTTTTTTTTTTTTTTAAACCTTGGTATGTTTCTAATTTGCAAGCTCCTTTTTAGACTATTATATGTTAATATGTGGTACAAAAAGGGTATCTCAGGGGTAAATATTGAGGTCATGGCACCAGTTAAAATTATTACTATAAGTTCTTCATTTTGGCTATCACGGTTTCGGCTATAACGCAGCCATAGCGAGACCAATTGGGCGTGATAGCCGAGGGTTGAGTGTATGGAAAAAAATCATGTGGTTTTGTGGAAATGTCCATCTCTCTGGGCTATTTCCTGCATCAGAAGGTCTTGTATTCTCTCAAATCATTCTCCGGGCCTAGAGTGCCTATGAACGTGCAGTTTGTTGCCAACGATAGTAGAAAGATTTAAGTTTGCTTGACAAAAATTGTAGCTTTTAAGATTAAGGATAAGTGGGTTACGAGTTGAAAACATAACATTTTTTCCCTATTTCTCCTCGCTGAGCACATTCAGTTGGTTGTCGTCATGGTCTCTGCAGCCAAAGGGTTAAGGCATCTACAGCAGCCCAGATACGGCTGATCTGCATCATGGAAAGCTCTCCTGGTGTTTCTGGTGTTGCTGGCATCGGTGTAACGTCCTCTTGTCTCACCTCATATGCATTCTCGATAGATGCTACAGTAATCACATCTGCTGTGGTGGCCTCACCTGCCTTGTTAATTCCAGACCTTGTGGATACTAAGAGACAAGTTGCGCACTTTGGGAATCATGCTATTTGATCACGTGCTGATTGGGACCTAGGTGTATGCTTGACACTGTAATTTGAGGGAACAGGCAAATCCACATCATAGCCAGCAATGGAAGTTTAACCCTTTCAGGTCTCAAATAGGTCCCAAGGTCATGTTTGAGAGACGCATTTTTTTGAAAAAAGTCAAGGTTTGCAAATAAAGAAAAAAATATCATATTCATGCACAAGGAATTAATACGCATCCGCCTATAAAACATTAGAGCTCTACTCACTATACAAGTGCTGCAAAAATGATGGGAAGTTGCGTAGCAAGCGGTGTGTGGCAGCGTGTGAGTATTGCCGTCTCGATGGGTAGGTGATTTCTTGGTGCGTAGGCAAATGATTGCATTGTTTGTTTCCATGTTTTTCCATAAAAAACAGTGCACTAATATATGTACATTACGGTATATCTCACGTGATTTGTGACTTATTCTTGAGATGTGTTCTTTACAAAAAACAAACTAAACAGTTACAAGATCCATATATAACTATCATTTACTAGTTACTACTGACTAATTTATTTTACTTTGCTCTTATATTGCTTAGTACTGTCCAAGGCTGTGGGGGTGAGGACATGGGGGTAAGCCTACGAGCTTGCCTTTTGTATGTACATATGTTTATTGTTGCTAACTATATCATCCTGTGTATTTACAGGCAGCAGTAGAGACAGTGATCAAATATTTATTATTTCTCAAAATTGACGATGTTATAAGTATAACCAGGAAATGTGAGAAACTCATGAAATATAAATCAGAAGAATGTAAGAAGACACTACCAATCATTTGCCGATGAAAAAGGCAACACTCACTGCACTTGTATGTCTGCCTGGTAACAAATAAATGCATGGTATGTGTATAAAAGGCTACAGAAACAACCTTAGAAACCTAAATCATAAATCTGTAATTATTTTCCCTCAATCAGACACTCTAACACCCAGGAAATGAATAAATATTGAGACATACAACGCGGAAATCTCTTGCCTGCCTGTAACGCGGCAGCTATGTGTGTAGGTGGGAGGCAGGGGGTGGGGGATTGGAGGTAGAATGGAGGCTGGAGGGTGGGAGGTAGAGGGGTGGGGGATCGGTGGGAGGTAGGAGGATGGAGGAAGCAGGGAGTGGGGGATTGGAGGGAGAGTGGAGGGTGGAAAGGTGGGAGGTAGAGGGATGGGGAATAGGTGGGAGGTAGGGGGGTGGAGGGAGGGGGATATGAAAGGGAGGAGGGAGGTGAGAGCTATGTATCCTCCAGAGCAGTAATAATATATTGCAAACAATGTTCATTTGCTAAATGAACTGTCTGACACCAAAATAGTAAAAAATATTGCCAGATCAACAGTATAATACAACCAATACGTGCAGCCCAACCCCTCACCATGATTAGCTCTTCCCAGACTGTTTAAACTAAAATATTGTGATCTGCATATGCCTAGTAGAAGCAGAGGGGTCTGGGGAGCAGCTCGTATCCTTATTTCATTCACCAGCCTCACGCAACAGTTTTTATTCATGCCTAAATATGCTGCCACGGGAGTGGCTAGGAGACCCCTACCCAGAAAGCCACTATAGTGGCCAGGAGACCTGAAAGGGTTAATAGGTGATTTTTCTTGAATTTACTGTTGACTGAACAACAAAATAGGATATCAGAAAAAGGCTGCACCTAATGCAGAGGGCCTGTATGTATATTTCATTTGTTTGTATTGCAGTTAAAAAAAGTAATGACCAGCTTTTGGCAGGAAGTATGAAGCTCACTGTTTTGATAGTGCATCTGGTAAAGAATCCTTATCATAATATTTGTTTGCTTTATTAGGCACATCGAAGCTCACATGTACTCCACAGTAACTTTTCTGATAATGCAAAGACTTAGAACCTTAACATGATAATCTCTGGTGGGGAGATACAGAGCTTTAACCCCTTCTTTACCGACCCCTCCCCCAGTGTAAACACTATGTTTATCCCCTATACCAACCTGACAGCTCCCCCTCCTGTAGTGTGAGAGGTAGTGTATATTTTTTCCCACGTCCAAACTGTTCACTCTTTGTGATTTGTTCGTATACTGATGATCACATAAACCCAGCATGATGTTGGTAATAAAAAAAAAGTACAGTATAAAATAAATCATTATACTTTATAAGTTTACGTACCTTATGCTGAAGTACTGTTACCCTGGTAGCTGCTATACAAGCTGGCTTGAAAAGAATATCCTGCACAGATTGATGGCTTCTTTATTTACCATGTAAGCTCAGCATGAAATGTGTGGACACACGTGAGTGTGATGGCGACCTTGACCCACTTGTTGCCGAAAGTGTGGCGTCACTAAGTTCGCTTCTAATTTCCTCCTCCTCTTCACTCACATCAACCATGCTATCATTTTCAGGATCATAGTCATCTACTTACACATCAGACACTGCTGCATCATCATCTGATACATCTAAATAAGTATCCTCATGAGGAATAAACTCGTCACTATTGGAATCCGCCAGAGACGCCATGAGAGAAAAATATCCTATTCATCCTCTCTCGTGGTCAAGTGCGTGGTAACTGGCTCTCTCAGGCAGGCCAAGGGGTGTAAATTTTGCTGTATGTTAGCGGAAAATATAGTATGATATCTATAGTAGAAGTTATAAATAAAATAATAATTGGTCTAAATTTTTTTTTTTTTTTTTTAATGTACACAACTCTGGGCATAGACTTCACAGCCTGCTCCCAGAGCCCAGTAGTCTTCCTACATATCATACACCTCTACATATCACCACTTTGGCGCTAACACCCATCGTCCATATTGAATACATGCTAGGGCTGTCTCATACAGGACGTGTATTGGCATTAGCAGGGGTATTTTTACGACATGTCGGCGGGTCGTCTGGTAGATCGGTAAAGCCTGCTTTTTATGAATTCAAATCCTTAAACTGTTCCCTGCCCCAGCGGGGATTTGAACCTGGGTCTGGTAGGACCGCAGGCCACCTCTCTACCAATTGAGCCACCACCTCCCCCTCACAGATGAGCGAGCAAGCCATTGGTGCCACCGCAACTCAGTCTTGACTTATAATGTCAGAATTCGCCAGAACTTCGACACAATCTGTGTTGTCAAAACATAGAGCTGTTGCTATCACGAGGTCCTCAGAAACAGCCTTACCGGGCTACCCTGAGACCCATAAGCTGCCATTCATTAGAGGATGTACCAGTGTACCACGGTTGTGGTTCTGGTGTCTCACGGGTGTTTACAAGTGATGTATGGGGGTACATCAAAATACATTTCCAGTAAAGAAGGGTTTAAGGTCTATGGTAACAGTTCTAATAATGTTTTTATTAATGGTACATGTGCTTGCCAACTTAGTTAGTGTCATTGAGGAGGTTTGGGGTTCATTAAGGATTCCATGGATATGGTTATTATTATCACAATGGGGTGTTCTACATGTGATCCCAGTGAACTGCAGGAAACTGGCCATGTTATCTGGGCTCTCTCAGAGATCTTTTATTGAGGTTATGTTGCCTCTGCTGTGATAGTGAGGTGCATGAGATGAGTAAGTGTGCAATGGTGTGGCAGTGGCATCACAGTGACGTAATGGAATGTTTGTGAGTTGCGTCTTGTATTGGTACTGAACCAAGGAAGGATGATGGCTACATTGTAGTCTCAGTAGCTGTTTCTCTGGGAAGGGTAGTTTCAACCTCTTGGCTGCGACGTTCCAAAAGATCTGATCGACAGGCTGCAATGTTCCTTTTAAAATCCACGAATTTATTTCAAAATTTGCACCCTGTATTTTGGTGAGTACTTTGTGTATTCATCCGCCCACACTTGGGGTTGTCAGTTCGTCCTTTTAGCATCCTCCACACTTCGTCTCACAACTATGTGAGCCCAGTTTGCTTCAGGAAGTCATGGTGTGTACAGGTGGTCTGTCACGTTTGCCCTAGCCCTTAACTTCACATAGTGTTACCAAGAAAAGAGGTGCCAGAGGTCGTATTCCTTAGAAAAGGAAGTACGCACCTACTAGTGATGGTGATTCTAGTGATTCAAATGTGGAATCTTCTGTAAAATCTCTGAAAAAACAAGCCAGCACACCACACTCCAAGTGACACCAACCCACCTATGTTACACCACCTTGACTCATACACTTGTCAACGTCTGGCCCTCTAGAAAAGTGACTGAGCAAATGTAAATAACTGATAGAAAGTAAGTGTAAGTGACAAAAATATAAGGAAAATGAAAGTGTCTGGTGTAAGCTACTGTATGTACAGTAATCCCTCCAATATCCGACGCAATAGAGCCATAGGCAGGTCTGGATAGTGGTCCTGTCTGGATATTGAGCCCCAGCTTCTGGACTTGTACTTATGGACCCTAACTCAGAAAAACACCTATACAACTCCCTCTGGACATGCATAACACCTATTTAAGACCCAAATCACACCAATAAGGGACATAAAAGACTGAAATAAATGCAAAAGAAGCATAAAATGAGGTTTTTGAGGTAGGTTCATACAATATTCAACATTCTGGGTACTTACAAGTCCATGGCTCCTGGACTGGTAGTTATGGACCCTAACCTGGCCTAACTCAGAAAAACACCTCCCTACTGCACATGCATAGCACCTAAGACACAGCATATTCACACCAATAAGGGACATAAAAGAGTGAAATGAGGTGTTTGAGGTAAGTATAGTATAGAAAATATAGTAGAGTACAGTATGAAACATTTGGCTACTTACAGCAAGTCCCTGGCCATCTCGATGAATAACCACCTCCTCTCAGACACTGACAGTAAGAAGGATTTCCTGAAGCACTTGCAGTACACTGTTCATGAAGTCTTGCACTGAACTTAGTCATTCACACTCATAAGTCCATTCTCTTCACAGTGCGCACTCTTGTCTAACTTATGCTCCATTGTAACTTAATAAGTGTTGCACTCTGCACTTTAATTCTTTCCACTCTTTTAACCATTTTCTAAAGCAAAAACACAGAAGTTTATTTACGTTAAATTTCGTCCAAAAATTGTTTGTCTTTTCACTCACAACTGTGAATCCTTAACACAGTGCACTGTTTTTTTCACTGCACAACACTGTAAATTACCGTGTGGTCTAGTGGAGAAGTTCTTGGCATCTAATCACTGTCAGAGTCTGATAGTAGCACAGGGAGGTGACCTAGGGGTGCGTCGCTGGGTTGTGGTGATGGCATACCCACTGCAGACGACTCTGAAGACAGACGCAAACTCACGTCGAGCAGTGACTCCACCGTGGCTGATGTGCTGGGCTGTGGCTCGGGGTCTGAGGGCCTGTCTTAGAGAGGCAACGGAGTGGAGCCAGGGCTGGGCACAGCAGGGGTCACGGGCCTGAAAAAGCTGTCAATCGTTGATTGACACAAGGAATGACGATTCTGACGATTTATGATGTACTGCCTGAAAACACGCACTTCCTCCACAAGTCCCAAGGGCCCCATCTCCCTGTCGCAGTCCGGGTGTTCCAGGTAGTCCAGAACGAACTCTAGGTGTTCCCGGAGTGCGCTCAGCTTGGGGATGGCTGGAGTTGTGTCATGCTGAGAGGAGTCCGCATCATCGTCGCCGTCCTCGTCGGAATCTTCAAGCTGGGTACTGACACCTGCAACTGAAGATGCGATCTCGATATCAGAGAGGGCCTGATACCCAGGATCGCCCTCGTCGTCATCCAACCACTCACGCACTTCGTCCACATCAACATCGTCGCCTTGTGTACGTAGACGTGCATGGAATTCATCCACGTCGAAACCTAGGAAATCGTACTCCGCATCCATTCCGAGAAGCAGATGAGACCAACCATTTTCTAGAGTCTTGACAGGGATTTCCTTCCATGCACTGGCCCAGTTGTAGATTGCAGACTTGATGTTGTAGCGGTGAAGGTTTTCCAAAGTCCGCTGGCCTCGCGTGTTCCGTCCCTCCCTGTGCTCGTCCTCCTCCTCGAGAACAACCATCACCTCATCCAGGAACATCCGGCGGTATAGGCGCTTCGTTGCCACGATCACTCCTTGGTCCATTGGTTGGATGAGAGCAGTAATATTAGGTGGCAGAAACATGCATCTAATGCGACCATTCTCAGCCACCAAGTCCTTGTCGCACGGGTGGGCAGGTGCATTGTCGAGGAGAAGGAGGGCCTTTACCTGGTCGCGTCGGATTCCCAGTTTCTCCGTCTGGTAATGTATGACCTCCTTGATGAAATGGCGGTGGAACCAGTCTTTGAAGATGTGGGCTGTGAACCATGCCTTCAAAGAATGGTACCATACTACAGGAAGGACGTCCATCACCCCACGAAGACACCGAGGTTGCTTTATGCGGCCAACAATAACGGGCTTAAGCCGGTGCATGCCGTTAGCATTGGCACAACACAAAGTAGATATCCGTTGCTTGGATAGCTTGCAGCCAGGTACACGTTTCTCCGTCTCCTCGGCTTGAGTGTTCATTGGCAAAGAGCGACAGAATAAACCAGTTTCGTCACCGTTGTAGACTTGACCGAGAGTGAGTCCCTCCCTGTCGATCAAGCCCTTCACCTTGTGCCGAAACTCTTCAACTCCATCCTCGTTAGCGTCCAAAGCTTCGCCATGAGCCGTATGGTTGGTAAGGCCATGCCGTAACTTAAACTCAAAGAGCCAACCCTGGGATGCCTTGGAGTTTAGGGCGTTGTGAAGCCTGGCAAACTTCTCAGCAGCAGCCTTCAGCTCCGTACCACGTACCATCACATCAGCAGCACGTTGCTGTCGATACCAAATCAACGTGGAGCAGTCGACTTCAGCAAACCTGGGAGTAAACATCACCTTTCTCTCCACGTTGCATTTGCTTCTTGACGAGAAGTCAGCCTTGTACTGTCATGAGTTAGTCTTAGGATCTCTTAATATCAAACAAAGTAGATTGGGCCAGGTTAAACTCGCGGAGGATGTGTGAAGAAGACCATCCTGTATCCAATATCTCCCACTTCTTCTCCAGAGCCAGTACCACTCTCTTCCTCTTCTCAGGCGGCAGGGCCATCATCACACACAGAAAGGAGAGGCACAAGAGCAGCAGGAGTGCCTGCAGCAGGTAAGGCACCACCACAAAAGCATCCGGATATTAGAGGGATAAGTTTCATAATATAGTGCCCCACGAATCTTCGCTGCCTCCTGAGTCCCATTCTTCCCAGTCTGTGTGTGTGTGTGTTATTGCCTTATTGTGTCTTTACAGGAATGAATCAAGCCTGTATCATCCTGTGTATTAGATCACTGTTATCATACATATCCATAAACTTATGAATAGTTTTGGCACGCGCTATTTCATTTGGTAGTGCATTCCTATGATCAGTTGTCCTATTTGGGAAACTGAATTTCATTATGTCTTTATTGCCTCTCTTTTTATGTAGCTTCTTGCAGTGTCCTCTTGCTGATGCTTCCCTATAGGTTATATATTCATTTATGTCAATTTTCTCTTTCCCTGAGATACATTTACATAGCATAACCATGTCTCCTCTTTTCCTTCTCTCCTGTAGTGTTTGTAGATTCAGTTTTTCTAGTCTTTTTTCATAGCTTGATCCCTTAAGCTTGGTACCCATCTTGTAGCTGCCCTCAGTACTTTTTCAATCTTATCTATGTGTTTTTTGAGATGAGGATTCCAGACTACGGATGCATACTCCAGGGTTAGTCTGATGAACGATATAATTATCTTTCTCAGCATGGCTTCATTTATATATGTGAATGCTATTCTCATATTAGCAAGCAGTGTATATATGTTACGTACCTTCTGTGTGTGTGTGTGTTTGTGTGTTCTTACCTAATTGTATCTTTACAGGAATGAGTCAAGCTCATACTGTCCCGTGTCTTAAACCATATTTATCGTACATATCCTTAAAATTGTGAATTGTTTTGGCACACACTATTTCATTCGGTAGTGCATTCCACTGATCAATTGCTCTATTTTGGAAACTAAATTTCCTTCTTTATCACCTCTCTTCTTATGCAGTTTTTCGCAGTGTCCTCTTGCCGATGCTTCCCCATAGGTTAAGTAATCATTTATGTCTATTTTCTCCTTCCCTGATGTGCATTTATATAGCATTATCATGTCACCTCTTCCTTCTTTCCTGTAGTGTTGGTAGATTCAGTTTATTTAGTCTTTCTTCGTAGCTTAGATCCCTTAAGCTTGGTACCCATCTTGTAGTGGCCCTTTGAACTTTTTCAATCTTGTCTATGTGTTTTTTGAGATGAGGACTCCAGACTACTGATGCATACTCCAGATGAATAATGTAATTATCTTTCTTTGCATGTCTTCATTTATGTATGTGAATGCTATTCACATATTTGCAAGCAGTGTATACATGTTCCATACCTTCGCACTGATGTGGTCATCCGGAGATAGTCTGTTATTGATAATCACACCTAGGTCCTCTCTTCCTGATGTGTGTAGGGTTTTATTTCCTAATGTATAATCCCAATCAGGTCTTTTTCCACTTTTACCAAACTTGATTAGATGACACTTGTCCACATTGAATTCCATTTGCCATGTATTACTCCGTTCATGAAGTTTAATTCTTCTTGTAGCTCTTTACAAGAGTCTGTGTTAGTAATTCTCCTTTTTATTTTTGCATCATCTGTAAACATATTTAGATAGCTTTCATTTCCAGTGTTACTGCCTGTATCATTTATATACACTAAAAACATGATTGGTGCCAGCACTGAGGCCTGTGGTACTCCACTAGTCACTTCTTTCCATGATGAGTAATTTCCCCTTAGTACTGTTCTCATTTCTCTACTTATGAGAAAATCTTGCATCCAACAATACAGTTTGCCTCGAATTCCTCCTTGATGGTACAATTTCCATATAAGTCTTTGGTGTGGTACTGTGTCATATGCTTTCTTGAAATCTAAATAGATACTGTCCACCCATCCTGTTTTTCTGTTATCATATTGTGTTCTACTAGATGATTTACCCAAGCTTTTCTTATAAGCTTTTCCAATACCTTGCTTACAACACTGGTTACTGATACTGGTCAGTAGTTGAGTGGATTTTGTCTATTCCCTTTCTAGAATAAGGGAACAATGTTTGCTTTCTTCCAAATATCAGGTAGTTTACCTTGACTCAAGGATTTCTTGAAAATTTAAAGTAATGGTTTACTTAATTCCTCTGCACATTCACGTAGTACCCAACATGAAATTTCATCATGGCCATTTGCTTTTCTTTTGTCTAATTTACTTAGCTCCTTTTTTTCTGATGTTTGTATATCTGGTAGTATGTGTGGGCATGCATGTTCCACATAATCCCTCTCAAAATTTTTTCCCTCTGTAAAAACTGATTGGAATTTCTTGTTTAGTGCTTCACAAATATCCTTCTCTTGTGTATAGGTGATTCCCTCGTCCGTAATGGATTGTATTTTATCCTTTACTTTGGTTTTGCTTCTGATGTAGCTGTAAAATAGCTTCGGTTCATCACTACTTTTATTTATGATATCCTCCTCAAACTCTTTTTGGGCTTCCCTCCTTATTCTTGTATAATCGTTTCTTGTCTGTTTGTAATTCTTATATGCCCTTTCACTATTGTCTCTTCTGTATCTATTCCACAACAAATCCTTTTTTTTTTTTTTTTTTTTTTTACATTCCGTATTGAACCATTTCTTTATTTTCTTTTCTGCTTCTTTGTGCTTTGGGATGTACTTCTGGACTCCTATTTCATAAATTTCACAGAATTTTTTATATATAGCATTTAAATTTTGTCCTCTAAGCTCCTTTCCTCAATCAGTTTCTAAGAAGTACTTCTTTAGGTCATCATAGTTTCCCTTTTTATAGTTTAGGCTCTTTTTGTAACTTTCATTGCTGTTAAGTATGTCATATGCTATCCTGAAGTTGCAGTTTAGTACTACATGGTCGCTTTTGCTGAATGGAGGGTGGTATATTAAATTGTCAGTATTGTTTTCTTGCCTAGTAAATATGAGATCTAGCATTGAGCGTACATCGAGTCCTCTTTTTCTGGTGGTTTCCCTTACATGTTGCATTAGGAAAAACTCTTGCACGAGATCCAGGAGCTTTTGGTCCCAACAGCTTTCTTGGCTTATTATATCTCGAGTATTTCAATTTATATTTGTATTAAAATCTCCAGTTAGTATAAATCTTTCCGATTTCTCTTCCATTTTATGTAGTAATGATCTTAAACTCTGAATTGTATTCTCTGTCAGGTCCTCATACTCGTCTCTTTCCCATGTGTTTGACTTGGGTGGCATGTACAAATTGGCTACAATTACTTTTCCTTTGGATGTATTGATCTCTACTGCAATCAGTTCTACTTGTGAGGGTATATCTAGTTCAGTTTCTTTGACTTTTAGATTTTTCTTAGCATTATAATTCGTCCTCCTTTTTTTAAGTTCCTATCTCTTCTCCATATATGATATTCCTCTAAGTTTAGGATGTCATTTGATATCCTTGCTGTTAATTTTGTTTCAGTTAGGCAGATTATATGTGGTTCATTTTCTCTGACATAATCATTCATCTATAATAATTTAGATACCATTCCATCCACATTTGAGTACATCAACTTAATCATCTTCTTTATATACTTGTCATGGCTTGGTTCTACTACCTTCCTCCTTTTTATTCCCTCCTGTTTATGTACCACTTTCGTACCTGCAATCCTATTACAGTAATCACTCCAATATCCGACGTAATAGAGCCATAGGTAGGTCCGGATATTGGTTCTGTCCAGATATTGGGCTCCAGCTTATGGACTTGTACTTATGGACCCTAACTCAGAGAAACACCTATACAACTCCCTCTGGACATGCATAGCACCTATTTAAGACCCAAATCACACCAATAAGGCACATAAATGACTGAAATAAATGCAAAAGAAACATAAAATGAGGGTTTAGAAGTAGGTTCATACAATAATAAACATTCTGGTGACTGGCTCCTGGACTGGTACTTATGGACCCTAACCTAGCCTAACTCAGAAAAACACCTTCCTACTGCACATGCATAGCTCCTAACACCCTATTCACACCAATAAAGGACATTAAAGAGTGAAATGAGGTAAGTATAGTATGGAAAAAAAGTACAGTATGAAACATTCTTATGTCCGGATAGTGGGGATGTTCGGATATTGGGCGTCCGGATATTAGAGTGATTACTGTACTTTGTAAAAAAATGTATTCTCTCCTCCTCTGATCTTCCCTCATTTTTTGTATTTGCTTCCTCCCTCTTCTCTTTCAGTAATTCCAGTTCCTCTTGTGTTAGGCATCTGTTTATCCATACATTTATGAACTCCTCTTTTTTCATAAGATTCTTTGCATTTTTTAGTATCTCCTTCACAGTGTTTACACTCCGGAAGGTTACCTTCAGGGGTCTTGACTTGCTTCTCTCTCGTATTTCCCTAACCTTTTGTGTTCCTCTATGTATTTACTACAGATTTTCTCTGATACTTCATTCAATATGCTCATTACATTTGTCATCTCCTTTTTGTCTCTTGAGATCTTGTTTTTTACTTCTTCCTCTTTTGTACCAGTGATTACTATAGATTTGTTGATATCTACTGAATCTCTGACTAACTTAGGATTGTTTTGGATTATTCTTTTCACTTCCTTTTCAATGCTTTTTTCTTCCACCCTTGTTTCTAAGTCTTTCTTTACTTTCACCATTTCAGCATAAGTGGTTTCCACATAATTTTTGTAGCTTTGCACAACTTCATTCACCTGTGTTATCTTCTCAGTATCACTGCTCTGGTCTGTCAGACTGCTTACTTGCCTAATTGTCTCTGTATCATTTTAAACTCTTCCATAATACTGTCATGGTTGACTACTGTACTTTGCTTGCCATTTCACTAATTTTTCTCCTAAGTGAACCTAATTCTACTGTCAATTCATCTATGGTTGTCTTTCTTGTTGACTTCCTTTCCTAATTTTTCTATTTCTTCCTTTTAAAAGTGCATCTGTTTCTTAATTTCATCAATCTCATTTTGAAAAGCCAGCTCTAGCCTGTGTACTCGTTCCAGGTGTGTGTGTGTGTGTGTGTGTGTGTGTATTTACCTATTTGTAGTATACAGGAATTGAGCAATGCTCATGTTGTCCTGTCTCCATGTCCACATTTATCTAGTCTACTTTTACACACATGAATGTTTTTCTCCTGCACCACCTTTTTGTCCAAGTTGTTCCAAATATTTATGTATTTACCTAATATGCCTAATTGTGATATACACGAAATGTGCTATGCTCGTGGGTTCCTGTCACTATTTCTCAGTAAGTCAAATTTAGCTTCAGACTCGTTTAAGTTTTTAGACTGGACGATATCTTTGTCCAGACTATTCCATAAGTCTATAATTCTGTAAGGAAAGCTATATTTCTTGATATCCTTCAAGCGGCTTGACTTTTTCAATTTCATTCCGTGTCCTCTTGTTGCTCTCTTATCCCTTACAAACAGATCTTCTCGGTCAATTTTATCTACTCCTATCATGGTCCTAAACACTGCAATCATGTCTCCCTTCTTTCTTCTTTCCTTTAAGGAAGACAAATCCAGCTTTTCCAACCTCTCTCTGTATGACAAATCTGCCAGACTGGGGACCATCTTGGTTGCTGTTCTTTGTATTCTCTCAAGCTTGTTTATATCTTTCTTTTTGTGAGGGGACCACACTATCGCTGCGTATTCTAACCTGGGTCGGATCATGGCCACTATCAATTTTTTCATCATCTCCTCATCCATATAATGAAATGCTACTCTTATGTTAGTCAAGAGTTTATACGTCTCTCTAACTATCTTGTTAATGTGTTTTTCAGGTAACAAACTATCTTGGACCAGCACTCCCAGATCTTTCTCTTCTCTCAATTTTGTGATTAATTCATTACCCGACAAATAATGCAGTGATGGTCTCCTGGTACTTATACCCATTTCCAATATTTTACATTTTTTTACATTAAATTTCATTTCCCACCTCCGGCTCCAATCATGTATCCTATCCAGATCCTCCTGCAGCATTTTACAATCCTCCCCAACCTCTATCTTCCTCAAGATCTTTACATCATCAGCAAACAGACTTGCATAACTGTTCGCTCCATCTACCATATCATTTACGTAAATCAGGAACATTACTGGTGCCAACACTGAGCCTTGAGGGACTCCACTTGTTACTTCCCTCCATCCAGACATCTTATCCTTTATTACTGTCCTCATTTGTCTGTCTGTCAAAAAGTCTCTCATCCATTCCAGGAGTTTCCCCCTCAGTCCTACTATATATTCTAGTTTCCACATTAGTCTCTTATGAGGTACCTTGTCGAAGGCCTTCTCTAAGTACACACAATCCACCCAACCATCTCTCTCCTGTAACACTTCAGTCAGTCTTGAATTAAAACTCAACAAATTGGAAACACATGATCTTCCACTTCTGAATCCAAACTGACTTTCAGCCAAAATAATCATCTCTTCCAGATATTTTATCCATCTGTCTTTCAGGATTCTCTCACACAATTTTGCGACCATGCTGGTTAGAGACACTGGTCAATAATTCAGGAGTTCTTTCCTGTTTCCTCCCTTATAAATTGGTACCACAGTTGCCCTCTTCCATTCTTGTGGCTCTTTCCCCTCTTCCAGAGAACACACGATTAAACTGTGAATTTTATCCGCCAGTTGTTCTCTGCATTCCTTCAGTACCCAATTAGAAATTCCACCTGGTCCTGGGGCTTTCCTTACATCTTGAGTTTCCAGTAATTTCTACACTTCCTGTACCTCCACTTTTATATCTTTTATCCCCGGTACATTTCTAATCACTCCCTCCCCTTCCATAAACTCTTTTTCATTAGTAAAAACCGATTGGAAACATTTGTTCATTATTTCTGCTTGTATTGCTGCATCTTTATAGACCTCTCCTTTTACTTTCAGTTTGGTGATTCCTTCCTTTTGTTTCAATTTGCCATTAACAGATCTATAAAACAGTTTGGGTTCATCCTTGCATTTGTCTATTACACCTTTTTCAAAATTCCTTTCTTCTTCTCTTCGTATTCTTGTGTATTCATTTCTGGTTCTTTTATATTCTCCCTTTGTTCTGTTGTTACCTCTCTTTCTCCAGTTGTTCCACGCCTTATCTCTCTCTCTCTCACATTTTTTTTTTTTTTTTTTTTTTTTTTTTTTTTTTTTTTTTGCTATCATACACCTTCTATTAAACCACTCCTTTTTCCTGTTTGCTTTCCCTCTTACTCTTGGTACAAATTTTTCCGTTCCCAAATTATAGAGGTCTAGAAAGATATCCCACTTCCTCTGTATCTCTCTTGTTTCTCTGAATTTTCTCCAATCCGCATCTTCAAAGAATTTTGTCAGTCCTGTAAAATTGCTTTCCCAAAGTTGTATCTTCCCTGCCTATGAAGCTCGTCTCTTGGCTCGACATTCCCTATTATCATCTGGAGCTCAATGACCACATGATCACTTTTTCCTATAGGACAGGAATATTTCAATGATTCTATTACATCGGGTTCTTTGGTAAACAGTAAATCTAACCTTGCTGGTGTGTCCTCACCTCGGAACTGTGTCTCTTCTTTGACCCGTTGCATCATCACATTATTCGTTATTATATTTAATAATTTATATTTAGTACAGCAATGTGTGATTGAATGGAAGGAGGTGTCATCGAGACTGATGTGGGTGAAAGCGAAATTTGAACGTGAGTTGTGGGTGTTTGTGAGTGCATATGGGCCTGGTAGTGAAAAGGATGAAGAAGAGAGGGAGTCTTTCTGGAATGATGTTGATGAGTGTCTGCAGAATTTTGGAGCGAATGTGAATGTGATAATGATGGGAGATTTGAATGCTAGAGTGGGAAATGTAGCAGTTGAAGGTGTAGTTGGTATGCATGGTGTGCCTGGAAGAAATGAAAATGGGAAACGAATGATAGCGATGTGTGTTGAGCGAGAGATGGTGATTGGGAATACTCTGTTTGAGGAGAAAGATATTTATAAGTATACGTGGGTGAGACAGGAGGGTGTAAGGGTTGTTGATAGAGCTTTGATGGACTATGTGGTTGTGTCTAGGAATGTAATAGGAAGATTGTTGGATGTGAGAGTTCTGAGAGGGGAGGGTGGAGGTATGTCTGACCACTACCTGGTGGAGGGAAAGTTAAGAGTAGGTAAGAGATAGGTGAGAGCTAGGAGGGTTAGGTGTGGCAGGGAGGTTTTGAAAGTCAGTGAGTTGGATAAAAGAGAGAAAAAGATAGAGTATCAGGAGAAATTGAAAGATGAGTGGAACGCAGTGAAAGATCGGGAAAATGGCAGCGTGGAGGAGGAATGGCAGTTGTTTAAGAGTGCTGTGGTGGGGCATGCAGAAGAGGTGTGTGGTGTGAGACGTGTGGGTGGTGGTGTAAGAAAAGGAAGTGAATGGTGGTGCGAGGAAGTAAGTATGGCTGTGGCCGAGAAGAGACGTGCATATGAAGTGTGGCTGCAGAGGAAGGATGAGAGGTATAAGGAAAAGAGGAATAGAGCGAGAAGGGCTGTGCATGATGCTAAAGTGGCAGCAGATGAGAGGGGGGGTAGGCGGCTGACAGAGAATTTTCAACAGAATAAGAAAATGTTTTGGAAGGAGGTGAAAAGGGTGCGAAAGGGAGAGTCTGGGAAGGAAGAACGAGTAAAAGCAGAGGATGGAAGGATGTTAATTGAGATGGATGCAGTAAGGAAGAGATGGGCAGAGTATTTTGAAAGATTGTTAAATGTAGAGGAGGAAAGAGTGGCTGAGATTGGGGCGGATGGAAGGGTGCAAGGAATAAATGTGTTGGGAGAGTTGAATGATTCTTTGATCACGAAGGAGGAAGTGGAGAAGGCAGTAAAGGAGATGAAAACAGGGAAAGCTGCAGGTATGGATGGGTGTGCTGTGGAATGCCTGAAGGGTGGTGGAGTGACTATTGTTGACTGGTTAGTAAGATTGTTGAATGTGTGCTTTGAGAAAGGTATGGTGCCAATTGACTGGGCAAGTGCTTGTGTGGTCCCGTTGTATAAAGGCAAGGATGATAAGTATGAATGTACTAGCTTTAGGGGTATAAGTCTGTTGAGTGTTGTAGGTAAGGTGTATGGTAGAGTGTTAATTATGAGAGTTAGAGAGGGTACAGAGGGAGTGATTGGTGATGAGCAGTGTGGCTTTAGGAGAGGGAGGGGATGCGTGGATCAGGTGTTTGCTGTGAGACAAGTGTGTGAAAAGTATTTAGCAAAAGGCAAGGATGTGTTTTGGGCATTTATGGATTTAGAGAAAGCGTATGATAGAATTGATAGGGAGGCTTTGTGGACTGTTTTAAGATTCTATGGACTTGATGGTAGGTTACTAAAAGGGGTGAAAAGTTTTTATGTAATAGTAGAGCGTGTGTAAGAGTGGGAAATGCTGTGAGTGATTGGTTTCCCGTGAGAGTGGGGCTGCGACAGGGATGTGTGATGTCACCTTGGTTGTTTAATATTTACATGGATGGTGTTGTAAGGGAGGTGAATGCAAGAGTTTTAGGTGGAGGTCTGAGTCTGGTGAATGTTGATGATGGAGAGTGAATCTGAAGCAGCTGCTGTTTGCAGATGATACCGCACTGGTGACTGATTCAGAGGAGAGATTGAGACAGTTGGTAGAGGAGTTTGGAAGGGTGTGTGAAAGGAGGAAATTGAAAGTAAATGAGAATAAAGTGATGAAGTGTACGAGGTTGATAGATGGTAGGGGGATGAATATAGTTTTGAATGGTGAGTTGCTTGAGGAGGTAGATTGTTTTAATTATCTAGGGTCACATGTTGCTGTGGATGGAAGAATAGATGCAGAAGTGAAGTTTAGAATAAATGAAGTAGGAAAGGTGCTGGGAGGAATGAAAAAAGTGTTTAAATGTCGTTCGCTTAGAATGGATGTAAAGAGAAGGCTGTATGAGGGTGATGTGGTACCGACTGCGTTATATGGGGCTGAAACATGGAATATGGGTGTAGCAGAGAGGAAAAGTTTGAATGTAATGGAGATGAGGTGTCTGAGGAGTATGTGTGGAGTGACGCGTATGGATCGGGTGCGAAATGATGAAGTACGAAGGAGAACTGGAGTTGTTCGGGAGATGGCTGGTAGAGTTGAGCAGAGGGTGTTGCGATGGTGTGGGCATATGGAGAGAATGGATAATGAGCGATTGGTGAAAAAGATAACTAGATCAGATGTGAGAGGTGTAAGGCTGAGAGGAAGACCACGAATAGGATGGATGGACAGTGTGAAGAGAGCGCTGGATGCGAGAGGGATGTCTGTTGAGCAAGGAAGAGTGGCTGTGCGTGACAGAAATGAATGGAGAGAAATTGTGAATGAATAAGTGATGACGCAGCCCTGAGGGGATATTCTCTTGCATTTGGTCTGATCAGCTGATCAGGTCAGGTGCGGGTAAGGGGATGGGTCTGTTATGATGTGGCAGGGGTAAACCAGTTCTGCTGTCGGGCCCTGCTGCGGATGTCACTGATTGCATTGCGCAGTTGATCCTTGTGCAGTGTGGTGCGGTGAAGATCTGTCCGTTCTCCCCTTTGGGGCTAAGATACGAATGAATGTGTTTGAATGGATGAGTAAATGGGGAGTGTGTCGTCCTGTCTCGGCTACCTCCCTTTCCATGGGGGAAGCAGCCTAGGTATATAGATAGATAGATAGATATTTAATAATATAGTACCCCATGAGTCCTCGCTACCTCTTGAGTCCCATTCTTCCCAGTTCACCTCTTTACAGTTAAAGTCACCCACCAAAATTATATTATTGCTTTTCTCAATTATTTTTTGTAAAGAACTAGCCATCTCTGACAACTTCTCTTGGTATTCGTCATCATTCCATGCTCTCGTCTTAGGGGGAACACACACTACCGCCGTATCTCTCTTGCCATTCTCTCCATTTTCTAATTTCATATATATCACTTCAGCCCTGCCTTCTGCCATTTCCACAGTATCTACATTTATATTGTTCTTCACTGCTATCATCACTCCTCCTCCCGTTTTTTCTTTTCTGTCTCTTCTCCACAGTTTGTATTTACCATCTCCCAAATGAACATCAAAATCTTCTCTTAATTTGGTCTCTACAAAGCACATGACATCAGGTTCATGTTCTCTCAAGAAATCGTTAATTTCAAGCCTTGCCAATATTAAACCATCTGCATTAGTATATACCACCTTCTAATTATTTTTGATGTTTTTTATACCCTCTTTTCTCCTTCTCTCCATCGGTACCACTTCCTCAATTTCTGATCTTTCATAGTCATCTCCCTTAGTTTCCTTCAAGTCTATTTTCTCACATACCACTTCCTTACTTTCATATCCATCACTCTCCAAAAAAAAAGTATTACATTCTTCCTCTGTCCTCTTATCATTTTTTTCCTTGTTCCTTCAATGATTGTAGAACTTCTCTTTCTTCTTCATTCATGTCTTTTCTTATTGTAATATTTTCCATCCTTGCCTCTTTGCTTAATTTCCAGGTCACTTTAAGTATATCATTTACTACATTTTCTGTTGTCAACTTGGCTCTTATTGGTCTTGCTTCCCGTGTCTTATAAGGCCCTATCCTCTGTACTTCCTCAGTTTCTTTTACCCATTTGTCTCCTTTGGGATCAATCTTGCCTACTATTCTTCTCACCAGGTTCGTGTCTCTCTCGAATCTCACGGATCTAACCTTTTCTTCCTCCTCCTTGTTCCCAAATATTACCACACATCTGTTCCATTCTACAGTTTCTCTCACTATTTTCTTTTTTTTTTTCTTCAGTATTTTCACTACATTTTCTTCCTGTAAAACAAATAACTCGGAGTAAAATGGCCACCCCTAACGGGATTATGGCATCAGGCAATAGATAGAGATAGATAGATTTTCTTCCATTTTTTTTCTTGTTCATTTCCCTATCTTCCTGGATGATTTCTTTTAAGCTGACCATTCCTTTCTGTTCTTCTTCTATGTGTGCCCATTTTGCCTTATGCTCTTCTAATACACTACTCACCTTCTCCGTTTTATTAGTACTCTCTTCTAGTTTTCTCCTCAGTTCGACATTTTCACGCTTCAAATTCCTAATCTCATTCGCCGTCTCATTGGACTGGATCAGACTCTGTATAGTAGTCTCCGTATTTTCAGACATGTCCTTTATCACTAGATTCTCCACTTTCTTTTCAAGTTCACTAATCCTCATAATCAATGTTTTAACCAGATCCATGACATTGGTATTTCTATCAAATCCTTGAAATTCGAGTCCCTCATTGTTTACATTATCGGCCATGTTTGAGGTTGGTTAAAGTACAAAAACAGCTGTTACCGAAAATACTACAAACATTCATGTATACTCTAGCCAGTAAATCTTTACATAATTGGTAGTCTGTTAACTTACATTATTTTAAATTTAAAACAAGACCTTAGGGGGCAGGACAGACAAATTCCTGAAAACTGCTTAAGGTTCGCAGCGATGGCTGAGACATCTGCTCGCTCTGGCTGTTCGCTCGTGTGTGTGTGTGTGTGTGTGTGTGTGTTCTTACCTAATTGTTCTTACCTAATTGTATCTTTACAGGAATGAGTCAAGCTCGTACTGTCCCATGTCTTAAACCATATTTATCGTACATATCCTTAAATTTGTGAATTGTTTTGGCACACACTATTTCATTCGGTAGTGCATTCCATTGATCAATTGCTCTGTTTGGGAAACTGAATTTCCTTACGTCTTTATCACCACTCTTCTTATGCAGTTTTTTGCAGTGTCCTCTTGCTGATGCTTCTCCATATGTTAAGTAATCATTTATGTCTATTTTCTCCTTTCCTGATATGCTTTTATATAGCATTATCATGTCACCTCTTTTCCTTCTCTCCTGTAGTGTTGGTAGATTCAGTTTATTTAGTCTTTCTTCGTAGCTTAGGTCCCTTAAGCTTGGTATCCATCTTGTAGCGGCCCTTTGAACTTTTTCAATCTTGTCTATGTGCTTTTTGAGATGAGGACTCCAGACTGCTGATGCATATTCCAGGGTTGGTCTAATGAATGATGTTATTATCCTTCTTAGCATGTCTTCATTTATGTATGTGAATGCTATTCTCATATTTGCAAGCAGTGTATACATGTTCCGTACCTTCTCGCTGATGTGGTCAGCCGGAGATAGTCTGTTATTGATAATCACACCTAGGTCTTTCTCTCTTTCTGATGTGTATAGGGTTTTATTTCCTAACTTATAATCCCAATCAGGTCTTTTTCCACTTTTACCAAACTTGATTACATGACACTTGTCCACATTGAATTCCATTTCCCATGTACTACTCCATTCATGAAGTTTATTTAATTCTTCTTGTAGCTCTTCACAAGAGTCTGTGTTAGTAATTCTTCTTTGTATTTTTGCATCATCTGCAAACATATTCAGATAGCTCTCATTTCCAGTGTTACTGTTTATATCATTTATATACACTAAAAACATGATTGGTGCCAGCACTGAACCCTGTGGTACTCCACTAGTCACTTCTTTCCATGATGAGTAGTTTCCTTTTAGTACTGTCCTCATTTCTCTTTTTATGAGAAAGTCTTGCATCCAACAAAACAGTTTGCCTCGAATTCCTCCTTGATCGTACAGTTTCCATAAAAGTCTTTGGTGTGGTACTGTGTCAAAAGCTTTCTTGAAATCTAAATAGATACCGTCCACCCATCCTTCCCTTTCCTGTATTGTGTTTGTTACTCTGTCATAGTAGCTCAACAGATTAGTAACACATGATTTTCCTGGACAAATGTTGAAATGTGCATGGAAAAGTTTGGAAGGAATGAGAGTGTGTTTTTGATTGGTGATATGAATGGTAAAGTTGGTAATGTGAAGGTGGATGGAATAGTTGGTGAGTGGGGTGTGCCTGCCGAGATAGATGAGAATGGGAATGCGTTAGTGGACATTTGTGCTGGGAGGGGGTTGGTGATAGCCAATACCCTCTTCAGGCATAAAATGATCCACAGGTATACATGGCGAGTGATGAGAAGGGTGGGTGGTGAACTGAATGAAAGGAAGGCAATGATTGATTATGTGTGTGTGGATGAAAGGATGCGAAGATGTGTAAAGGATGCAAGAGTGTATAGAGGTTGGGGGAGTGGACTTTCTGACCACTACTTGGTGGTGGCCAGAATTAGGATGCAAGTGAGATGGAGGAATAGAAGAAGGGAAAGACGAGAGGAAGGAGTAGTTGCAAGGAGAGTGGAAAGGTTACAAGAGGATGAGAAAAAGGCAGAGTATAAGAGAGAAGTGGAGGAACGATTGGGCAAATATGAATTGGAGCAGATGGGAGACGTGGAAGGGGTGTGTAAGATATTTACAGAAGAAATATGTGCAGCATGTGATGTGGTGTGTGGAAGGAAGAGAAGGCGGAGGGGGGTGCAAGGAACAGCGTGGTGGACTGAAGAGGTGAAACAGGCTGTGGCACAAAAGAAGAAAGCATACAATGAATGGGTGAGAAATAGGGGCGTGGAAGAAGTTGAGAGGCGGAAGAGAGAGTTATATGTGGAAAGGAAGAGAGAGGTGAAAAGATTAGTAAGAGAGAGTAAGAAGAGAGTGGATGAGGAATTTGGAAGGAATTTGAGTGTAAAGTGGAGGGACTGTAAGAAAATGTTCTGGAGAGAAGTGAAAAGAGTAAGACAGGGTGGAAGTGAAGTTAGCAGGGGAGTGAAAGATAAAAATGGTAGATTACTAGTGGAGAAGGGAGAAAAAGTGAGCAGATGGAGAGAACACTTTAAGGAATTGTTGAACGTAGAGGATGGAAGTAATGCGAGTATAAGTGGCTGGGGAATGGCTGGGAGAAGGAGGGAGGTGAGAAGACAGGAAGAAATCAGTAGGATAGAAGTTGTGGAAGCAATGAAGAAAGTTAAATCGGGGAAAGCCCCAGGAATTGATGGAGTGTGTGGTGAAATGCTGAAGCATGGGGGAGAGATAGTAGTAGAATGGATGTGGAAGATGTGCAGATGGGCCTGGGAGGAAGGTAGAGTCCCGGAGGATTGGAAGTCAGGTATAATTATTCCCTTGTACAAAGAAAAAGGGGAAAAAGAAGTGTGTGGTAATCATAGGGGCATTTATCTTCTTAGTATAATAGGAAAAGTGTATGGTAGGATACTTATAGACAGAGTTAGAGAAAGAACAGAGAAATTAGTTGGAGAAGAACAGGGAGGCTTTAGGAAGGGAAGAGGTTGTGTGGATCAGATATTCATTCTTAGATCTTTAGTGGAAAAGTTTCTAGAGAAGGGAAAGAAGTTGTATGCGGCTTTCATGGATTTGGAGAAAGCATATGACAGGGTGCATAGACAAGGATTGTGGAAAGTGTTAAGAATATATGGAGTAGATGGGAAGTTGTTGAATGCTTTGAAGAGTATGAACGATGGTGCGAAGGCTGCAGTGCATGTGGATGGTGAACTAAGTGAATTTTTCTCTTTGAAAGTTGGTTTGAAACAGGGATGTGTTATGTCTCCATGGTTGTTCAGTCTGTACATGGATGGGGTAATAAAAGAGGTACAAGGTAGGGTAGTGGATGTTGGAGTGGCCCTGGTGAGAGAGGATAATGTTTGGAAACTCCCTGTACTGTTGTTTGTAGATGATACTGTGTTGTTGAGTGAAGACGACGGGGAGCTGCTAGGCTTGGTGGATGAGTTTGGAAGAGTGTGTAAGAAACAGAACCTAAAGGTGAATGTAGGGAAGAGTAAAGTGATGGTCTTTGAGAGAGGTGAAGTTAGTGAATGTACAGCGAGGTTAGATGGTGAGGAATTGGAAAATGTGAGTACGTTTAAGTATTTGGGTAGTGTGATGAGTAAGGATGGAGGTTTGGAGGGTGAAGTGCTTGAAAGGGTACAGCAGGGAAGAAAGGTTGCTGGTTCCTTGAAAGCAGTGATAAGAAACAGGGAAGTGGGCATGGAAGTGAAAAAGTTACTACATGACAGTATTGTGATACCAACTCTAACGTACGGAAGTGAAGCTTGGACATTGTTGGAAGGACACAAGTCAAGAGTGAGAGCAGTGGAAATGAGTTATTTAAGAGGAGCCTGTGGAGTCACGTGGAGAGACAGGCTGACGAATGAGGATATAAAGGAGCGTTGTGGTGTGGATGTGGATGTGATAGGAAGCGTTATGAGGAACACACTGAGGTGGTTTGGCCATGTGGAGAGGATGGAGGGTGAGAGACTGACGAAGAGAGTGTATGTGAGTGAGGTGGAGGGGGGAAGAGGGAGGGGGAGGCCGAGGATGAGATGGAGGGATGGGGTGGAGAGGTATATGAGAGAGGGGGGTGTGAGTTGGGAGCAGGGCAGTGAAATGGCGGGGGACAGGGCGACTTGGAGGCGATTTGTTTGTGGCCGCCCCAAACGGGATTGAGGCGTCTGGCAATAGATAGATAGATTTTCCTTTTCTGAAACCAAACTGTCTTTCTGTTATCATACTGTGTTCTTCTAGATGATTTACCCAAGCTTTTCTTATAAGCTTTTCTAATACCTTGCTTACAACACTGGTCAGTGATACTGGTCGGTAGTTGAGTGGATTTTGTCTACAGTATTTCCTTTCTTGAATAAGGGGACAATATTTGCTTTTTTCCAAATATCAGGTAGTTTACCTTGACTCAAGGATTTCTTGAAAATTAAAAATAATGGTTTACATAACTCCTTTGCACATTCTCGTAATACCCAACATGAAATTTCATCAGGACCATTTGCTTTTCCTCTGTCTAATCTACTTAACTCCTCCTGTATTACTTTTTCTGCTATTTGTATATCTGGTAGTATGTGTGGACATGCGTGTTCCACATAGTCCCTCTCAAAATTTTTTTTCTTCTGTAAAAACTAATTGGAAATTCTTATTTAGTGCTTCACAAATATCTTTCTCTTGTGTATAAGTGATTCCCTCGTCCGTAATGGATTGTATTATATCTTTTACTTTAGTTTTGCTTCTGATATAGCTGTAAAACAGCTTTGGTTGATCACTACTTTTATTTATTATATCCTCCTCAAACTGTTTTTGGGCTTCCCTCCTTATTCTTGTATAGTCGTTTCTTGCCTGTTTGTAATTATTGTACGCCCTTTCACTGTTGTGTCTTCTGTATCTATTCCACAACAAATCTCTTCTTTCTTTTGATTTTTTACATTCTGTATTGAACCATTTCTGTATTTTCTTATCTGCTTCTTTGTGCTGTGGGATGTACTTCTGGACTCCTATTTCATAAAATTCACAAAATTTTTTATATACAGCATTTAAATCTTGTCCTCTCAGCTCATTTTCCCAATCAACTTCTAAGAAATACTTCTTTAGGTCTTGATAATTTCCCTTTTTATAGTTTAGGCTCTTTTTGTAACTATCATTGCTGTTTACTATGTCATATGCTATCCTGAAGTTATAATTTAGTACTGCATGATCGCTTTTGCCGAGTGGAGGGTGATATAATAAACTGTCAATATCATTTTCTTGCCTTGTAAATATTAGATCTAACACTGAAGGTACATCAAGTCCTCTTTTTCTGGTGGTTTCCCTCACATGTTGCGTTAAGAAAAACTCTTGTACGAGATCCAGGAGCTTTTGGTCCCAACAGCTTTCTTGGCTATTTATATCTAGAGTATTCCAAATTATATTTGTATTGAAGTCCCCAGTTAGTATAATTCTTTCCGATTTCTCTTCCATTTTATGTAGCAATGATCTTATACTCTGAATTGTACTCTCTGCCAGGTCCTCATATTCGTCTCTTTCCCATGTGTTTGATCTGGGTGGCTTGTACAAATTGGCTACTATTACTTTACCTTCAGATGTGTCGATCTCTACTGCAATCAGTTCTACTTGTGATGGTATATCTAGTTTTATTTCCTTGACTTTCAGATTTTTCTTAGTTAATATTATAATTCCACCTCCTTTTTTTAAATATCTGTCTCTTCTCCATATATTGTATTCCTCTAAGTTAGTATGTCATTTGATATCCTTGGTATTAATTTTGTTTCAGTTAGGCATATTATTTGTGGTTCATTTTCTCTGACATAATCATTCATCTCCAGTAATTTAGATACCATTCCATCCACATTTGAGTACATCAACTTTATCATCTTGTTTATATACTTGTCATGACATGGTTCTACTACCTTCCTCCTTTTTTTTCCATCCTGTTTGTGTACCACTTTCGTACCTGCAATCCTATTACTTTGTAAAAAAAATTTCTTCTTTTCCTCTTCTGATCTTCCCTCATTTTTTGTTTTTGCTTCCTTCCTTTTCTCTTTCAGTAATTCCAGTTCCTTTTGTGTTAGGCATCTTTTTATCCATACATTTTTGAACTCCTCTTTTTTCCTTAAGATTCTTTGCATTTTTTAGTATCTCTTCCACTGTGTTTACACTCTGGAAAGTCACCTTTAGAGGTCTTGTCTTGCTTTTCTCGTATTTCCCTAACCTTTTGTGTTCCTCTATGTCTTTACTACAGATTTCCTCTGATACTTCTTTCAGTAAGCTCATTACATTTGCCATCTCCTTTTTGTCTCTTGTGATCTTGTTTTTAACTTCATCCTCTTCTATACCAGTGATTACTGTTGATTTGTTTATCTCGACTGAATCTCTGACTAACTTTGGATTGTTTTGGATTATTCTTTTCACCTCCTTTTTAATGCTTTTTTCCTCCACCCTTGTTTCTAAGTCTTTCTTTACTTTCACCATTTCTGCATACGTGGTTTCTACATCATTTTTGTAGCTTTGCACAGCTTCATTTACTTGTGTTATCTTCTCCTCAATATCACTGCTCTGGTCAATAAGACTGCTAACTTGCCTAATTGTCTCTGTGTCATTTTTGAACTCTTCCATAACACTCTCGTGATTGACTACTGTACTTGCCATTTCACTAATTTTCTTCCTAAGTGTACTCAATTCCACGGTTAGTTCACTGATGGTTGTGTCTTTCTTATTGGCCTCCCTTCCTAGTTTTTCTATTTCTTCCTTTTGCAAGTGCATCTGCTTCTTTATTTCATCAATTTCATTTTTGAAAGCCATTTCTAGTTTGTTTACACGTTCAGCCAGTCTATTGTGGGTCTCTACTTCAACCAGTTCTTGGTAGAAATCATCATTTTGCTTTTTACCTTTATCCCTTTTCTTTTCCAAAATTGTTTTACTGAAGTATGTATCCATTTTGCAATACTTAAAGTGCAAAGCATATACTTACAATCTCCGTTTTGTTGTAAACAAACCTCAGAGATGACTCAGCGTATTCTTTCGTCTTGGTTCTATTTCCTGTTTTTACAAGTCTTGTTGAAACTTATTATTTTTTTCCTTTTTATAATGAACAATCATTTAGTCTAACCTGGTACTGAGCTTGACTCATACAAAGATACTATTTAGGTAATGCCACTGGCCGTGATGATTTGGTACGGAGCGCCGGTGTCACACGTCCACCTAGATTGAATCCCTCTGTGTGTGTGTGTGTGTGTGTGTGTGTTTGAGAGAGAGAGAGAGATGGGGGTAGTACAACATAAAGTTATATGGGTGGGATGGATACTGTGTTGAAGCAATGAACTATGTTCTCCTCATGTCAGTATGGCCCTTGACTAGAACAAACAGCCTCACCTTACAGCAGCACCAGTCTCTGGTACCTGGCTGTGCCTCTGCCACTTGATATAGCCAGATGAGTGACAACTCGTGCTCCACCTGCCACCTGCCATCACCAGGAGGGACTAAGTGGTGCTGCACCGACTGCGCTGGGCTACCCCTATGCCTGGCAGATAGGAATCAATGTGCCAGAAGAGGAAAGACACTACCAGCACTGTGCTGCCAGCACACAGCAGCCTTTGTTGCACTATGTGCTGGAGTGTGCAGACACTACACTACTTAGGTATGGTGCCAACACTGTCATGGAGGAGGACATCCCTCTGGCAGCACTGTTAGCAGACAGCACAGTTTGGGGTTGGTTGAGGAACCTAACACCTGTCCACATGGCCATACTGAGGCAAACCTCACCACCACGATAAGGAAGAGTATAATACTGTACATTACTACTATTAGTATTGCTGAGGTGAGGGGGTAGACAGGGTGGTCAGTCAGACCAACTAGTCTCAACTCTCACCACACTGACAGGCCAGCACATTGCTTATGGCCCACTCAGAATTGTAATATTCTGTAAATCAGTATCAATCAGTCTATCTGAAGTCACTTGAGAAAGCTTCAAGCACCATTACAAACAATAAGGGGCTCAAAACTGAATCCTGATGCACACCAACATTCTTGGAAAACTCATAATTCAATCCCCATTCACTCTCACCTGGGTGTGAGCACCCAGTGCCACCCACGTACATAGCTATAACCACTCTAACCAGTCACTCCTTGATCCCAGGCTTTCTCATTGCTCACTTCACCACCTCTCTAGGGACTCTGTCTATCTATCTATCTATTGACAGACGCCTCAATCCCATTTGGGGTGGCCACAAACAAATCGCCTCCAAGTTGCCCTGTCCCCCGCCATTTCACTGCCCTGCTCCCAACTCACACCCCCCTCTCTCATATACCTCTCTACCCCATCCCTCCATCTCATCCTCGGCCTCCCCCTCCCTCTTCCCCCCTCCACCTCACTCACATACACTCTCTTCGCCAATCTTTCATCCTCCATCCTCTCCACATGGCCAAACCACCTCAGTGTGTTCCTCATAACGCTTCCTATCACATCCACATCCACACCTTAAATGCTCCTTTATATCCTCATTCGTCAGCCTGTCTCTCCATGTGACTCCACAGGCTCCTCTTAAATAACTCATTTCCACTGCTCTCACTCTTGACTTGTGTCCTTCCAGCAACATCCAAGCTTCACTTCCATACGTTAGAGTTGGTATCACAATACTGTCATGTAGTAACTTTTTCACTTCCATGCTCACTTCCCTGTTTCTTATCACTGCTTTCAAAGAACCAGCAACCTTTCTTCCCTGCTGTACCCTTTCAAGCACTTCACCCTCCAAACCTCCATCCTTACTCATCACACTACCCAAGTACTTAAACGTACTCATATTTTCCAATTCCTCACCATCCAACTTCACTGTACATTCACTGACTTCACCTCTCTCAAAGACCATCACTTTACTCTTCCCTACATTCACCTTTAGATTCCGTGTCTTACACACTCTCCCAAACTCATCCACCAAGCCTTGCAGCTCCCCTTCGTCTTCACTCAACAACACAGTATCATCTGCAAACAACAATACATGGAGTTTCCAAACACTATCCTCTCTCACCAGGGCCACTCCAACATCCATCTCTAGGGACTCAAAAGCCTTAAAAAAAAAATAAAAAAAAAATAAAAAAACAGCTTTCTTTTTCATTCCTGTATATTTTTCCTGAAGCAGGTAGACATGAATGTAGTATCATTGGTCTCTTTGCCTGGCATAAACCCAAATTGCATCTCATCTATATTCACTCTTTCCCTAATCATACCATGTAAAACTCTCCATTACCTTCATTATGTGGTCTAAAAGCTTTTATGTCACTATTATTACTTCTATCCAGGGCATCACCCTTCCCTTGTACATATTTAACAGTCACACTCTTCAGCCAGCAAAGCTGGGAATTCCACCACTATTAGTAGTGCTGCTACATAGCGCCGCTACTATTTTAATAGCAATAGTGGTAACGCCATTATTTTTTTTTAGCCAGTGGCGGAACTGAGACCGCCGCTACTTTTTGGCCGTACTGTACTCACGCATTACCCTGCTCCTCGCTACTCACGCGATGAATACAGGTCCGGAGTCAGTGATTACATACAGATATGCTGACGGTTTGGTTGTTTTATTAATGATGAAAAATAATGCTTTCGTCAGTTCTGTCAATTAATGATGTTTGTTGTACACAACATCAGTAATTTATTATTGTTTATTAGTAACATGCAATAATTAGACAGGAATTTGTTAGTTAATTATTGACCATTTAAATAAGGATGTCAGGTGGATGTGGGCAATGTGCTCACACACACACACACACACACACACACACACACACACACACACACACACACACACACACACACACACCTCTAACTATCCCCGTCTCTAACTCCCGTTCTCTCCCCCACTCTCTCTTTCAGACTAATTCTTACTCACTACGTTATTATTTCATAACAGTATGTTACTTTCAGTTTAAAGTAATGGGAAAAAAAAATTGCTTTTGTATAAATAGCCTTTAAAGAAAGTCCCAGTTCATTTTTACTTTTGTTTTCGTACATGTCTTAAATAGGTATCTCTGAAAATATAATAAATGTATACAATATGCATCAATGGTAGACCACTTTTTTTGCCTTTTATTTACATATGTTACTTTCAGTGAGTATACTAGGTAACAGTGTAAAAGAACATTTGTTACATTATACAGTAAGTAGCTTTTTCATGTACTGTACCTTCAGCTCTAAGCTTCATTAAAGTGACACCGGCATGTATATGATTTTTTTTTTTTTTTTTTTTTTTTTTTTTTTTTTTCCCAGTATAAATATATACTTGTACTGACATTACTGGTACACAACATAACCACTCAGAGGAAGGTAGAGTCCCGGAGGATTGGAAGTCAGGTATAATCATTCCCTTGTACAAAGGAAAAGGGGAAAAAGAAGTGTGTGGTAATCTTAGGGGCATCTGTCTTCTTAGTTTAATAGGAAAAGTGTATGGTAGGATACTTATTGACAGTTAGAGAAAGAACAGAGGAATTAGTTGGAGAAGAACAGAGAGGCTTTAGGATGGGAAGAGGTTGTGTAGATCAGATATTCATTCTTAGATCTTTAGTGGAAAAGTTTCTAGAGAAGGGAAAGAAGTTGTATGCGGCTTTCATGGATTTGGAGAAAGCATATGACAGGGTGGATAGACAAGGATTGTGGAAAGTATTAAGAATATATTGAGTAGATGGGAAGCTGTTGAATGCTGTGAAGAGTATGTATGCTGGTGCTAAGGCTGCAGTGTGTGTGGATGGTGAACTGAGTGAATTTTTCTCTTTGAAGGTTGGGTTGAAACAGGGATGTGTCATGTCCCCATGGTTGTTCAATCTGTACATGGATAGGGTAATAAAAGAGGTACAAGATAGGGTAGTGGATGTTGGAGTGGCCCTGGAGAGAGAGGGTAGTGTTTGGAAACTCCCTGTACTGTTGTTTTCAGATGATACTGTGTTGTTGAGTGAAGACGAAGGAGAGCTGCAAGGCTCTGTGGATGAGTTTGGGAGAGTGTGTAAGAAACAGAATCTAAAGGTGAATGTAGGGAAGAGTAAAGTGATGGTCTTTGAGAGAGGTGAAGTCAGTGAATGTACAGCGAGGTTGGATGGTGAGGAATTGGAATATGTGAGTATGTTTAAGTACTTGGGTAGTGTGATGAGTAAGGATGGAGGTTTGGAGGGTGAAGTGCTTGAAAGGGTACAGCAGGGAAGAAAGGTTGCTTGTTTCTTGAAAGCAGTGATAAGAAGCAGGGAAGTGAGCATGGAAGTGAAAAAGTTACTACATGACAGTATTATGATACCATCTCTGATGTATGGAAGTGAAGCTTGGACGTTGCTGGAAGGACACAAGTCAAGAATGAGAGCAGTGGAAATGAGTTATTTAAGAGGAGCCTGTGGAGTCACATGGAGAGACTGGCTGACAAATGAGGATATAAAGGAGCGTTGTGGTGTGGATGTGGATGTGATAGGAAGCGTTATGAGGAATACACTGAGGTGGTGCCATGTGGAGAGGATGGAGGGTGAAAGACTGATGAAGAGAGTGTATGTGAGTGAGGTGGAGGGGGGAAGAGGGAGGGGGAGGCCGAGGATGAGATGGAGGGATGGGGTGGAGAGGTATATGAGAGAGGGGGGGGTGAGTTGGGAGCAGGGCAGTGAAATGGCGGGGGACAGGGCGACGTGGAGGCGATTTGTTTGTGGCCATCCCGAACGGGATTGAGGCGTCTGGCAATAGATAGATAGATAGATAGAAGTATGCTAATTTATTTAAATATCTCAATATTTTACAGTAATTCCCACAAGTATATGCAAATGGTTTGCAATAGCGCTTAGCGACATTGTGCAAGCTAAATATTAGATTGCACACTTGTGCAAATTACAAATAACAGAAAATAATAAAAATAAATAAAAGTAAGTAAGTAAAAGTGGTAGGTGGTGGCGACCATCATCTGCTCACTTGATGTTGTGCTGCCTACTTCTTCCTTAGCCTTTATCATTCTTTTTCTGTGGCTACCTCGTCTCTTCCTATTTCTCCCATCTTTTCTGTCACTTCTTATTGCTTTTCTTTCCGTTACAGGTGGCTTTACATTGAGTGACAAGCCAAATGGTTTCCTGTAAGCCAAGAAACCATTTACAACACTGGGTGGTAACCGTATAACCAAACCATACGTGCTCCCTACGTGTCAACAAGTGGGTTGGTGGAGGGTTATTGCCCCTCCCTGTAAAACAAATAACTCTGAGTCAAATGGCCACCCCTTACGGGGTTATGGCGTCTGGCAGTAGGTAGGTAGATAAAAGTAAGTAAGTATGCTATTTTATTTAAATATCTTAATACTTTACAGTAATTCCCACAAATACATGCAAATGGTTTGCACTTGCGTTTTGCGACATTGCGCAAGCTAAATATTTTTCAAGTTGCGCATTTGCGCTTGTTCAAGGTGGTGAACTGTAGATTGCGCTTGTGCAAGGTCCTTTGTTTGCGCTGCCCGCCACTGGTAGTCTTCCCCATTGTCAGTTTTTGAATAGCCACATGCACCCTCTTTTCACCATTCCAAAAATCAAACAGAAGCCTTTCCTGCAGACCCTGTGCTCCCTGTCACCATACATCACTCTATACAGAATAGTTTGGGTGTATGCATGCTTTCATCTGCGGCTTCCCTGTGCTGTTTTATAGGTACTGACTTCATGAGTTTTTGCAGGTATGCAGTCTGGGCATGAGTCTCCCATGCCCCAGTATTCCGTAAACAACATGTCTGTCACAGGCCTAGCCACTTTATTGAAACAGCTGTCAGCACATGGAGGTCCTATCTTTCGTGCTTCCACCAGTTTCCTAGTCATACGGCTGGTGTAAGCCTTACTTTCATTACGAAGTTTTTTCACCACAGGCTTTCCATGTGTCTGACTTTGATTTGCGCTTATGACCGTGGGAAAGTTCCGGCTCCTCAACACCCTCACTGTTCTTGCACCAGACTTATTTTTACTTCAACAACCTCCTGGTGCTCACTGTTATCACCCATGGCAACCACAGTACAACAGCTCAACAGAAACACATGCAAAATCAACAAAAATAATGGAGCATTCAAAATGTTCTGTTAAAAAAAGGCGCGGGAAAGAGTCTGGTGTATTGATTCTGTTTATACTGGATGATGGCAACAGTCACCCAGTGACAAAGCTTGCTCATTCAGAGCGAATTTTCATTGGCTGCCGAGATCCACCAGAGTGGCGCGTGGGAGAGACATGAGTATGAGAAGGAACCATGGCCGCCCACACACACCAGCCTACTCCTGGTTTAAAGGGAAAGTGATGCTTGTGCCCTTACTCTGGCGCGTGCTGGGAGCGCTGTTATTACAGTGTATAAAGCTGAAAAATCGCAGGTGATTCAGACCATAAGAAAAATAATCAGAAAGGCAAATACAACCTACTGTTGGATAGAGGAAACCCTGTGAAAAAATGCAGTACACACAATCCTCGTAAATTGCGTGTTTATAGATCACGGATTCGTAAATCACGGCTAAGTGGCTGTCAGACTGCCAGCACCCTTAAATCGCTGTTAAGTCATGAAAATCGTGGACCTAGGCACCGAAGTGGGCCTTTTCCGAGGAGAATCGTAAACCGCGGCATTCAGTTTGAAAATCGCGACCTAGCAACCAATCACCACCCGTCCCTGGTGGCAAGTGTGCGTACTAATGCCACCACGTTGTTGTTGTTCTTCCCGCCAGTCCGCACACTACAGACCATCGTCGTGGAGTACGAGAGCTACCTGCCTTTTTTTTGTGCACCTTCCCCCCCGCCTCCTGCCTTCTATGGCCCCTCACGAACCCCCGATGAAACACTCTAAGCAGTATGGCATCAAGAAGCAGCCGCCGTTGTCGTACAGTCAACCTTTGGAGCTCATTTGTCGTGTTGAGAAGGGAGAGAAGTTTTCAACGCTGGTGAAAGAGTTTGGGAAGAATGAGTGCTGAGAGGTTCTAAGTTCTTCCCAACACCACCCCACTCCATTCACTTAAGCAATATCATCATAGGATTAAGGTGATATCCCTTAACATTGCTTATTTCTATTAAATACATGCACTGAATATTCCTAAATTTGTATGGTTGTGTTTGATGGTGCCTAGATAGGTGCAGGTAGGGTGCTGTGGGGGGTGGTTGGCTAAAGTCCAGACCCAAATTCATTTTTCACATAAGAGTTATTATTTATAAACCACGGAATTTGTAAATTGCGGCAGTGGTCCAGACCCAAATTGCCGCGATTTACGAGGATTGAGTGTACTGGCAACTTGGATCTGGCCGCAGCGGCACTTGTGCCCTTACTACGGTGTGTGCCTCATTTGGCTCATTAAATTGTGAGGTACTATAGAAACTCCTACAACTCCATGGGATCCCCATAGGTATAATCCAACTGTTTGTTGGCGTGTACTCAGACACTTGAGTGTGTGTGTGTGGGGGGGGGGGGGCATTTGACTTCTTCCCAGTAAGTTCTGGTTTAAGACAGAGATGTGTCCTTGCCCCCACACTTTTCAACACATGTGTGGATTGGGTACTGGATTGGACTGTTAAGTCAAAGTCACTGTGGGGTATCAGTTGGCGATTTCAGGGTTGCTGACCTTGACATTACTGATGATGCAGTTATCCTAGCGGTTTCACTGGAGACACTACTGAGTGCCCTAAAGGAATTCCACGAGAATGCAAAGCCATTGGAGTTAAAGGTCTTTTCGGCCAAAACCAAGGTCTAGGCATCTGGTGGCTTGTTGGATGAAGCAGTACAGTCTGTTCAAGTATGTGGTGAGGATATAGAAGTCTTGGAAAGCTTCACTTATCTTGATGGTGTGGTCCATAATGTGTCTTCGCAGGATCGTGGGATGTCATTGGTACAACTGGGTGCGTAACAAGCAACTACTCCGTGAGACTGAATCTAGGCCC
Organism: Coenobita brevimanus; assembly: GCF_032717465.1. NCBI lineage: Eukaryota > Metazoa > Arthropoda > Malacostraca > Decapoda > Coenobitidae > Coenobita > Coenobita brevimanus. The sequence goes on from NC_137031.1 coordinate 10,638,975, forward strand.
ATTACCCACATAATACGTCAACACCAGCTCCAGCTATATGGGCACGTGACCTGCTTTCCTGAGGCTGATCCAGCTCACAGGGTGATCTCTGAATGAGTTAACCCAGGGTGGAGGAGGCCTAGGGGAAGGCCACGTAACTCATGGCTGGAGCAGGTCAATCACTCCTGTCGGGAGATACTTCGAGGTGGAAGAGTTGCTGCCTGGAGGGTTGCACAGAGGGACCCATGTGGATGGAGTCAGAGGGTGAGTGAAGGTGTGAGACCCGTGGCATTTGGCCCTTCTTGATTGATTGTGATGAAATACCGAATCGACAGTGATTTACCAAACAACACTCTTAATTTGAAAATATTATAATTGTTATCACCGTTTAGGTTCATACACAATTTTCCAAAATCTGGTCAAAATTTTGTGCTTAATTCTAATTCAGCTGTTGATAAAAAATCAGGATTCAGAAGGAAATCAGGAAAGTTAGCAGATGTGTTGCCTTTAACCCAGCAGCTCACCTTGACAGACTTGTCTATCTATCTATATATCTATTGCCAGACGCCATAATCCCGTAAGGGGTGGCCATTTGACTTTGAGTTATTTGTTTTACGGGGAGGGGCACTAACCCTCCAACAACCCACTTGTTGACACGTAGGGAGCACGTATGGTTTGATTATGTGGTTACCACCTAGCGTTGTAAATGGTTTCTTGGCTTACAGGAAACCATTTGGCCTGTCACTCAATGTAAAGTCACCTGTAAAGGAAAGAAAAGCAATGAGAAGTGACAGGAAAGATAGGAGAAATAGGAAGAGAGGAGGGCAGGCACAGAATAAGAATGATAAAGTCTAAGGAAGAAGTAGGCAGCACTACATCAAGTGAGTGGATCGTTTCATTTCGTTTCATTTTTAAGGGCTCCAACATGCTTGCATGCATCGGCCTTGGTCACCTAATGGCGGCTCTCCATGCTGCACGATCCATTGCAGCCTCCCTGTTCAAAGCCTTTATCCTGAGGTCACACTTAATGACCTCGTCCCATGTCTTTCTCGGTCTACCCCTCATAACCCCACCCCCAGTATTAACTCTTCTCACCTTCCTCACCCAATTATCATCCCCCATCCTCTCCACATGTCCAAACCATCTCAATCTACCTTTCCTCATCACAACACCAATACACTTCAGTCCCATCCTACCTTTCAACTCTTCCATTGTAAACTCAGCCCCCCCAGACCTTGGACGCAGGGACACACTACACATCCACCAGATCATTGTCATTTCTGTACATCTGAGCCGACGAATATTCTCCTCCTTCACTGCCCAGGTCTCACTACCATACAGCATTACACAACACATGCTGCATACAAAGATCTCTTAGCACGTAGGGAGAGTCCTCTCAATGTCAGGAGAGGCAAGAGCTCCCTGAACTTCTTCCAACCACTTCTCACCCTAGCCACAGAGCTAGCTCCAGCCCCACCTCCAGCACACAACATGTCTCCCAAATAACAAAACTCTTCCACACGCTCAAGAGATTCACCAGCAAGTTCAATCCTTTCACGTCTGACAATCTCCACCTGCTCTCCCCGACACACTATACACATAAAGTCAGCATTATCTCGCAGTCTACCTCTGATACCACTACATCTCTTATGTATCCATTTTTCACAAAGACCGCACAAGATGGAATTACTTCCCACGCCCTTGTGGCAAACTGCACATGGCCACTCTCCCTCGTCTTTGACAGTACCGCCACCAACCCTAGATATCATCACTTTTGTTTGATCTGCATTTACCCTTAAGCCCTTGTGCACCATACCATCTCTCCACTTCCTAAACCTTTCCTCCGCCTCCCTTTCGCTCTCTGCAATCAACACCAAATCATCAGCATACAACAACTCCCACGGGAGTCCATTTCTAAAGTCATGTGAAAGGGCTTCAAGTACCATGATAAACAACAAGAGACTCAAACTGACCCCTGATGCACACCAACATTCACGGAAAACTCATCACTCAAATCTCCATTCACTCTTACCTGGGTGTGAGCACCCACATACATAGCCATAACCACCCTAACCAGCCACTCCTCCAAGCCAAGCTTTCTCATTGCCCACTTCACCACCTCTCTAGGGACTTTGTCAAAGGCCTTTTCCAAATCAACAAAAACAAAATAAGGATCCCTTCTCCTACCAATATATTTTTCCTTAAGCTGTCGAACAATGAATATGGCATCAGTGGTCCCCCTACCTGGCATAAACCCAAACTACATCTCATCATGTATAAATATAGATTTAACATGCAGATACATTTAGCTGCACTGTAAGTCAATATTTGTGCAAAATAGAAGTCTGTCAAGGTGTGTTACTGATCTAAAGTGGAAATACCAGCAAACCTTAGCATGTTTTTGCTCTGAATCCTGATTTTTTATTAATAGTTAAAAAATATAGCGCATTTTTTTCTCGTACCAGATTTCAGATAATTAGGTGTTTATGAACTTATGTGGTGGAGGATTAGTGCCCGTCCCTGTAAAACAGATAACTCTGAGTCCTTGGCCACCCCATGTGGGATTATGGCGTCTGGCAATGAATGAATGAACTTATGTGGTGATAAAAATTATAATATTTTGCTGTTAAATGTGCCGATTTGGTACTGATTCAGTAAATGACCACCGATTTGTTATTTCGTCACACCAGTGAAACAGTCCTTCGGTTTTTGTAATACAGTACACTGTGTAGTGATTACAGAAACTGTTGGAGCTGGCTTGCTACTTGTTGAGTTTGAAGTGTAGGTGAAGCTGTTGTTTGATTATTAGGAATACTGGTGCTGTTACTGAAGGAAGGAGATTGTTATATCATGGAGAAAAGGGTTATAAAATGAGGGCAAGAGGGCTGTGATCTGTGGGACAGTGTTGTACTTGTGTAGGTCTGTATTCTGAATTTTGCACTTTGGATTTGGTTGTGTCCTGGTTTTGGTTGTGTACCTGGGTTTGTTTTCCTGAGAGCATGTTGCCTCTTTACACCATATCAATATATTCTCCACAGTTGTGTTTAAGATTTTGTTTATAAGGATTTTTTTTTTTAATGTTCATTGCTGCAAGTGTAGTTTTTAAGTAGGTTTATTTCATTTTGAAACTTAGAGTTGGGTTAGTTTAGATAGGTGTGTGGTGGTGGTTGAATGCCTGAGTCAGAGTCCATGTCAGAAATCAGAATCAGATAGAAGGATATTCTTTAGGACTAGTCTTTCCGTGATTTTGGATGGTGTGGAAAGCAGTGGTATTAGCATGTACTGTACAGCGGTGGAATCTTGCTTTGCCTGACATGAGTATATGGGGTGATAATTTCTTAGAAATGTCTGGGATTTGGTTGTGAGTCAAGAAGTTGAAAATGCTGTTGAGGGCATTTATGGCTGTGGAGTTAAGGTGTTTGAAGTGTATGTTTGTGATTTTTTTTTTGGGGGGGGGGGAGGCGTTACCGTTTTTTTTTTTTTTTTTTTTTTTTAGGGATTGGTATTTTGTGGTTCATTGATGCATAACTGTTCAAGAGGTTGTGTGTACAGTATGTATGTTGCTTCCTGCTGGGGATGGTTCCATCATTTTTCATGAAGCTCCATGATTTGGAGAGGGGGAGGTTTGCTGTATCAACTTTGTTTACTGTGTTTCAAAGTTTCCTTTTTTTCTTTTTCTTTTTTTCTTTTTTTCTTTTTTTTTCCTGTGATGTAGATTATCCACAAAATTCTCATGTTTTCATTTTGTATTTTGTTCAGTTCATTAGTAGTATTGAATAGGGTGTTTATGGGTGCTGGAAAAAAACACCATGTGGTGGCACTGATACAATGGTGTTTTCTGGTTATACAAACATTCCTCAACCCCTTCCCTATCTTCCAAAAGGAGAGTAGTGAACTGGAGCAGAATGGCACCTTCAGCTGCAGTCCACTGGGTTCGCATCCAGATGAGTTTGGGGTCAAAACAACATTGTGGTGCTGGTGTTTTATATATATATATATATATATATATATATACTCTTCCTTGCCATGGTGAGTTATTTGAGTTAATAATTTGAGGTAATAACTTAGGGTTGGAATGTTTAATGCTACCACTAAGGATATGGGATTTATTGACTGTAGTAAAGATGCTGAGCACGAGGTAGTGCTGCTCTCGGATACCTGCCCTTTCCTCTCTTCCTTCTTTCCTTCCTCCTGTGTCTTTCTTTCCTTCATTCTTTCCTCTTCATTCTGTCTACAGGTGACTCCACTGAGTGACAAGCCAAATGGTTTCCTGTACACTAGAAAACCATTCACTGCACTGGGTGGTAACCATATAACCAAATAATGGCACCCTGTGGTTTAGTGGGCAATTAAGGCGCTCCGCTTGGATTGAGCCGGTACAGATTTATGTCCAAGGGGAAGTTGGGGTTTATTGCTCATGTAATGTCACTCAGGGATGAGTGTGGCTGGTCAGTCTCATCCTGAATGTCTAAGACCAACTTGCCATGCCCTGGGCTACACTCCTCATGGGGAAGCAGTGGATTAAACGATGAATAAATGAATGAAAAAGTAATTATGCTGTTGGAGATGTTTGCTTTAAAGAGTTAATTTGAGGTTAAAACTGCTAGTTCTGTTCCATGCATCAGTTGGTCTCAGTTTGCTGTCTTGTAATTTAATAAGGTTTTCCTTTTACTGACTGTAGCAAGAGCAAGTGCAAGATATGAGACCTTCATCCAGTTGGTTTTTTTCCCACCATGACCAGAAGGGGTATTGCATGATTTCTTCCACCAGCCTGATTGATCACAACAGGATGAGACTTGGGTGTATAACTCTGATCCAGAGACCAGAAGACAGAGCTCTCAGTGAAAGGCACCAGTGTCATCAAAATCCCCCAGAGTTCATCAGCTAAGATGAAAAATTATCATGCCACCTGCATTTTTTAACAGGACAAAAGTTTTAAACAATTTTTCCCCTAATATACTTTTGTTAATGGAACTTTCTACCTGGAAGTTTTTTAACCCGTTAACTGCTTTATACAGCCTGGGCTGTTCTGAGTGCCACTGCTCACTACAGCCCTGGCTGTGCAGGTGATTTCGAATAGAGTGCCATGGTGACCAAAGCTGACCCATGCAAGCATGTTTGAGCCTTCAAAACCGAAACCGAAACTGAAAAAGAAAACAAAAACCATACATTCCAGTAGGGAATCAGACACTTCAATGTTCATCCATGGCTTTACCAAGGTAAATATTGAGCTAATATTTCGTTACTATATACTATAGCATGTGTTCTCTCAATTCCTAAGACAAAATTTGGCCTTTGGGAAATTTTGTTTTTACCCCTGTCTGCGCATCACGGACACCTCCAAAAAACTACCGTGCACAGTTAACAGGTTAAACATATGCATGAGGCAGTGAGATACATATGCAGTGAGAAGTGGAATGGTGAGTGGCTGCTTCAGCAAAGATTCATCCAGCCATGCAATGCTTTTTACTCAAAAAAGTTTTTGGTTGAGAAGAGAAAAAACATCTGTTGGTCATACATCTACCATATTGACCTGAATTAGCAACATGTGGATTGTGGTTCTTCCTCAGACTGAAGCTTCATTTGAAAGGACATCTGGACGCTGTTGAAGACAGCCAATCTGAAATGATCACTATGCTTAAAAGCATCATGAAAGAAGAGTGTCAGTGATGCTCTCACCAGTAACAGGAATATTGGAGCAAGAATGTGGATGCTGGAGTGAAGTACTCTAAAGGAGATAATAGTTGTACAATGTGTCTCAAATGTTCAGTGAAATGGAGTTTGGTAAACATTGACAGAACTTTTTCATCACATATTTGCGCAGCACCTCCTCACATTTTATCCTTCAGTTGCCAACCATTATCATTCTATCTTTTGACTGTATTGATGACTCATTATATAATTCACGGGGCCATTGTCAACTCTAGTATTCAGGTATTCCATTGCAAACACTCTAACTCCTGGACATTTGTCCTGTTACCATATTACTCTGTTCATTTGTCCCAAAACTTGTCTTCTTTTCCTCACCTCTGTCATTACAAGGTGCATGCAGTGGTCATTGCCAATTTTGTCATTTTAAGCTTACTCTTGGCATACATTCACCTTGAGTTGATGCTGTTATAATGTTTCACTTCTTTCTACTGTTCATCATTTATCAACAAGCCAACACAATTTTTACCCCTTTAAATGTAAAGCATAGTGCATTGTGGGAAGAAGAATAGATTCATGTACTTCATTTTCGTTTTCATCCTTGAAGGCTCCAACATGCTTGCACCATTGGCCATGGTCACCTAACAGCGGCTGTCCATGCTGCACGATCTCTGGCAGCTTCTCCATTTAGTCCCTTAACCCTGAGGTCACACTCAGTGACCTCATCCCAGGTCTTTTGAGTCTACCACTCACTAGCATACCCCCTACGCTAACACTTCTCACATTCTGCACCCAATTATCATCCCCCATCATATCCATATGCCCAGACCATCTCAATCTGCCTCTTTTTTTCACAACACCAATACACTCCAGTCTCATCTTACCATTCAACTTGTCCATTTTAAACCTTGCCTCCCCAGGCCTTGCATTCAAGGATGCACTGCACATGCACCTAATCATTGCCACTTCTGCCCAGGTCACACTACCATACAACATTACAATCCTAATACATGCCACATACAAAGATCTCTTAGCACAGAGGGAGAGCCCTCTCAGTATCAGGAGAGACAACAGCTTCCTGAACCTCTTCCAACCACTCCTCACGCTAGCCACAGAGATGACTCCTGCCCCACCTTCAGCACATAACGTGTCTCCCAAATAACAATTCTCTTCCACACACTCCAGAGACTCACCAGCAAGTTCAGTCCTTTCATGCATGGCAATGTTCACATGCTATCCCCAACACACCGCATTGTATGAAATCAGCATTATCTCACAGTCTACCTCTAATACCACTACATCTCATATACACCTAAGTATCTCAAACACTGCACGCCCCTCTGATAAATTGCACATGGCCACTCTCCCTCTTCTTTGACAGTACCACCCCCAGTCCTAGATACCATCACTTTTGTTTTATCTGCATCTACTCTTAAGCCCTTGTACCCCATGCCATCTCTCCACTTCCTAAATATTTCCTCTGCTTCCCTTTCATTCCCTGCAACCAACACCAAATCATCAGGATACAACATCTCCCACAGGAGTCCATTTCTGAAGTCTCATGAGAGGACTTCAAGTAGCATGATAAACAACAAGGGGCTCAAGATTGACTCCTCCTGATACACACCAGTGTTCACAGAAAAGTCCTCACTCAAATCTGTACAACAATTATAACTAGTGTATCTGAATAGGTGCACTGGGCTAATTTGATGCATACACAGTTCATAATAAATATTAGTAATCCAGAACATTTGAATAGGTGTAGGGGGGTTAATTGATGCATATACACCTCATAATAAAGAATTAGTAATCCAGTGCATTTGAATAGGTGCAATGGGAATACTTTATGCATATACAGGGATATCTGTTTTAAAATCCAGTGCATTTGAAAAGGTGCAGTGTGTCCAGTGAGGTCAGTGGATATGTTTACTGTATAAGTAGAGTGGTTATAATCTAGTTTATCTGAACAGGTGCAGTGCGTGCTGTGGGATCTGCCATGAGCAACAATCCAGTGGGACTGATTGTGCCTTGTCACCGAGTTATACGCTCTAACGGTCTGGGCTTGTATCACCATGGCCAGCGACAGATGGTCAAACGCTGGCTCCTGAACCATGAGGGTGTCCACAAATTTTAAACACAGAACTGTGTGGTAATTATCCTGTACATGAACTAGTCTTGTATTCAAAGTGGTATAGGAGGCATTGCAGTACAATACTTCTTCAGCAGTTAACTTGCAAGTCCTGTATTCAAAGTGGTGCATTGTAGTACAGTACTTCTTCAGCAGTTAATTTGCATATTACACTGTAATGTTCTCTTGTATGTTATTGTTTTAATATCAGCATAATTTGCATCAATAACATACATGAGGGTATTAAGGTGTAATGTGCAGAATACATCTCAGAGGAAGAGTTGCTGGGAAGCTTCCTATGCAATGTAGAATAAAGCTGTCATGTTCAGCAGAACAGAATCATCTGGTGTTGGTGTAATGGAATAATAAAATTGTCCTGATTATGACAGGGTAAAAAGACAGGAGATACATTTTGAAACCGGAGCATGGAGTTTGTTTGGAGTTGCTTATTCATCCATTTTTATAATAAAACAGGAGACAGTGGAATCATGTATAAATAAAAGCATTAGGGTCTTGGAATTGCATCTTAAGAGTTCCTTGGTTTAAATACTGAATTATAGAACTATTTGCAAGTGAAAATCTGCATGGAGTTAACAGTTGTTTTAGGTTAGCTGGTTTTCAAAGGTAGAAGAAAGAAATAGTGTAATGATTTTAGCAGGAGGTGAAATTTTCCTAAGTTTATTACAGGTAATCATATACTGTATACAGTAGTACATTAAGAAAGGGGAATGCTTTAGTATAAGTACAGTATGTTTTTGGTGATGTGCATTATTAATAATACAAATCTATCTATCTATCTATCTATTGCCAGACGCCTCAATCCCGTTTGGGGTGGCCACAAACAAATCGCCTCCAAGTCGCCCTGTCCCCCGCCATTTCACTGCCCTGCTCCCAACTCACACCCCCCTCTCTCATATACCTCTCCACCCCATCCCTCCATCTCATCCTCGGCCTCCCCCTCCCTCTTCCCCCCTCCACCTCGCTCACATACACTCTCTTCGTCAGTCCTTCACCCTCCATCCTCTCCACATGGCTATAGTTTATTTGAGAAAGATTGGTGAACTGTTTATAGTCCAGAGTTTTCTTTGTGGGGAAGATGGATTGAAAGGTAGGCAGAGGTATTGTTATGGATAGTGAGAACTCCACCCCCTGGGAAGTTTATAGTACCAGTTATATAGAAGGTGAGATATTTTGGAACATACACTAACCTCCTGATTATTGTGCATAATTGGTACTGAACATGGTGCATCATAATGGAATTGCGTGATAACAAAAGCAGAGCCCATGGGGTTTATCTTCCTTGGTAGCTATCAGGCATCCCAAGTGCAAGCCTAAATTTTCCCTTTTATGACAGTTTAGACCCGCTAAATACCCTGGTATGGTAAGTATCAGGCACACACACAGGCATTGTTCAGATTAACAGAACGTGATAAAAAGGGCACAATAAGGAAGAAATACATACCATATAGAGATCTGAGAAGGTAATGAGTTGTAAGCCTAAGGAGTGGAAAGTTAGTGGTCTACCACCTGGAACTAATTGAGTAGGACTTCATCTTTAAATCACTGAAGGCCATTAGAAACCACAGACACTGCACCATCGTTGTCGACAGAAACTACTGTACGGTAGTTTAGGTGCACGATAATTATGTTTTTATCTGAAAAATGCACGATAACAGCAGGGGTGCAGATTTTCATCTTGCAGTGATAATGAAAACAGCTGTGACCAAGTGTGCAAACACCAAGGGATCACTGTACCTGTATCACTGGCAAAGAATGAGGACTTACTGTATTATTGATAGTACTGAAGTAGCAACTGGATCAAGTTTTATAAGATAACTGTACGTATATTTATAGGGTGCTGCAGGAAATGTGAGGGAAACTGTACGAAGTTATTTTAGTACTGTAGTAAATGCTGCATCAACACAGGTCCACTTCTCAACAAGTACTGATGATCATTTGGGTGAAAATGGTTCCCCCTTCATAGTTCACTCATCAGGCCATCAGTAATTGTAGCTCTGTATTAGTTCAGATTTGAATCCCTATTAATATAGCATTTTTTTCTTAGTGCAGTACACCCTTGTTTTACATTGAAGATGTGTTTGAAAAAATCCATTGCATAACAGTTTATTGTGTACCAGATCAACATGGGTTCAGTGGAGATTCGTGTTTGGAAAAGGGTTATGCAATATAGTCTACAAATAGGTTTTCAGTTGACCTAAACTGGTAGTTATTTCACTTCACTGCACTTCACTGGCTGCTTACTGCCAAAAATAAGTCTAAAAATAAGTTTCCAGCTCACCTAACCTAGTAATTATTTCTTTTCAGTGCACTCCACTTCCTGAACTTTAACACCACACTCTTGTTCCATGACTGACACTAATGCACCCAGCAGTGATGAGTGAAAAGGTCACCTTAAAACAAATAAATTACTGTAACCATGTGTGAGGATGATCGTTTAAGCAAAAATAGTGAGACTTTGTAATGGATCATAATCATTGTATGAGTGAAAATTCTCTCGTATATTGAAAAATAGGCCATAACTTTTTTATCATTGTTTAAGTGATTCATCGCATGCTGGTTCACCGTAAGACAAGGGTCTGCTGTATTAGCCCAAGTATAATCTTAACTTTCTCACATTTCCTAGGGCACACTGTATATTAGCACGAGGTGCAGTTAAATTGTTCATGTGGATGTGGTCAGCAATAATCAGTCTTCCTCTTCCCTCTAACGGATAAAAAGTCGCAGTGGGATGGGAGAGGGGATAATGAGGAAGAAGAGGAGAGGAGTGGTGTTTGTGTAGTGGTAGAGGTCTGTGTACTGTAGTGGTATATGGATGTGTCTGTTGTATGGATATGTGGTGGAGTGCATGTATGTAGTGGTGTATTAGTGATGTATGTATACATACTGTACTTTGTATGGGTATGAAAGAGGAGTGATGTACAGTTGTGAACATAAATACCAATACACTACCTCTGCGATAAATAATGAGATGGTGAGCACTGATTTTTAATACCCAGTGATGTGATGTCTCCTACTTAGTTTAATGATACACTCAGCATGCCTATACTCAGGATGAGGTGTGTGCAATGAAACTTGGCTGATAAAATCTAATTTGAGGCAAGATGTTTGTGTTTTAGCTGAGGCTCATCTCATCAGTCCTTACCATTATCTTGCCCACTAGCCTTCTCCCTGCCCAATGATTTACTTATTATCCTTCCCTGTAGCATCCTGACATCATATTGGTTTACCCATTGTCCCTCCCCAACATCCCGACACCCCACTGACATACCCATTACCCCTCCCCAACATCCTGACACCCCATTGACTTGTTACCTATCCCATTGATTCACCCATACCTCCCTAACATTCTGCCACCCCAGTAACATACCTGTTACCTCATCCCTATTCTCATCCCAGCCCACTGACTTGCCCAATACCCCTTCCCAAAACTCATCCCACCCCATTGACTTACTTATTACTTAACCCATTAACTTACCCACTACCTCCTCCCTAACCTCTTTCAGTCCCATTGATATCCTGGTGTAAAGGAACAAGCCATATGGCAAGGGAAGAAGGGGCATGGTTACTGAGGACCACACTTATATAATATTAGCCCTTAAAATCTGAGTACATATTTTGCCTTTTATTCATAGTGCTTGTAAGAAAGTCCGTTTAGTTTAGGGGAAACTTTTTTGTCTACATGAGGTCTTATTCCTTCTTTAATCCCTTTGTCTACAAAAGGCACCCTGTAAGTTGAAGAAATTTACCTGTAAGCTGAAAAGAATTGTCTAGAAATGGCATGTATAAACTAAAGAATATATATCTGGATTGAAGGAATAAAGAACTACTGTCTACTGATATACATAATTACTAAGTAAAGTTTATAGCCAGTAAATTGTAACAGTGTTTATATAATCCTTGAACTAAATTGCTGTTAATTATCTGCTGATAGGATTGATCTGTGCCATACAGTGCACTGGGTTCACACTGCTGATGGTATGATCAGTATATTGCTATAAAACTCTGCATGATGAATCCTAAGGAAATTAATCCTTTTGGCATCTCATATGGGTTTCCCAGTGCATAGACCGACACTTACCACCTCAGTACACCCCTGCCTTTGACAGTGGCATAGTTTTTTGCTTTTTCTGATGTACTTTGAGCCGATATATTTCACTTTCAAGTACTGTACACTTTTTTTTTTTTTCCCTAGACAGTTAACTTTTCCTAAACAGTGTGAATACAGTTCTTTTTAAACAGTTTGGTACTGAAAGAACCTGTGGCTGCTCTGGTGAGGTGTCCCAAGGCCACTGCTACAGCCATTGGCCATGGCTAGTGGGCTGTGAGTCCTTGTTCCTTCTGGACTCAGGGCCTGTGGTCCATCTCCACCTTTTATTTACATGCTATACAAAAGCTAAGCATAAAATAAAAAGCAAGTCTGAAGGACCTAAATCACTTGAAGGGTTCTGAGTGTGTCTTGAAAAGTAGATATGTAGTATGAGGGATAGAGGGGGGAAGGTGGTAGAAACCGTGAGCAGGAGGTGGGTGGATATCTGTTGCATGCAGGAAGTCAGACGGAGAGGAGAATAAGCAAGGGCGATTGTTGGGAAGGATTGTAGGTATAAGTTATTTTGGAAGGGAAATGTGGATGTGTACAGTGGGATGGGCATGTATGTTGAAGAGAAATAGATATGAACATAAAGTAAATGAAAGGTTTACGGACTACAGTGTTGAAATTTTGTCTTATCTGCCTCACGCACCAGAGGGCTTCAGGCTGCCCTCTTTACGCAACACACACATCCACATTATATTACATTACCTTAAACCAGCTATCCTCCAAAAAACACTGATCTTGTCATTACATATCATACCCATTCCACAACACTCCCTGTAAAAACAACCATGGCTGCTGCTATACTGGGAATCAGTGCAATGGTTTCTCGGGTGACCACCACCGGCAGGGTTGGGTTGTCTGCACAGGGCCCTCCCGGTCGTCATCAAGCGACTGTGCCACCTCCAGTGTTGCGGCACTCTAAATCGGCTCATCAGTGCAGTAAAATTTTCTTTTGCAATATTTGGGGACTTCACTCCAACATCAACTCTGTTCAAAATTTCCTCCAGTCGGCATGGAAACATTCATTCCCCATCATAGTTACAGAAAAAGATGTAATTCTCCTAAATTATTTGACCACAATTGTGCTTGAGTAACAGAACATAAAACAATATATAGCCTATAACACTTATCATTTTTCATTCATTGCCAGACGTCATGTATCCCAGACGGGGTGGCCAAGGGCTTGGAGTTAATTGTTTTACAGGGAGGGGCACTAATCCTCCACCAACCCCACTTGACACGTAGGGATGACAACAGCATCTGGTGTTCCCAGGCGGTCACCCATCCAAGTACTAACCAGACCCAACGTTGCTTAACTTCGCTGATCGGACGGGATGCGGTGTACCCAAAGAAGCCTTTAACTATTATAAAAATATCAGAAACCATGCCAAAACTATTATCAATCTTTCTAAATCAAACTTTCTACATAGACAAACTAACAAACTACTAAACAATCCAAATGATAACAAAATATTCTGGTCAACCCTTAAATCATTCAAAACTAACTTCACTACCACCTCTTCCATTCCACCATTACAGTCCCCCAGTGGAAATCTAGCATGTGACCCACGTGGAAAAGCCAACCTTCTTGTTGACTTTTTTTTTTTTTCAACAAACTCAACCCTAAATTCAGAAAATCATAATATTCCTGTACTTTATTTTGATTCCCCTCAAATACCACCTTTCATGATTCACACGAGATACGTACAATCAGCAGGCAAACCCACTGGTCCAGATGAAATTCCTTCAATAGTACTTAAAAATTGCTCCTCAGTGTTGACTCCTGTATTAGCAAAATTTTTCCGCTAATGCATCCCTACCTCAATTTTTCCCGCCCGTTGGAAAGAAGCAAATATCATCCTGTTCCGAAAAAAGTGGCAACTTCTGACCAATGGGGTGCTTTAGGGGATGGAAGACAATTGACAATCGTCATGGTCGAGCCTGCCACAGACGTCGTAGGACACGCATGCTCATGAATCATATGCTGCATTTGTTTGTGTGCACTTGTGATAGGATTAATGTCATTCCTACTTACAAAACCACTTACACTCTCCAATGAATACACACAATAAGAGCTTATGCATTTGTATGAGTCATACAAAAAGGTAAAAATATTCTAATCTGGCAAGTCTAGCAACTAGTCAGCTCATTCACCCCTTATAATTTAATGATTTCTCTGTTAATTCTTTAGAAATGAGTAGATTTGTATCTCTTAATATATGGTTTCAATGAGGAAAGTCATATTTTCCTCCTCTGAGACGATTTACTAACTTAAATTTATTAGTGCCTTAATTCGCCTTCAGTCAACGATTTCGACAAACCGTCCCAAATCCAGGAACGGTCAACAGTCATTTTTTGCCTGCTCTGAGAGAGGACGGAAGGCTGGACTGAAGTCGAGAGGACGCACCCTGAGAATCTGAGATGTCAGGATCGTACTGTTGTGTTCCCCTGTGCATTAATAGGGGTGGCCATCAATTTCCTCAGAACCCAGAACTGAAAAAACGGTGGATGATGGCTATCAAGCGCCAAAACTTCACTCCGTCCAAGTATTCGATGGTATGCAAGGACCACTTCACTGCAGAAGACTATATGCCTGGTGGTAAGTAGAGTTTAAAGTAGCCAAAGTTTGCTTGCTTGAGGCTTATACATAAGTACTTGCATTACGCCCTATCTATCCATTAAGTCCGTGTGTAGCCTAAGTTAGTCCCTTGGTAGGTAGTTTTAGACCTAGCCTAGGACCAAGAGTCAAAATTCATCTATCTATCTGTCTATCTATTGCCAGACGCCTCAATCCCGTTTGGGGTGGCCACAAACAAATCGCCTTCATGTCGCCCTGTCCCCCGCCATTTCACTGCCCTGCTCTCAACTCACACCCCCCTCTCTCATATACCTCTCCACCCCACCCCTCCATCTCATCCTCAGCCTCCCCCTCCCTCTTTCCCCCTCCACCTCACTCACATACACTCTTCGTCAGTCTTTCACCCTCCATCAAAATTCATACTTGGAGGAAAAAAAGAATCAGACATTTAAAAAATGCAAGTAAAAAAATGATAATAGCTGAAACTTAGTGCAGCCCAAAGTGATCACCTTGACTATTGGGCTAGGATGGTCTAAATCTGCAATAATACCAACTTTTTCCTCAATTACCTAACCTTACCTAGGCTAGTCTTAACTGCTATGATTATTATTTTGTAAAACAACCTGATGGTCTGAATCTGCAATATACCAACATTTTTCCAAAAATACCTAACCTAGTCTTAACTGCTACAAATATTTGGAAAACAACCTTTTTGTTTGCTGTAGCACATGTATCACATTATATCTGTGGTTTATGCTCTGAATGAGAACATCTACCCAAGACACACATGATAAAATTTCCAGGTCGAAGGTCCGAGGGAAGGCTCAGAAGACTCAAGAAAACAGCTGTTCCATCCCAGTTCTCGTGGATTAAGAAACCGTCTGTTGCTGCAGTAGCCAGGAAGGAAAGGGCTCTTAAGCGAATGTGTGACAGTGCAAGAAGTGTTGATGCAGAGGAAATAACCGGAGGTAAGTCAATCCGCAAAAGTTCAGTTGCAATCATATTCATGTACAATACCAATAACACAGTGTCTCATGGAACTTATATAATTTGTGTTCACACACATATGTCAGTTTATATTGTAGTAACTTTTTATATTATCCCTTGTTGGTTTCATAAGTAATGAGAGTGTATGAGTGTGGAGTGGCAGAAGGCAGAATGGATCAAAAGAATACAGTATGATGGTTTTTTCATAATGCAGCAGATGGAGGAAGCCTGAGTGCCTTGTAAGATTTGCAAGAATGAGAAGATGGAAGGCTTTGATATATATGCACAATGCTATTAGACTGCTTTGCTGTTCTTCTACAGGAGCATCCAAGAAGATGAAATCTCCGAAGCAAAAGTGTGGCAGTGCATGCAGTGATGAAATTCCTGATGTAGGTGCAGAGGAAGTCATCGAGAGTGAGCCAGCGCAGGTTTTCAGAGTACCAGTTTCAGATTCTACAGATGCCGTAGTACCTGACGCAGTTAAAGTCACTGTTCACACATACAAAAAGGTTTACAGAGTAGATGATTTCAAACACAATGCAGAAAGCCTTCATTTCCACACTGGTCTAGAAAATTATGAGAAATTCACTTTTGTACTATCTACACTAGGTCCTGCTGCTTATAGCTTGAAGTACTTTTATGGGCCCATAACTACACTGCAGGTTCCTGAACAGTTTTTGCTGGTAATGATGAAACTTCGACAAAATAAGCCAAATTTTGAACTTGGAGCGCTATTTGGTGTCTCTGAAAGAGATGTTTATAACATTTTTGTTACCTGGGTCAGATTTATGTCATTACAGTGGGGGGAGATAAACCTATGGCCAAAGAAGGATATTGTTCAGTTTTATGCACCACATGATTTTGGTAATACGTTCCCTGGAACAAGAGTTATTCTTGATGCAACTGAGATCCCTGTCAGGAAACCAGAGCTTCCTTTAGCACAACAGGCAACTTTCTCAAATTATAAGAACAGAAACACACTAAAAGCTGTTGTTGGATGTACACCAGGTGGTATGATTTCTTATGTATCACCAGCTTATGGTGGAGCTGCTAGTGATCGCAGCATCATAGAGAGGAGTAATATACCACAATTGTGTGATAAGGGTGACAGCATAATGGCTGACAAAGGTTTTGAAGTTCAAGATTTGTTTGCACCATATGATGTGATGGTTAATATTCCTACTGTGTTCAAGAAGACAAACAGATTATCTGCCAATAGTGTCCTGAAAGACAGAAAGATTGCCAGTAATAGAGTCCATGTTGAAAGAGTTATTGGTTTGGGCAAAACATTTAAGATACTTACAGATCCACTTAATAACTCAGAGGCACAATTAGGTTCAGATATTATATTTATTTGTTATATGTTATGCAATTTTCGAAAATGTATTGTTCCATCACATGCCTGAGAAATTTTCCACACTCCTATTTATCCATCTTTTGCCTCAGTGAGTGTAGGTGGTGGCGACCATCATCCACTCACTTGATGCAGAGCTGCCTACTTCTTCCTTAGCCTTTATCATTCTTTTGTTGTGTCTGCTCTCCTCTCTTCATATTTCTCCCATCTTTCCTGTCACTTCTTATTGCTCTTCTTTCCTTTACAGGTGGCTTTACATTGAGTGACAAGCCAAATGGTTTCCTGTAAGCCAAGAAACCATTTACTACGCTGGGTGGTAACCATATAACCAAACCATACGTGCTCCCTACGTGTCAACAAGTGGGTTGGTGGAGGATTAGTGCCCCTCCCCATAAAACAAATAACTCAAAGTTAAATGGCCACCCCTTATGGGACTGTGGCGTTTGGCAATAGATAGAGTATTCTTCCATTCTTTGAATGCCATAAATCTTTCAATCTGACCTTACACAGCACAATCATATGATCTGGCAGTCCAGCACTCAGCACTCAGACAGCTTTTATGTCACAAACACACTTCATCATGTTACTCTCTACAAGAACATAATTTATTAAGCTCCTTTCAAACCAACCTGGTCTTATGTACAGCATGAGGGTGTCCCACAGGGATGTGTGCTTAGTACTACTCTTTTTATCATTGCAAGTATGTACAGTATCTGGTGCTTAGTGCTGTTCCTCTCCTTTCAGTATCATGTTCACAATAATATTTTTTTTAAATAAAAAGTAGAACAGTACATGATATTTTATTCTCATATTGAGTATATACCAAGCTCATGTATGCCCATTCCGCTAACACACTACATGCTATAGTCTCTTCTGATTTGATAGCATGTCTTAAAAGAAAGTCATACTATACTCTGGTAAGAAGGTGATAAGACACAGTAAGATTATTTAGAGATATATATTGGGTAAATATGCAGATAGACTGATTATGAATGATGAAATTACAAAATATACAAATTGGATAATATAGTGTCATATACAGTATGTATATATTTATCAATGGCTAATCAATCCAGAATAGAATATATTCTCTATAATAAGTATATATAGAAATATATATGTATATATATAAAAATAGGTGCTTTTCATTTTCACTCACAAAGTACACACTGCTTCCTACCCAGATGACTTAACACTCCCACACACACTTCATGACTGGTGTACTACAAAAAGACTCAGAATGGCCTCTTTTATGGTAGAACACAGTCATAACTCACACCTCACTATCAACATCCCCCTTGTCCCACATACACACAAAATCTTTGGTGAACTGAAAGCACAGTAACAGAAGCCTTTGGTAATATCTTGCAGCATAGGGCAGTTAGTTAGAAGCTGATCTGTAAAAATATTTATCTAAGACAGCCTGTCTGAAATTATCTTGATGTCTTCAAATGTGAATATTACAAAATCTTTGGTGAAATTAAGGCACAGTAACAAAACTCACACCTCACTATCACTTCATGACTGGTGTACTACAAAAATACTCAGAATGGCCTCTTTTATGATAGAACACAGTCATAACTCACACCTCACTATCAACATCCCCCTTGTCCCACATGCACACAAAATCTTTGGTGAACTGAAAGCACAGTGACAGAAGCCTTTGGTAATATCTTGCAGCATAGAGCAGTTAGAAGCTGATCTATAAAAATATTTATCTAAGACAGCCTGTCTGAAATTATCTTGATGTCTTCAAATGTGAATATTACAAAATCTTTGGTGAAATTAAGGCACAGTAACAAAAGAATTTGGTGACATCTTGCAGTATACAGTAGAGCAGTTAGTTAGAAGCTGATCTGTATAAATATTTATCTAAGACAGCCTGTCTGAAATAATTACAATAGAATTCATTGAGCTTGACTACCATTTCATTTAGAAAATCCTCATCTATGCTATGTCTAATTATCTTGATGTCCTCAAACGTGAATATTACAAAATCACAATACTTCCTTTGTGTACACAGTAGCTGACCTTGAATCTGATGATAATAATTATGTGACCTGTCAACAGTTAGTTCTCCATTAGATGTCTCTCTCAGATACGGTATTGTATCAACACTTATCTCTTTATCCCCAGCTGAATAGGGACACTTGACCTCCAAGACACCATCATCATCCACCAACCCATCAGGAGATGATGCAAGGAATGGAGAAGACTGGCAGACAAACAGACCACTGTCCTTAACCTCTTGTCCAGTTATTTCTTTATAATTTTGAACAGCAACTCCTTCATACATTTTCCCATGTTCAGTTGCAGCACATTTTGCATCATCTTTTTGCCAAGTTTTTAAAATTTGTTAATGGCGTAGCCTTCCATACTGTACCAAAGTTAGAACTTGTGATCCTGTATTACCTTTCAATGAACCACTGTTTATTGCCTTGCTGTCCCATTGTATTTAATTCTATTTCCTTTACTTTTTCATTTGTAATACTGGCAATGTTCATGCTTCTCAAAAACTGTTCATCTGGAGTAAATTGAAGATAATCATGATCATGAAAAACAGCATTTAAATTGGCTGGTGGAATCAACTGGTTAATTGGCATAATCTGTGGAAAATTTGTACACTTGTTAGAAAAATATGACTGATACTCTTCACTATTAATAAACTGCACTTGTCGCAGGTCATAAGAAGCTAACTTTGATATAGTCAGATTGCCACTGTTCTTCCTCAGTCTAAGATTTTGTGCTTTAACAGGTGAGCCAGTGTATTTCTTACCTCTATGAAATGACTGTATCCTTTCAGTGCAAGTGTCCCTGACAGAAATTTCTTTGGAGATATGAAAATTGACTAGAGCAAAGATCACTAATAATACATGCTTACAATGGGCTTCTGGACCCATCCCTGCCCCACACTCACACTGGCATTCCCGAACAACTCCATGACTATCCATGGATACATCTACTGTATATACAATGCGTTTCTTCATTTCTGCGCCTACTCTAGCTTTAACAAAGAAAAGACGTCCCGCAGCGGTGCTTCTGGCAGTGATGATGAACTTCTCTTTGTAGAGCTGCCTCACTTTAACATCATCATGTTTGCTGAACCGTGCACAGTACTCCTCATATCTGTCGATTGTGACAGGTGGAAGCTGAAATAGAAGAAATTTTAAAGAAGCTTGCATTTCAAAGATTGGGAGAAAGGATAGCTTCCAGAACCAAAGAATGTAACAAACTGCATACAAAATATTATAACTCGGTAAAAGACAAGCACTTTGTGTCAAGTGACTTCAGTTTCAGAAGGTAAGTAAGGTTGTAATATAGAATGTTAGTGAGTTATGCTGAAAAATGGGACGTATGGGTATGTTGCAACATTTTGCATTTGCCAGTCCTGGCAACGTACTGGTACGTTGTGCAATTGCAAGGTCCCTAATTGGCACAATTTTCAATTTTCGCGCGTGAGTTTTCGTACGTATACACGGGACACCTTCCTCTATTCCTCTACAAGATGCCAAGTAGGGATTGGGGGTTGTCAGAGTTCTCGGTAAAGTTTTTGAGACACTAATTAACAAGCACATAGTCAAGCATCTAGAAATCAATAAATTGATCAGTGATCGGCAGCATGAATTTAGACAGTGTTATGCTGGGTGTTTTTAGTCCGACTTCTCATTCTAAGAACACCAGTGACTGAGCGGGGTCCTCTTTCCGGACTGGAAGTAAAGCACCCACAAAGGAACAGGACACAAAAACCAGGCAGTATACCTTAACACATCTATTGTCTTAATTCCTACACCGTTACAATATAAAACAGAGGTATTGAATATACAGTAGACAGGGACACAGAGTTAGCCTTTAACACCAAGATTTACAGTTACACTTGAGACACAGTATTCTGCATGTACACTTAGGTTGTTAGTTATAATATCGCGATACCCTTATTTCGTCTTTAGGCAGAATTAGTATTATATACATTTAGTCCGATGCACTGGGGATGAACAGGGCCAAGAGTCAGTGGAGTGAATACTACTATAACTAGACAGGGTGCGGATCGCGACACTTGATGGAGTCACTGAGTCGCAACGGCACTTATTCACAGACTTTTGATTCTTCCGCGCACCCTAGTCTTGGTTCACAATTACTATAAGTTCTCTTATCTGGGACTCAGGCTATTTTCTATTCTGCCGGGTATTGGGCTTTAATAGGTTAGTGGTAACTTTCACTGGTATTATTCTGGCCCTCACTTTGTCACTATTCACTGTTATCTTCCCGTCTTGACTGTTCGTGATACAAGGGGCGTTAACGTCACTATTTACCCGTGTGTCCTGGGTATAATTCACTCTGGTGTCTGGGCGTGAGGGGGAGGCCCTAGGGGGAGCCTTCCTGCAGAGGGCAATACACTGCCCGCAGGGGAGTCACTGCCCGGATCCTGGTCGTCGGTGGAGTACAGGGAAGCCCATCTGTCTGGGAGCCTCGACCTGAGAGGTGGCCCTCGGGACTGGGGCCAAACAGCTGTAGGAGGCGGGCCTGTCGCCTCTGGCTCTATGGGGAGAGAGAGCCTGGGTTGCCTTCACCTGGAGGCTGCTGGTCAGGCCTGTGGGTCCTAAGACTGCGGTCGCCTGTAGGGGGAGGTACCGACAGGGGTGAGCTGCGGCACTGTCTCCGTCGGGTGTCCGGCAGGAGCAGGGATCTTCCAGGGGTAGGCGGTAGGACCTGGATCGGGCCTTGCCACCGCTCTGGCAACACCTCCGGGGCAACACTCCCGGATGGTGACAAAGGGCATCCCACGCAGCCGAGAGGGAAAGGGTCGGCCGTGCAAGGGACTTTCTGCGTCGTGGAGGGCCTTCAGAGCCACGAATGAAGGGCGTACAGTGGCCGCTCCTTCCCCATCACGTACAGTGGCCGTGAGCGCGGTTTCATGACTCCTAGGGCATGCAGCTGAAGGGCATACAGTGGCCGCTCCTTCCCCTGCATGTACAGTGGCCATGCTGGCGGTGCTGCTCCTCAAGGAGGAAAAGGCAGGAGAAGGGTACACAGAATCCATGCCCTCTCCAGTACGTACTGAGGCCATAGCCTTGGGTCTGCTTACCCTGGTACATACCGCAGCTGTAGCTGTGAGCCTACCCGCCCTATGAGAAGCAACTGAAGGGCGTACAGTGGCCGCTCCTTCCCCGTCACGTACAGTGGCCGTCGATGCAGTGTTGCTCCCATAGGAGGAAAAAGCAGGAGATGGGTGCACAGAGGCCGTGCCCTCTCCGGTACGTACTGAGGCTGTAGCTGAGGGTCTGTCTACCCTGGTACGTACTTTGGCTGTAGCCGGGAGCTTATCTACCCTTTGAGAAGCAACTGAAGGGCGTACAGTGGCCGCTCCTTCCCCGTCACGTACAGTGGCCGTCGATGCGGTGTTGCTCCCGTAGGAAAGAACAGCAGGAGAGGGGTGTACAGAGGCCGCACCCTCTCCGGTACACACTGAGGCCGTAGCCGCGGGTCTACTTACCCTTGTGTGTACTTTGGCCATAGCCTTGGGCCTTCCTTCCCTTGGGGAGGTAACTGATGGGCGTACAGTGGCCGCTCCTTCCCTGTCACGTACAGTGGCCGTCGACGCGGTGTCACCTGGGACTGAATCTTGTTCAGTCTCACCCCGATTCTCGTGACGGCTGTCCTGCTCGCAGGGTCGTTGTCTCTTCCCGCTTACCTGGTGTTGGGATAGCTGCAGGGAAGAGGGACTCAGGACAGTAGTGTTCTGGTGACCCTCTTGTTCCGGGTCACTAGCCCCACCGTGGTGTCCTCCTGGGGTGGTGGTGTGGTAGTGGCTCAGTGGTGGGGTGGGGGGTGGCAGGATGGGCAGTCCGGCAGCGGCGGGTATTTTACCACCCTCCGTGGTCAAGAAGTCACGGCCCCGTGACTGGAGGTGGTATGTTGTGGTGGTGGATGTCTGGTGGGCCGGCTTGAGGTGTTGGAGGAGGTTGGTCCAATGGCGGGTGGTGAGGTTTGGGTCCTGGTGAGGGTTGAGGGTGAGGCGTAGGGACAATGGTTGGGTGGTCTGGCGTAGAAGCCGGAGGAGCTGGTGTGTCGCTCTTATTCTGATGGTGGGGCGGTCGTGGGGGCGCCATAGTACCCTCTCAATTTTCATCTCTGGTGGTGAAGTGGGAAGTTTCCACGATGTCTGATGAAGGGGGAGGGTGATGGGGGTGGTGTTTGGGGTGTGGGTGGCATGTGTTGGGGAATGGGGAGCAGGATGGGGAGGAGATGGAGGTGTGGGGGTGTATCTAGATGGTGGGCGGGAGAGGCGTCATGATCTGGTGGTCGTGGTGGTGAGGGTGGGCGTAGGCGGTGATGGTGGTTGGGCACGTGGCGGCATGGGCTTCCCGTCATGGTTGTGGGCAGTTGTTGGTGGTGGTGTGGGGTGTCTTGTGTAGTGGGCATGGTCAGTGGGTAATGGGTGGCCAGGAGTGGATGAGTGGGTGGAGTTGGTGGCAGGTGGGGTTGGTGCACGTGGGGAGTTGGTGGGTGATGTGTTGCATTGGGCGGTGCGTGGTGGGGTTTGGTGGGAGTTGTGGTGGTACGGTGGTGGTGGTTGTTTACGCGGCGGTGAAGGTGGGAGTTGGTGATGGGTGGTGTTGGTGGTGGGCATAGCGGGCAGTGATTGAAAGTGGTGGGTTGGAGGAGGTGGGGTAGCCGGAGGAGATGCAGGCGGAGGTGAGGTTGGTGAAGGATCAGAATTGGAGGAAGGTGGTGGTGAGTCAGGTAAAGGTGAAGTGGGGGAAGGGGTTTGTGGGTATGGTGAGGTTGAGGGTGGGGTAGGGGAGGTGAGCGAGGAAAGAGAGGCGGGTGAGAGTGAGGAGGAGGATGGTGTGATAGGGAAGGCAAATGAGTTGGCCGTGTTAGGGAAGATGAGTAGCGGGGAAGTGGTGGTGGTGGGTGGTGCGGGGTTGTAGGTGGGAGGGAGTAGACAGGAGGAAGCGGTTTTGGGAAGTAGGTTAGGGGAAGATGCGGTTAGGGTTCTAGGAGGCCTGTGAAGGGGGAGGCAGGCTTTGTGTTGGGGAGGAATAGGAAGGAGGGAGGCGGTAGTAGTGGAGAAAGTGGTGTGTGAGGTGGGAAGGTTAGGAATAGGGGAAGGCAAAATAGAAGAGATAGTGAGAGGGGAGGATAAGGAAATATGACGTTTCCCCCTGTCGTAAACTGGGGGAGATGTGAGGTGGCCCCCATCATTATGGTGGGATGCGGAGGTAGTGGGGGGGCGCCTTCTTTGCTTGCATCATATTTTTCTTCCCTGAGGCTTGGGGCAATCGGCGTATGGTGGGGAGGATTGTAGGCGCCTTTGTGTAGTTTTGCGGCGCTGGGCAGCTTTTAGCTGCTCACGGATGTCGTGGATTGGGCACTCAGGGCAGCAAGGAGAAAATTCCCACGGATTTACGGCGATGAGATCCGTGTGGAATTGCTTGCTTTCACCGATGCATTGGGGGGAGGAGTGGACGGCTAGAAGGCGTCTTATTAAATTGATTTCATTATTAGGGTCTCCCGTCGGTTCATGTATTATGAAGTGTTCTTTAATTAAACTGGGGAGGATCCTGAGGAGTTTGTGGAATATGAGTTGTTCCCGGGTTTTTGCGTCTATGCCCGGGTACGCAGCGGTGACGAGCCGCCTAGCCTGGATGAAGGTGTCATCGAGGCTTCCATCGTATGTGAGGGCGTCTAGTTGCGATAAGGCTATAACTGTGCCCAGAGATGGCGTCACTGCCTGTTTCACACTTTGTGTGAATTGATCCCATTTTAGTCTCGGGACGATTTTCGGAGTTCGTTTCGTTTTCGTTTCGTTTGTAAAGGCTCCAACATGCTTGCATGTGTCGGCCTTGGTCACCTAATGGCGGCTCTCCACGCTGCACGATCCATTGCAGCCTCCCTGTTCAGTCCCTTAACCCTAAGGTCACACTTAATGACCTCGTCCCATGTCTTTCTCGGTCTATCCCTCATAAACCCACCCCCAATATTAACACTTCTCACCTTCCTCACCCAGTTATCATCCCATCCTCTCCACATGTCCAAACCATCTCAATCTACCTCTCCTCATCACAACACCAATACACTCTAGTCCCATCCTACCTCTCAACTCTTTCATTGTAAACCCAGCCCCTCCAGGCCTTGGACGCAGGGACGCACTGCACATCCACCTAATCATTGTCATTTCTGTACGTCTGAGCCGGCGAATGTCTTCCTCCTTCACTGCCCAGGTCTCACTGCCATACAGCATTACACTCCTAACACATGCTGCATACAAAGACCCCTTAGCACGTAGGGAGAGCCCTCTCAATGTCAGGAGAGGCAAGAGCTCCCTGAACTTCTTCCAACCACTTCTCACCCTAGCCACAGAGCTAGCTCCAGCCCCACCTCCAGCACACAACATGTCTCCCAAATAACAAAACTCTTCCACACACTCAAGAGATTCACCAGCAAGTTCAATCCTTTCACGTCTGACGATCTCCACCTGCTCACCCCGGCACGCCGTACACATAAAATCAGCATTATCTCGCAATCTACCTCTGATACCACTACATCTCTTATGCACCCATTTATCACACACACTGCACAAGATGGAATTACTTCCCACGCCCTTGTGGCAAACTGCACATGGCCACTCTCCCTCGTCTTTGACAGTACCGCCACCAACCCTAGATATCATCACTTTTGTTTTATCTGCATTTACCCTTAAACCCTTTTGCCCCATACCATCTCTCCACTTCCTAAACCTTTCCTCCGCCTCCCTTTCATTCTCTGCAGTCAACACCAAATCATCAGCATACAACAACTCCCACGGGAGTCCGTTTCTAAAGTCACGTGAAAGGGCTTCAAGTACCATGATAAACAACATGGGACTCAAGACTGACCCCTGATGCACACCAACATTCACGGAAAACTCATCACTCAAATCTCCATTCACTCTCACCTGGGTGTGAGCACCCACATACATGGCCATAACCACCCTAACCAGCCACTCCTCCAAGCCAAGCTTTCTCATTGCCCACTTCACCACCTCTCTAGGGACTCTGTCAAAGGCCTTTTCCAAATCAACAAAAACAAAATAAAGATCCCTTCTACCAATATATTTTTCCTGAAGCTGTCGAACAATGAATATGGCATCAGTGGTCCCCCTACCTGGCATAAACCCAAACTGCATCTCATCAATATTCACTCTTTCTCTAATCATACCTTCTAAAACTCTCTCCATTACCTTCATTATCTGATCTAAAAGCTTTATACCTCTATAATTTCCTCTTTCCAGGGCATCACCTTTCCCTTTATACACATTTACAATTACACTCTTCAGCCAATCATCTGGGACAACACACTCATAAATAATCCTGTTTATCAGGTCAGTGACTAAACTCACCCCTATATCGCCTGAGGCCTTCAACATTTCGGCAGTCAACCCAGACACACCTGCTGCCTTCCCCACCCTCATCCTGCCTATTGCCTCACTCACAGTAGCAGTATCAATCAAAGGCCAAGGGCCAGACACTGGATCTGCTGGCTCCAAACCTTCCCTGTCCCAGTCAAACTCCTCATTCAACAACCGGTTATAATGCTCTCTCCATGCATCTTTAATATCCTCACTGTTCACCACTACTCTTCCTTCATCATTCTTCACACACTGCTCACCTATAATATCCCGATTATCCCTCTTCACCTGACCTGCCACCCTAAATATATTTTTCCTTTCCCCATGATTTAGGTTATCAAGTAATTGTCTCTGTGACTCAGACTTTGCCCTGTATACCTCTCTCCTAGCCCTATGCTTGGCAGCCAAATATTCCTCTTTGCTACCACCCTTCTTCCATTCCCAGAAAAGCCTTCTTTTCTCCTTAATTGCAGCTTCTACACCCTCATCCCACCACCAAGTTACTTTATGTCTTGGTGGTCCTCTTGTCCAGCCGCATGTTACATCAGTAACTCTCAAGAAATTGTTCTTGAGGGCTCTGTACTGTTCATTAATGCCTCTGTCTACAGCTCCCTGTTCAGCCACCACTCTCCTCAACTCGCTATAGAAGGCATCCCTTACTACTTGGTTTTCAGCTTCCATATTTTCCTCCTAGGTACATAAGTCCTCTTTTTCATCACTTGTTCTTTAAGCACCATATCACAAATCAATAGTTTGTGCTGCTGCACACACTCCTCACTTTCGGAGTAACAGTAGCAATTATTTTGCCCAGGTTGGGTAGTGTGACGGCTATCTTTTCTCTGTCGGTGTCGAATCCGATGTCTAGGAGGGGTTTGACCATATCCAAGTATACGTCAATGTCATATTGCTCCGGGTTGAATTTTGGCAATGGGGTGCTTTCAAAGCTAGTATTCCGCTAGATGGCTCCACTGTTGCAGTAAACACCTTCCCTGCGCTGTTTAAAAAGCATATTTTTCTTTGTTAAATATCTATGCTGTTGAGTGAAAATGTGAATCACGGTAATGTCATATGCCGAAATATAAATAATACAAATAGAACACCTATATATAACGTATCGTTAAGTGTTTATATTTATCATAAACGGAAATTAAAATATCACTGATGGCATGTGATGGCAACCCGTCCTTCCAGTGACCCTATATTATTTAATTTCTGCTACATTTAGTGCAAATTTGGTTCTTAATACATTGTCTGTTCAGACTGTAAAGTACGCCTAGTGGGTATCTAGACTCATCCAGTTTCTTTGTGGGCAGAAATTTAATGTTGAGTAAATACTGGCATTCAACATTTTGCTCGCTTCCTTCACGCATGCGCACCACAAGACAGTCCCGTGTTTAAGTTTTTTCACGAGGGATGTCAAGTTTCCATGAAAAATTTTATTTTGATGGCGTGTAATGTCACGGATTCACTCAGAGTAGAAACGAGCTATATTCAAAACATTCGTCATTGGTTCATAAGTGACTATGTATAGGCAGTGAGTTTCACTGAGCGATATCTTTGTGTAATTGCCATTCCCACATCTTGCCTCTCTAGCTGTTAACTAAGCTACGCCCATTTCTCATGTCCCTGTACCCGATGTTGGTTACATTACTGTCGTAAATGGACACACTCAAACACACATAGTTCAGTAATGTGAGTTCCTGACTGTTGAGCGGAGAGAGAGAGAGAGAGAGAGAGAGAGAGAGAGAGACCTTCCCCTGCAGCTTCCTTGCACCATGAGTCATATTCATATGTATCATTGTAGCTTTTTGTAAATAAAGTGTTACAGTGAAGTTTTGTCTTTTTCTGTTGAGAACTAGTGGTTATTTTAATTTTTACATTTCACCAAGTACCTACCAAATAAATACCTTAAGGTCATCTTACCATCAATATCTCGCACACATTGCCTCCTCTTGGCAAGTCCCTAATGGTATGGTCATGTGAGAACTGTCTCCAGGCCACCTGTCCACACACATATGTTTGTAAGATCTTCCACTGACTGAGTCAGTAGCTTGTGCACATACCAGTCCACTTGACCTGGATGCAATCTCTGGGAGTAGACATTTAAGAGGATGCAGTAGTATTTACTCATGTGTTTTCACGTTTGCATATATATATATATATATATATATATATATATATATATATATATATATATATAAAATCGTGAATACTGAACTTGACTCCGTGTGAATCTTGTGGATCACTTGGAGGCGATGGCTTGGCTTGTTTACCTTCCACAGTCGTCTGCCCTCGGTGAGACCGGGCAAAAAATGACGCGTAAACGATCTTGGTTTTGGGACGGTTCCTCAGACCGGATGATTTATGATGGTGAATGCCAGTATTTACTCAATATTAAATTTCTGCCCACATAGAGACTTGATGAGTCAAGATACCCACTAGGCGTACTTTACACTCTGAACAAACTATGTAATAAGAATCTAACTTGCACTAAATGTAGCAGAAATTAAATAATATAGGACCACTGAAATGGCGGATTGCCATCACATGCCATCAGTGATATTTTAATTTCAGTTTATGATAAATATAAACAATTCATGATACGTTATATATATGTGTTCTATTTGTATTATTTATATTAAGGCATATGACATTACCATGATTCACAATTTCACACAACAGTGTAAATATTTAACAAATAAAATTGTGCTTTTTAAACAGCTCGGGAATGTGTTTACTGCTACAGTGGAGCCATCTGACGGAATACTAGGCTTTTCAGAAGCACCCCATTGGATGTGAGGTTTGGCTGCCATTGTGCAAGTTTCCTTTATCGTTCCTCCGTGCTTTATTCGGATCCAGAACCACTGCTGGCCACCGGTGTTATTCTGGGTGTTTTTAGCCCGACTTCTCGTTCTAACACCAGCGACTGAGCAGGGTCCTCTTTCTGGACCGGAAGTAAAGCACCCACAAAGGAACAGGACATAAAAACCAGGCAGTATATCTTAACACATATATTGTCTTAATTCCTACACTGTTACAATATAAAACAGAGAGGTATTGGATATACAGTAGACAGAGACACAGAGTTAGCCTTTAACACCAAGATTTACAGTTACACTTGAGACAGTATTCTGCATGTACACTTAGGTTGTTAGTTATAATATCGCGATACCCTTATTTCGTCTTTAGGCAGAATTAGTATTATATAAATTTAGTCCGATGCACTGGGGATGAACAGGGCCAAGAGTCAGTGGGGTGAATACTACTATAACTAGACAGGGTGCGGATCGCGACACTTGATGGAGTCACTGAGTCGCAACGGCACTTATTCACAGACTTTTGATTCTTCCGCGCACCCTAGTCTTGGTTCACAATTACTATAAGTTCTCTTATCTGGGACTCAGGCTATTTTCTATTCTGCCGGGTATCGGGCTTTAATAGGTTAGTGGTAACTTTCACTGGTATTATTCTGGCCCTCACTTTGTCACTATTCACCGTTATCTTCCCGTCTTGACTGTTCGTGATACAAGGGGCGTTAACGTCACTATTTACCCGTGTGTCCTGGGTATAATTCACTCTGGTGTCTGGGCGTGAGGGGAGGCCCTAGGGGGAGCCTTCCTGCAGAGGACAATACACTGCCCGCAGGGGAGTCACTGCCCGGGTCCTGGTCGTCGGTGGAGTACAGGGAAGCCCGTCTGTCTGGGGGCCTCGACCTGGGAGGAGGACCTCGTACTGGAGCCTCGTTGGTGGGGTGCAGGGAGGCCCTCCGGTCTGGGGGCCTCGACCTGAGAGGTGACCCTCGGGACTGGGGCCAAACAGCTGTAGGAGGCGGGCCTGTCGCCTCTGGCTCCGTGGGGAGAGAGAGCCTGGGTTGCTTTCACCTGGAGGCTGCTGGTCGGGCCTGTGGGTCCTAAGACTGCGGTCGCCTGTAGAGGGAGGCGCCGACAGGGGTGAGCTGCGGCACCATCTCCGTTGGGTGTCCGGCAGGAGCAGGGATCTCCCAGGGGTAGGCAGTAGGACCTGGGCTGGGCCTTGCCACCACTCTGGCAACACCTCCGGGGCAACACTCCCGGATGGTGACAAGAGCGTCCCACGCAGCCAAGAGGGAAAGGGTCGGCCGCGCAAGGGTCTTCCTGCGTCAGGAGGGCCTTCAGAGACACGAATGAAGGGCTTACAGTGGCCGCTCCTTCCCCGTCACGTACAGTGGCTGTGAGCGTGGTTTCGTGACTCCTAGGGCACGCAGCTGAAGGGCGTACAGTGACCGCTCCTTCCCCCGCATATACAGTGACCGTGCTGGCGGTGCTGCTCCTGAAGGAGGAAAAGGCAGAAGGGTACACGGAATCCATGCCCTCTCCAATACGTACTGAGGCCGTAGCCTTGGGTCTGCTTATGCTGGTACGTACTGCAGGTGTAGCCGTGAGCCTGCCCGCCCTATGAGAAGCAACTGAAGGGCGTACAGTGGCCGCTCCTTCCCCGTCACGTACAGTGGCCGTCAACGCGGTGTTGCTCCCGTAGGAGAGAAAAGCAGGAGAAGGGTGCACATAGGCCACGCCCTCTCCAGTACACACTGAGGCCGTAGCCGAGGGTCTACTTACCCTGGTGTGTACTTTGGCCGTAGCCATAAGCCTGCCTGCCCTTTGGGAAGCAACTGAAGGGCGTACAGTGGCCGCTCCTTCCTTGTCACGTACAGTGGCCGTCAACGCGGTGTTGCTCTCCTAGGAGAGAACAGCAGGAGAGGGGTGCACAGAGGCCGCACCCTCTCCGGTACACACTGAGGCCGTAGCCGAGGGTCTACTTACCCTTGTGCGTACTTTGGCCGTAGCCTTGGGCCTTCCTGCCCTTGGGGGGGTAACTGAAGGGCGTACAGTGGCCGCTCCTTCCCCATCACGTACAGTGGCCGTCGACATGGTGTCACCTGGGACTGAATCTTGTTCAGTCCCACCCCGATTCTGGTGACGGCTGTCCTGCTCGCAGGGTCGTTGTCTCTTCCCGCTTACCTGGTGTTGGGATAGTTGCGGGGAAGAGGGACTCAGGACAGTAGTGTCCCGTTGACCCTCTTGTACCAGGTCACTAGCCCCACCGTGGTGTCCTCCTGGGGTGGTGGTGTGGTAGTGGCTCGGTGGTGGGGAGGGGGGTGGCGGGGTGGGTTTTCCGGCGGTGGCGGGTATTTTAGACAGAAACGTTCAGCTGTAGATATTCTGCCTTCTTACTCATCAGATTAACAAAACAATTGACCAACATCGTGAAACACACACAGTAGCACTTGATATTTCAAAAGCATTTGACAGAGTATGGCACCAGGCCTTACTGTCTAAGATGTCACACTATGGTCTTGCATCACTGGTTCCTCTAATTTCTTCTTACCTTCATAGTAGAAAAATACGGATCATGGTAGATGGAATTTTTTCTCAGTTTCATTCCATAAATCCTGGCGTACCTCAGGGATCAGTTTTGGTGCCAACCCTCTTTCTCATTCATATAAATGACCTCCTATCTGTCACGCACAACCCAATACACTCTTACAGTAGGCCTATGCTGATGACTCGATCCTTCATAGTTCTTTCACATTATGACCTCCTTTACACAATTTGATATTATAAATTCCCAAATAAACACAGCAATTTCTCTGAACCAGGACTTTTCTAAAATTAATCAGTGGGGACAAAAAAATCTAGTCTCATTTAATGCTCAGAAAACTAAATACATTAATTTCTCCAGTAGAAAGAATCCCTCAGACGCTCACATAATTTTAAATGATGTCAGTATTCCCTTATCCACTACAATTGATATCCTAGATGTTACTCTAAACCCCAACCTTAGCTGGACAGCTTATGTTAAATCCCTTGCCAAAAAAAGCTTCTAAAAAACTGGGACTTATGTACAGAGTTCGTGAGTTCTTCACTGACGAGCAGATGGCCACAATATACAAAAGTCATGTGCGTTCTCAGATCGAATACTGTTCACTACTGTGGAGTGGATGTGGAGCGGTTGCATTGAGGCAGTTGGACAAAATTCTAAATAAAGCCATCAAGTTAATCAATAATCCTACCATAACGCAGGACCTTCCTCCGTTATCCGTATATAGAGATGTTGCTTCTTTAGCACTATTTTATCGACATTTTTACCGTAAGTGCTCTAACGAACTGACTTCTGCGAACTTTCAGCGCGTCGTCTGCTACCAAATTCAGTCTAGGCAGCTCTTTCCCAGTTACTATGCATGTAATATTTGTGGATTATTTTTACTTCCTTGTCGAACACTGAGATACAGTATATATCGTTGAGAATAATCAAACACTACTTAGAAAACTCATAACCAATATGAATGATCTTTTTCATCATCATCGCCAGACGCCATGTATCCCAGACAGGGTGGCCAAGGGCTTAGAGGTAATTGTTTTACAGGGAGGGGCACTAATCCTCCACCAACCCCACTTGACGTAGGGATGCCAACAGCATCTGGTGTTCCCAGGCGGTCACCCATCCAAGTACTAACCAGACCCAACGTTGCTTAACTTCGCTGATCGGACGGGAAGCGGTGTACTCAACGTGGTATGGCCGTTGGTTCTTTTTAATTTGTGCAATTTCATGACTTACGATGGTAGACTCGCTTCTTAAATGTTAGTACTTCCAAATTCTCTTTGCATAAATGCTATTTTAATTGTTGGATATCGTAGCTGATCCCATACATACATGAAATCCTAATCAGTATTCATTCTTAACACCGATTTCCGACATGACAGTCATTGTCTTACCTGTAATTTATTAGTTTGTAAATTTTACCTCTTAACATTTCTCCAATACACTCGCGCATGCGCACCAGAGGGACAGTCCTGGATTTGAGAAGAGGCCACCGAGAGTATTTACAAATACATGACGAAGGCTAAACATAGCTGAAGTAGAATGTGGTTGGCGAAGGGTCAGCTTCTTAATGTGCTGCTACCTAACGTGAACAGGAAACCATTTGGCTTGTCACTCAGTGTAAAGTCACCCATGGACAGAAGGAAGAAGAAAGAATGAAGGAAAGATAGACAGAAGAGGGAATGTAGTCACCCGTAGACAAAAGGACGAGGAAGGAATGAAGTAAAGAACGACAGAAAAGGAGGGAAAGAAAGAAGGAAGGAGGAAAGGAAAGGATAGACACCCGAGAGCAGCACTGCATGCTGTTACCTAATAAATGCGAATATTGTTTTCTGTGATAAAAGTGTTTTCTTATCCATTTCTTTTTTCAAAAACTCTTACCATTGTTACTACACAATTATTTTGCAGGTGCTACAGTTTCTACATTTCTTATTCCTAGCTACCTGTTAACCTGTAAGTGCATACTCCCAAGAAAATACACATCCAGACTGGAACAAACTGCCTTCCCGGTGGCATGTGTAATACAGAGAGAAGTCTTACCAAGTCTCCCGTGCCATTTAGAAACATGTATGTTCCTTCAATTTTTGGAAGGGATGATAAAATAAATCATAAAACGTGTACCAAATAATCAGGTAAGCCTCTGAAAGAGAAAGTGATGTCAGAAGTCTAACTTTTTCAGTCCGATGATATACAGTTTTATTCTTGCTGCCAAACGATTTAACATTTAGAATACTCATCCTGAAAGGGGTTAATGAAGCTGTATCATCCAGTTCAGTCTCTCCTGAGCTGAACAAAGTCGTCGGAATAAAGAATAGAATTATTTACGTCCTCATAGTGAAGTAACACGCTCATGTAGCAGCACTACGCTAACTTGTAATTGTCTTTTTTTTTTTTTTTTATCCTCATTATATAAATCAAGGTACATCATACGAATCATGCAAATATTGAACTTCAAAACCTTGGTTAACCGCCATAATGGTCTAGTAAATGAACCGTGTACACATCCGCCTTCACCGAGAGCTAGCGAAAAGTGAGCTATGTTTTATCCCGCCCTGGGGACGGTCGCCTATGGCGTATGGAAATACCTGTCAAGTGGCGGTATTTGGCAAATATTAACTTTCAGAAAATTGAGTCAATGACAAGCTTCAAGAAGGCACTATTCTTACTCAAAAAGACGATACGAATGTAGATTTGAAAGCCAATTCCACTGAACTCATCGGTAACACAACGAAATGACTGTGTGTGAGGGATTGCCGAATGGAAGCTCAATAGCCAGTCAAAAGTATTCAGTCATGGGCATGATATTTTTTATCAACGAGTATTTTAGTGACTTTAATGGTCTATAGTGTTGCTAACTCTTGTAAGTTTATCCAGACATAAAGAATAGTCACAATAGTTATGTTACTTTTCTAGGTCGACTGAAATAGGGCTCACCCTGAAAGTCCCTCTCCCGAAATACTCGGGCAGCTGGGAGCGCCCATGAACTCACACTCTCTCCCCCACAATGCAGAACCTCAGCTTATCTAAAATCATTTATCCCCAGAACTACTACTCTCTGGAATTCACTTTCTGGGAGTTGCTTCCCACATACATTTAATCCTCTCGATTTTAAATCCAATTGTTATTTTATGAATGGGGGATGCCTTTAGGCACATGGACTTATTTTTTTCCTTTGTTTTTTCTTCCTCCATTCACTATTAAAAAAAAAAAAAATCTATAGCAGGACAATTCAATCCCGCAAGGGGTGTCCACAATCAAGTCGCCTCCATGTTGCCTTGTCACCTGCCATTTCACTGCTTACAGCTCTGTTTCTCATATACCTCTCCATCTCATCCCCAGTCTTCCCCTCCCACTCTCCTCTCCCCACCTCACTTATGTACACTCCCACGGCCCTCTCGTTAGTCTGTCACTTATCTTCCTCTCCACGTGGCCAAACCATCTCAATATATTTCTCCTTATGATGTGGTAGGGGGGCACTCACCATCCACTCACTCAGTGTAGTGCTGCTCTCGGGTGTCTGCCCTGTCCTCTCCTCCATCCTTCTTTCCTTCCATCTTCTTCTATCTTTCTTTCCTTCATTCTTTCCTCGTCCTTCTGCCTATGGGTGACTCTACACTAAGTGACAAGCCAAATGGTTTCCTGTGCACCAGGAAACCATTTACTACACTGGGTGGTAACCATATAACCAAATTTTGGCGCCTGGTAGTTTAGTGGGTAATTATTGTGCTCCAATCGGATTGAGCCGGTGAAGGTTTATATCCAAGGGATGGTTGGGGTTTATTGCTCACGTAATGCCACTCAGGGATGAGAGGTTGGTCACTCATCTTAAATGTCGGGACCAACTGCCTAGCCCTGGGCTCCTACGCTCCTCATGGGGCAACGTAGGATTGGATGATGGATGGATGGATGGCTTTCTGTCACATCCACATCCATACCACAATGCTCCTTCGCTTCTTCATTGGTCAGTCTCTCCATGTAACTCCACATGCTCCTCTCAAATAACTCATTGCCACTGCTCTTACTCTTGACTTGTGTCCTTCCAACAAGGTCCAAGCTTGACTTCCATAGTTGGTATCACAATACTATCATGCAGCGATTTTTTACTTTAGTGTTCACTTCGCTATCCCTTATCACTGCTTTCAAAGAACCAACAAACTTTCTTCCCTGTTGTACCCTTTCAAGCACTTCATCCCCTAAATGGAAGTCACTTCCATCCTTACTCATACATATCATTCTAGTTCCTAAATGCACTCATACTTAACATTTCCTCACCATCCAACATCATCGTGCATCAGTGATCTCATTTCTTTCGAAGACCAGTCTTACTCTTTGCCACATTGATCTTTAGATTAAGTTTCTTACACACACTCCTAAACTCACTTACGAAACCTTGCAGTTCCCCTTCATCTTCACTTGACAATACAGTATCATGTGCAAACAACAGGACAGGAAGTTTCCAAATGCTGCCCTGTGTCATGGTTCACTCCAACATCCACTGCCTTACCTTATATCTCTTTTATAACTCCATTCATGTAAAGTTATAAGAAAAAGTATCGTTACCCCAGGAATGTTCGATGTTAAACGAACGTTAGCTGGGCTATGTGGGCCGGTCCTTGCTGTTCACCCCTCCCCTATGTACTGTTGCCATATCACAATCCCGTTACATGAGTTGGAATAATGAGCAAGAATGAGCCATATGGCGGGGAAATATATAGGGCGTGTTTGTGTTACCCTGAGTGCCCCGCCGGGGATTCATAATGAAACTCGGCAGGTTTATTATTTTCCTATTGTTCAACACTTATTTATTGAATACAACAAATAAATTATTTTGGAGGGTATTAAATCTATAGGCATCAACTGTTTTTCTTTTTTTTCTTCTTTTTAATGATAGTCTAGCAGGGGCGCACGAGTTCATTTGTTTGCTTTAGATGGGTGGTTAAATGCTTCAGATGGATTCTTCACACGTCTAGAGGGTGTTTTGGATGCAGGGGGTGTGTATACAAAATACTAAAGCAATGAGACTGACCATGTATTATTATATTCATTCTACTCAACAGTTATTACATGTAGACAGCAATACATATCATTCTTACACTGAAATTTATTAACTTGGCTTGTATCGGCTGAAGTACTATCATACGTGTGGTATGGGTGCACATACTCATTGCCCGTCTGCATGTGTGTTGCCGACTGCAGACCATTCGGTTATATTTTTATTTAATGAATTCGGTGCCGGATGATAAAGCGTATTGTCTCTATGCACAGAGGCCAAACGAGCTAATTATTTTTTTATTACCTCTATCACAAATTCCAATATCTGTTTCACATAACAGACATTGACGGTTTTGAGGTACAAACTTTCCTGTCCCGTCATTCCACAACACTTCGTCGTTGTGTCATAGTGCATAGCTCTAAAGGGTAACGATAGTTTTTCTTATGACTGTACAGGTTGAATAGCCATGGAGACATGACATCCCTGTTTCAGTCCAACATTCAGATAGAAAAGCTCACTCAGTTCACTGTCCACACTCACTGCAGCCTTAGCGCTCTCATACACACTTTTCACGGCATTCAACAGCTTCCCATTTACTCCATATATTTTTAATTTTTTCCACATGTCTATTCATCGTCACATGCTGTCTCCCACTCCAAGAAGGCTGCTTACAACATCTTTCCCTTCTCGAGAAACTTTTCCATTAAAGACGTGAAGATGAATATCTGATATACACAACGCCCTCCCTTCTTAAAACCTCGCTGTTCTTCTCCAACTAATTCATCTATTATATCCTTAACTCTTGCCAATAAGCATCCTACCATACACTTTTCCCATTACGCAAAGAAGACAAATGCCCCTACGATTACCACACACGTCTTCTTCCCCTTTTCCTTTGTACAGAGGAATAATTATACCTTACCTGACTTCCAGTTCTTCGGGTCTCTACCTTACTCCCGGGTCAGTCTGCACATCTTCCATATTCTACTACTGTCTTCCCCATGTTTCAGCATTTCACAACACACACCATCAGTTCTTGGGGCTTTTGTCATTCTTCATTGCTTTGACTGCTTCCATTCTTCTGATCTCTTCCTCCCTTCTCATTTCTCTCCTTCTCCCAGCCATTCCCTAGCCACTTATACTCACATTACTTTCATTCCCTTTGTTTAACAATTCCTTAAAATGTCGTAAAGTGAAGGTTGGATTGAAACATGGATGTGTCATGTCTCCATGGTTGCTGAATCTGTATATGGATGGGGTTATAAAAGAGATATAAGATAGGGCAGTAAATGTTGGAGTGGCCTTATAGAGAGAGGGCAGTGTTTGAAAACTCCCTGTACTGTTCTTTGGAAATGATATTGTGTTGTTCAGTGAAGACAAAGGGCAGCTGCAAGGCATGGTGGATGAGTTTGGGAGAGTGTGTGAGAAACGGGCTCTAAAGGTGAATGTAGAGAAGAGTAAAGTTACGGTCTTTGAGGGAAGTGAAGTCAGTGATTGTACAGTAAGGTTGGATGAGGTGGAAGTGGAAAATGGGAGTACGTTTAAGTACCTGGGTAGTGTGATGAGTAAAGATGGAAGTTTAGAGGGTGAAGTGCTTGAAAGGGTACAGCAAGGAAGGAAGGTTGCTGGTTCCTTGAAAGCAGTGATAAGAATATAGGGAAGTGTGCATGGAAGTGAAAAAGTAACTACATGACAGTATTGTGATACCAATTCTAACGTATGGAAGTGAGGCTTGGACATCGTTGGAGGGACAGAAGTCAAGAGTGAGTGCAATGGAAATGAGTTATTTGAGAGGAGCATGTGGAGTCATAGGGATAGACAGACTGACAAATGAGGAAGTAAAGGAGCAT
>NC_137031.1:10687355-10691027 GCF_032717465.1 Coenobita brevimanus
CTCTACTCAGAGTACAGGTAACAGGAAAGAGAATAAAGATGATGTTTGTCCAGGAAGTAAAATACCAGCTTCACCTCTAGATTTCAGAAAAGTGGCTAATGTACTTATTTGTAGTAAGCTTGGTCATACTACGGAGAAATGTTTCAAGAGACAGCGTGATGTGAACAAAAAGGAATCTTTTAAATATACAGTCAATTGGTCTAGTTGTCCACTCTTGAGGAGTTCCCAGAATCTCTTTAAACTGAGTTAACTGAACCTGCTTTCAGAGGGGTAACTTAAATTTCTCATGATGGAGCTCCTCTTTTGAGCAGTAACGTGGGTGACACTCTCAAGAAAGTTCATGTGCTAATTTCCTGTCTGATGGTTTTGTCAGTCCTCTGGACAGTAATGACAGGAAATCAGTTCAAATATATCGTGACACAGGTAGCACTTGCCAATCCCTTATGCTGGACCAGTGTTCTAGGCTCTAATGTTAATTCCTCTGATGAAACTGTAATCTTACAAGGTGTAGGGAATAATTACTTCTCTGTCCCTCTGTGCAGAGTGGAATTTAGAGTCTGGTTTTGTTAATGGTCTCCGTTATGGTTGAGTTGGATTTGGAAGGACACTCCCAATAGTCAGGTGTAACTTTCTTACTTGGAAAATGAGATATTGGTGGAAGTCAAGTGTGTCCAGCTCCTCAGTTGTCTAGTGAGCCAGTGGCTGCGACCCAGGATTGTGGATGTCCCTGATGTGTTCCCTGCATGTGCTGTCACTAGGGCTAAGTCTAAAGTTACTGGTGATTTAGAGGATAATGATGATGATGATGTTATCCTAGCTGACACTTTTCTTGCTAATTTGGACCACCTCACCAGATGAGGCAGTACCCCGTCGTGTTGATAATTTGTCTCGTCAAAGAGTTGGTTGAGTTGCAGGTTGCTGACCCTGAAGTTGAAAGGTCCCCAGCTAATCTCTGCTTCCAGTGAAAAAGAGTCAGCCGGTGCTTCTACTTGTTATTATGTAAAGTCAGGAGTTACTTATGAGGAGAAGTGGAGACCCCCAACAGCATCAGCCGACTGTGAATGGGAGGTTGTACATCAAGTTGTCATCCCTCGTGTTTGTAGGCAGGATATCCATTCGAGTGGCTCATGATACCAGTTTGGCAGGACACCTCCTGGAGTGAGGAAGACATGTGGCACGCATTTTTGAAACACTTCTACTGGCCAGGTATCTTCAGGGATGTTTCCTGGTATTGTAAGTCTTGTCACACCTGTCAGAGTTGTGGGGAAATGTAATCAGACCGAAAATGTTGCACCCTCTAGTTCCCCATTCCTCCTTTTTGGAGGCGCCTTTCACCCGTGTATTGGTGGATATTGTGGGCCCTCTTCCTAAGACTTCTTCAGGATTTTCTTATGTGTTGACCATGATTGATATGGCTACTCCTGTTATCCTGAAGCCATTCCACTTAGAAATATCTCTCAGCAAAGAACGTGGTTAAGAAAATGCTAGGGTTCTTCACAAAGTTTGGTCTGCCCAAGGAGGTACAGTCAGACCGAGGAAGTAATTTCATGTCAAACGTTTTCAAGCAGTCTCTGAAAGAGTTGGGCATCACCCAGATCACGTCTTCAGCTTACCATCCCCAGACCCAAGGAGCGTTGGAGAGATATCATCAAACACTCAAATCAATGCTCAAGAAATACTGTTTGGAACATCAGAAAGACTGGGATGAAGGTCTTCCATTCGTTGTGTTTGCTGCAAGAGAATCTCCAAATGAATCACTGGGCTTCTCACCTTTTGAATTACTGTTTGGCCATGAAGTAAGAGGACCCCTTAAGTTACTCAAGGAATGCTGGCTGTCGGAGGAAGATGACGTCAACCTGCTGGAGTATGTGATGAAGTTCAAAGAACTTGGCTGTCCACTGCTTCTACAGCTGACGAGAGGGAATTTAATAGCTGCTCAGAAGATGAAGACTTGGTATGATAAGAAGTCCAGGTTACGCCACTTTCAGCCAGGAGATCAGGTTTTGATTCTGCTACCAGTTCATGGGCAACCTCTTCAAGCCAAGTTTAGTGGCCCTTATTTCGAGTAGGGGAGGAAGAAACTCAGTGATGTCAACTATGTCATCGCCACACCAGATCGTAGAAAAGAGCAAGCAACTATGTGTCACATCAACAACATGCTAAAGTTATATCACAGGCGGGACGAAAATAATCCAGTCTGCACTGTAGCTGTTCCACCCGAGTCTACAAGCGAAGTTCTCCCATGCAGCATGAGCCTGAGTGATAGTTTGGGGAAGAATCCTGATATCATGAATGATCTCCAGACTAAGCTTTCTCATGTACCTCCCAAGTGGGAAAAGCGTGCAGGAGTTTTCGGCATTACTGCAGGAGTACCCGCAAGTGTTCCGTGCTACTCCAGGAAGAACCACTGTGTTGATGCATGATGTCGATGTTGGAGACGCAAAGCAAATTAAATTGCCTCCTTACCGTGTGAACCCAGTGAAAGTTCCTCTCATCCAGAAGGAGCTTGGCTACCTGTTGGACCACAAGATGATTGAGCCCTGTCAGAGCGAGTGGAGTTCTCCTGTCACTCTAGTCCCTAAGCCAGGTGGGTCACAGCGGCTTTGCATCGACTACAGACGTGTTAATCAGATAACTAAAACAGACACTTACCCTCTCCCTCGCGTGGAAGATTGCATAGACAAGATCGGAAAGGCTAGGTACATAAGTAAGTTTGATTTGTTAAAGGGATACTAGCAAGTACCTATGACTGAACGTGCTAGGGATATCTCATGTTTTGTAACATTAGGAAAGACTTTTGCATGTTCTATAATGCCATATACAGATTGATTTAGAGTAATAAGAAATTTCCTTTGTAAATTTCTTTTTTCTTTGTGGGGAGGTGTTACATAGCCTATGATTTCATCATTTTTGTGTAATTTTAACGCACAGTATGCTGCATGTTTGATCACGAGCGTGTTCTGCCTCAGTTCCCCCCTTCTACCGTTATAGTAGAGTAAGTCGTCATTTCTGGAGTTCAGAGCAGGATTTTCATCTCTTTGTCCCCATGGCTTCATTTCCGCGTCCTTCTTACAAGTTGTATCAAGCTCTCCCGGCCCCTATATAATGAGCTCAGTCTCTGCATCATTACCACTTAGATCTGCTCCTCA
The DNA here is from genome assembly GCF_032717465.1 of Coenobita brevimanus. Lineage (NCBI taxonomy): Eukaryota > Metazoa > Arthropoda > Malacostraca > Decapoda > Coenobitidae > Coenobita > Coenobita brevimanus. The sequence goes on from NC_137031.1 coordinate 10,690,505, forward strand.
TTTTGTTCACATCTCTGTCCTCCCCTGTACATTTATTATTAGTGTGAGTTTCTCAGGAAGTCTCCAACCATCTAGCAGCTGTGTAATTTGAGTATAAGTGTAATTGCATTTTGTTCTCGTACTGTGTATCATAAGTTTAATTTGTAGGTCTAGTGAGGTTTTTGTGATTCATGTAGGGATCTTTATGTCCATCATTTTTAATAATAGTTTGTATCTGTAATAATTTATCTGGCATTCACTGAGTATTATCTGGTATCTCATTTTATCAGGGCTGACTTAGATAAATTTACTCTTGCTAATTTCGTGTTAATAGAGGCTATTGCAGTTAACCATATATTTAACCTGTTTATTTGCCATTACATTATCCTTATGAGTTCTGAATATTTTCTTGTTAGTTTGAGCATTAAACTTTAACTTGTAATTTTACCTAACTCTTTTGTTTTGAACCTGGAACTTTACAGGACAGTAGTGACTCTTAGTATCCTCACTTTAAGTGTACGTTATCTTTCTCTGTTCCGTAACA
>NC_137031.1:10691127-10716127 GCF_032717465.1 Coenobita brevimanus
CTCATTTTGTTCACATCTCTGTCCTCCCCTGTACAGTTGTTATTGTGAGTGCTCAGGAAGTCCCCAGCCATCTAGCAGCTGTGTGTAATTTGAGTATAATTGTTATTACATTTTGTTCTTGTACTGTATAACATATGGTGTTAATTTGTAGGTCTAGTGAGGTTTTTGTGCTTGGTGTGAAGTTTTACTATCAGCCATCATTAATAATATTTTGTATCTGTAATAATATATTTGGCATTCACTGAGTATTATCTGGTATCTCATTTTAACAGGGCTGACTTAGATAAATTTACTCATGCTAATTTCGTGTTAATAGAGGCTATTGCAGTTAACCATATATTTAACCTGTTTTTTTGCCATTACATTATCCTTATGAGTCCTGAATGTTTTGTTGTTAGTTTGAGCATTAAACTTTAACTTGTAATTTTACCTAACTCTTTTGTTTTGAACCTGGAACTTTACGGGACAGTAGTGATTTTTAGTATTCTCACTTAAAGTGTACATTATCTTTCTCTGTTCCGTAACATAAATTTGGCGACCTCTTATCAGGATATTCAGGATATTATCATAAGGATATTGCTTGATATTTTGTGACTGTGATTTATTCATGATGTCTACTATTACTACACTTGATGAAGCCAAAGATTTTTTGTCAAATGTGCAAACAGTGTGTGATGTAGAAAACAGAACAAAGAATGAACTTAAGCTTGTTGCTCAACAATTGGGAATTGCTGTTCGCTCTCATCATTCTAAAGATCAAATTGTTGACATGATTAATAAAAGCTTGTTTAATGTAACTCCTCCAAATGAGCAAACGCAGATTGAATTAGCTAAGTTACAGCTAGCCCTGCAGGAGGCTCGTGTGAAGGAAGCTGAATTTCAAGCACGTGCTAAGGAGGCTGAGTCTCAGGCTAAGGAGGCTTGTGTTAAGGAGGCTGAATTTCAAGCAAATGCTAAGGAGGCTGAATCTCAGGCTCGGATTCAGGAGGCACAGATACAGGCACAAGTTGAACTTGCCAGGATTCAGGCAGACCATGAGTATCGCATGAAACAAGGTGGAACTGGATCATCTAGCTCTGATGATTTTGATGTGGCTAAAAATGTTAAACTTGTCCCTCCTTTTAATGAATCTGATTTAACAAAGTATTTTCAGTTGTTTGAGAGGGTAGCTACAGGTTTTAATTGGCCCAAAAAGTATTGGCCAGTACTCCTTCAAACTGTTCTCACCGGTAAAGCTCAAGTAACTTATGCATCTTTGCCTCAGGATCAATCTGATAATTATGATGTAGTTAAGAGCTTGATTCTTAAGGCCTATGAGCTTGTTCCTGAAGCCTATAGAGTAAAATTTAGGACAACTTACAAGCAAGATAAGCAATCCCATGTTGAGTATGCAAAAATCAAAGAAGATCTGTTAGAGCAGTGGTTAAATTCTAAGAATGTGGATTCTGATTTTGGTAAATTTAAGCAGATGATTTTGCTGGAGGACTTCAAGAGGTGTATTTATAAAGATGTAAGCCTATATCTTGATGAGAAAAGAATAGATAATTTGTCTGATGCTGCAGTTTTAGCTGATGAATATGTTCTCACTCACAAGAGATATTCTAGAGAAAAAGGGAAAGCTGAGAGTAAGTACGTTGCCTCTACTCAGAGTACAGGTAACAGGAAAGAGAATAAAGATGATGTTTCTCAGGAAGTAAATACCAGCTTCACCTCTAGATTTCAGAAAAGTAAATGTACTTATTGTAGTAAGCTTGGTCATACTACGGAGAAATGTTTCAGGAGACAGCGTGATGTGAACAAAAAGGAGTCTTTAAATATTCAGTCAATTGGTCTAGTGTCCACCCTTGAGAGTTCCCAGAATTCTTTAACTGAGTTAACTGAACCTGCTTTGAGGGGTAACTTAAATTCTCATGATGGAGCTTTTGAGCAGTAACGTGGGTGACACTCTCAAGAGTTCATGTGCTAATTTCCTGTCTGATGGTTTTGTCAGTCCTCTGGACAGTAATGACAGGAAATCAGTTAAAATATATCGTGATACAGGTGCTTGCCAATCCCTTATGCTGACCAGTGTTCTAGGCTCTAATGTTAATTCCTCTGATGAAACTGTAATCTTACAAGGTGTAGGGAATAATTACTTCTCTGTCCCTCTGTGCAGAGTGAATTTAGAGTCTGGTTTTGTTAATGGTTCCGTTATGGTTGGGTTGGTTGAGACACTCCCAATGTCAGGTGTAACTTTCTTACTTGGAAATGATATTGGTGGAAGTCAAGTGTGTCCAGCTCCTCAGTTGTCTAGTGAGCCAGTGGCTGCGTCCCAGGATTGTGATGTCCCTGATGTGTTCCCTGCATGTGCTGTCACTAGGGCTAAGTCTAAAGTTACTGGTGATTTAGAGGATAATGATGATGATGATGTTATCCTAGCTGACACTTTTCTTGCTAATTTGGACCACTCACCAGATGAGGCAGTACCCCGTAGTGTTGATAATTTGTCTCGTCAAGAGTTGGTTGAGTTGCAGGTTGCTGACCCTGAGTTGAAAGGTCTAGCTAACTCTGCTTGCAGTGAGGAAGAGTCAGCTGGTGCTTCTACTTGTTATTATATAAAGTCAGGAGTACTTATGAGGAAGTGGAGACCCCCAACAGCATCAGCCGACTGTGAATGGGAGGTTGTACATCAAGTTGTCATCCCTCGTGTTTGTAGGCAGGATATCATTAGAGTGGCTCATGATTCCAGTTTGGCAGGACACCTTGGAGTGAGGAAGACTGTGGCACGCATTTTGAAACACTTCTACTGGCCAGGTATCTTCAGGGATGTTTCCTGGTATTGTAAGTCTTGTCACACCTGTCAAGTTGTGGGGAAGTGTAATCAGACCGAAAAGGTTGCACCTCTAGTTCCCATTCCTCCTTTTGAGGCGCCTTTCACCCGTGTGTTGGTGGATATTGTGGGCCCTCTTCCTAAGACTTCTTCAGGATTTTCTTATGTGTTGACCCTGATTGATATGGCTACTCGTTATCCTGAAGCCATTCCACTTAGAAATATCTCAGCAAAGAACGTGGTTAAGGAAATGCTAGGGTTCTTCACAAAGTTTGGTCTGCCCAAGGAGGTACAGTCAGACCGGGAAGTAATTTCATGTCAAACGTTTTCAAGCAGTCTCTGAAAGAGTTGGGCATCACCCAGATCACGTCTTCAGCTTACCATCCCCAGACCCAAGGAGCGTTGGAGAGATATCATCAAACACTCAAATCGATGCTCAAGAAATACTGTTTGGAACATCAGAAAGACTGGGATAAAGGTCTTCCATTCGTTGTGTTGCTGCAAGAGAATCTCCAAATGAATCACTGGGCTTCTCACCTTTGAACTAATGTTTAGCCATGAAGTAAGAGGACCCCTTAAGCTTACTCAAGGAATGCTGGCTGTCGGAGGAAGATGACGTCAACCTGCTGGAGTATGTGATGAAGTTCAAAGAACGGCTGTCCACTGCTTTACAGCTGGCGAGAGAGAATTTAGGAGCTGCTCAGGAGAAGATGAAGACTTGGTATGATAAGAAGTCCAGGTTACGCCACTTTCAGCCAGGAGATCAGGTTTTGATTCTGCTACCAGTTCATGGGCAACCTCTTCAAGCCAAGTTTAGTGGTCCTTATTTCGTGGAGAAGAAACTCAGTGATGTCAACTATGTCATCGCCACACCAGATCGTAGAAAGAACAAGCAACTATGTCACATCAACATGCTAAAGTTATATCACAGGCGGGACGAAAATAATCCAGTCTGCACTGTAGCTGTTCCACCCGAGTCTGCAAGTGAAGCTCTCCCATGCAGCATGAGCCTGAGTGATAGTTTGGGGAAGAATCCTGATATCATGAATGATCTCCAGACTAAGCTTTCATCTACCTCCCGAGGAAAGGCAGGAGTTTTCGGCATTACTGCAGGAGTACCCGCAAGTGTTCCGTGCCACTCCAGGAAGAACCACTGTGTTGATGCATGATGTCGATGTTGGAGACGCAAAGCCAATTAAACTGCCTCCTTACCGTGTGAACCCAGTGAAAGTTCCTCTCATCCAGAAGGAGCTTGGCTACCTGTTGGACCACAAGATGATTGAGCCCTGTCAGAGCGAGTGGAGTTCTCCTGTCACTCTAGTCCCTAAGCCAGGTGGGTCACAGCGGCTTTGCATCGACTACAGACGTGTTAATCAGATAACCAAAACAGACACTTACCCTCTCCTCGTGTGGAAGATTGCATAGACAAGATCGGAAAGGCTAGGTACATAAGTAAGTTTGATTTGTTAAAGGGATACTGGCAAGTACCTATGACTGAACGTGCTAGGAGATCTCATGTTTTGTAACATTAGGAAAGACTTTTGCATGTTCTGTAATGCCATATACAGATTGTTTTAGAGTAATAAGAAATTTCCTTTGTAAATTTCTTTTTCTTTGTGGGGAGGTGTTACATAGCCTATGATTTCATCATCCTTTGTGTAATTTTAACGCACAGTATGCTGCATGTTTGATCACGAGCGTGTTCTGCCTCAGTCCCCCCTTCTACCGTTATAGTAGAGTAAGTCGTCCTTTCTGTTGTTCAGAGCAGGATTGTCAGCTCTTTGTCCCCATGGCTTCATTTGCGCGTCCTTCTTACAAGTTGTATCAAGCTCTGCTGGCCCCTATATAATGAGCTCAGTCTCTGCATCATTGCCACTTAGATCTGCTCCTCATTTTGTTCACATCTCTGTCCTCCCCTGTACAGTTATTATTGTGAGTGCTCAGGAAGTCTCCAGCCATCTAACTGCTGTGTAATTTGAGTATGATTGTTATTACATTTTGTTCTTGTACTGTATAACATAAGGTGTTAATTTGTAGGCCTAGTGAGGTTTTTGTGCTTAGTGTAAGGTTTTCCTATCAGCCATCATTAATAATATTTTGTATCTGTAATAATATATCTGGCATTCACTGAGTATTATCTGGTATCTTATTTTAACAGGGCTGACTTAGATAAATTTACTCTTGCTAATTTCGTGTTAATAGAGGCTATTGCAGTTAACCATATATTTAACCAGTTTTTTGCCATTACATTATCCTTATGAGTCCTGAATGTTTTGTTGTTAGTTTGAGCATTAAACTTTAACTTGTAATCTGGTATCTCATTTTATCAGGGCTGACTTAGATAAATTTATTCTCTTCAGTGTTAATAGAGGCTACACCTGTATTTATTACAGTTTTTGCCATTACATTATCCTTATGAGTCCTACAGTAATTTTACCTAACTCTTTTGTTTTGAACCTGGAACTTTACGGGACAGTAGTGACTCTTCGTATTCTCACTTACAGTGTACATTTTATCTGTGTTCTGTTTTGTAACCCCATATATATATATATATATATATATATATATATATATATATATATATATATATATAAATAAAGAGATTTATTCAAGATGGAGTCTACTATCTATCTGTCTATCTATCTAGACCTACAACATCTCTCATAATAAAAAATATGTATATATATATATATATTTATATGATACAAAGTCTATCTAGACTTTAGACAGATTGTTTTAGAGTCACTACAAATTTTCCATAAATGTAAAGAAGAGCAGGACTGTTCTCTTTCCATGGGGAGGTGTTACATAGCATGATTTCATCATCCTTAATGTCTAATAACCATCACTAATTCTTTAATAAAACGCCACTATGTTCAATTAATATCAATGTGAAGAAAAAAAAACAGTCGTGAAAGTAATTTACAAGCACACTTGTCCCTGAGTCAGATTGAGCTTCATTTGCTCCTTCTTACAAGTGGCAATTCAAGCTCTGCCGGCCCCTATATAATGAGCTCACACAGTTGAAATTGCTTAGATTCAGCTACATCTATCGCTCAAATTCAACAGTCCTCCTGTACAGTTGTTATTATTGTGAGTGCCAGGAATGTCTCCAGCCATCTAACTGCTTTGTAATTTGAAAATATGAGTGTTATTACATTTTGTTCAGTTGTAATTGATAGCTACGTGAGGTTTTAATTATTAAAATTTAGCACCCCAAATATATCAGTAAAGTACATCAACTTTTTCAATGTAATACTTGTGTAGATACACATCGTAAAAAATAATCACGAGCTAGAAAGAAAGCATTTGGAAGGCCGAATGCCAATCGCCCGCCAGTTAATAGAGGCTATTGCAGTTAACCATTTTAGCTAATACCCTGAAGGTTTTATGTTGAAAGCTCATGCCGTTCATGAAATATTAAGGTGATAAAGGTGGGCGATAGAATGTGGTTTGACCTTTGGCAATTTTCATCACCTTGCACTGACTCCGTTTTTCGAACTTGTCCAAGATTTTGGCCACTCTTGATACTGAAGGTCTCATGTTGATGTACTCGAGCCATATTTGGTGAGACCTAATTCCGAATGCCTCATTTTCGATCTCGGCCAAGTTTTTATTCACATCTTGAGACCGTGACGGTTTCATGTTGATAGCTTAAGCCGTTCATGAGATATAATGGGAGAACACACACACACACACACACACACAATCACACACACACACACACACACACACAAGGATGATGTGGAAAAACATATCGCTCCGCCTTTACAACTGCATCCACATCACGTAAAATCGGCTTATGTGCTTGGCTACCCCCTTCAAAAACTTCATTGTAATTCGACAGTAACTTTTTTTCAGCTAGCACAAAAGGCTCTTCACTATTGAGATAATTTTTTCTCTATTATATGGCAATGCTGTCAGATTTACAGTATTCCCAGTCTCTAACGGTGGAGACAGCCTAAGCCACTTGTGAGGGTGTCGCACATGTTAACGAAACTTAACTTTTCTTTTTGTTCTTTCGACCAGCTCCAAGTTCAACACTGTTCAACGTGGTTTCAATTCTCAGCCGTTACAGAGACACAATACTGGTGGCCTTTTTGTGTGAATAATGATGACCATTTCCAGTATACAGATGATCAGTTGATTGTTGTTGCACCTAGTGTAGATCAGAATTGATTATATGTATATATTCTTTACTGGAAATTCATGAGCACTGTTACTAGATCCATGGCTGTTGTCCAAGATGCCTATGATTTAACCTTCTAATTTGAAAAGGTTGTTATTGCCATATAGACCTGGTGTGGATGTGTGTGCCAACAGGCCTGCTATCCCCACACTGTTTTGTGTAATGTGATAAATGATAGGTGAGACTACTCTTTCCCAGGCTCATCAAACTAGTCTTGAATGAACAGCTTGTCTGTATTGTTTGTTTGAACTGTTTGTCTGTCTGTGTTCAATACGGTAACTACTGGTGAGGGTGTGACTAAGGGAGTAGGATGATGTGTGCCTTCTGATCACCTGATTGAATTTGGGTTGTCATACTCATGATCCCTGGTTGAATGGGTTAGTACGAGTGAAGGTGGCGAAAGATGGAGACAGGGAAAGTAATTTATGGACAGGTGACAGATGTAAGGAGAGAGAGAGAGAGAGAGAGAGAGAGAAAACCAGAGAGAGAGGTGCTTCGTGATCTGCATTATGCGTGAGTGTGTGATATTATGTACGGTATATAACACCCCCATTTCTGTTGTGTGTGTGTGTGTGTGTGTGTGTGTGTCAATGTCAGTGTGTGTGTGAGGCCTAAAATTTCAAATGTGGCATGATCTAGGATTTGCTATGTGTCCTTGGGTTCAGTGAATTCATGTGACTGCAAATGAGAGAGAGAGAGAGAGAGAGAGAGAGAGAGAGTGTGGGGTGGCCACAAGAGAGTGCCCAAGTCGCTAATATGTCCCCCCGCCATTCGTGCAGATGTTTGAGTATATCTCATATGACAGTGTATGAATATGCATGCAGTTCATTGATTTAGTGTGTGTGTGTGTGTGTGTGTGTGTGTGTGTGTGTGTGTGTGTGTGTGTGTGTGTGTGTTTTGAATGAGGTATCACAACCACATCAATGTCAGTGCGATCAACGCTCCTTATATCCTATTCGTCAGCCTGTATGCTCACATAATAAAAGGCTCAGTGAGGTGGGGTAAATAATATGTCAAACGTTCTCAAGCAATCTCTGACAATGCGTTGTAGCATTCCAACAATGTCCAAGCTTCACTTCCTGATACGAATGAGAGACTTGACACAGTGAGTCTCTGTTTACGTCACTATACTATGTGGCTTTTAGATGAGGTTCATCATGTTGCTTTCAAAGAACCAGTTTCTCCTGAGTTACCCTTTCAAACACTTCACCCTTAGAAAGGCCAGAACAAAAGTACTTAAAGATACCGTGCGGCAGACAGGAAAAGGAATTTCTCAACCTCGCTGAATAAAGAAAACGTCCATCAAAGGCTGGAGCAAAGATCACTTTACTGCTTTACATTCACCTTTATGATGTCCGTTTCTTACACACTCTCTCAGAGACGGCTCAATCTATTTTCATGAGGATTGAAGCTGGCTGTTAAACACTGCAGTCAAACGATGTAAAACCAGGTACCATGCAAAGCATGGAAAGGCAGTGCGAATGAGAAAATTAGAAATAGACTTGAAATGATGATCAAGCCGTCCCCTCTCACAGCAGGGCCACTCCAATGTTCACTACCAATTTTGGTCCTTTTATTACCCTCTCTTCCCTAGGAATTACTCATTGCCCCACTCGTTGAGAGAGAGAGAGAGAGAGAGAGAGAGAGAGAGAGAGAGAGAGAAAGCAGTTCACCATGTATCTCATTTTAAATTTAGTGACTGATAAATTTTTACTCATGCTACATTTCGTGAGAGTGCTATGTGTCAGCATTAAAATGGACTGCCGGGGACGGGTTTGTGTGCAACCTTGTTTTGTTATTAGCTTATTATTATTATTATTTTGTTGTTGGACAGAGAGCATTATATTATTATTATTATTATTATTATTAATGTTATTAGTGTGGCAGACACAGGAAAAGGATAGATTATCATCATGTTTTCATCTGTGTACTATCCTCCCACTCATTATATCTCATGTGTCGCTGTGTATGTCTGTGTGTATTATTATTATTATGTGTGTGTGTAATAATAATAGAATAGATAGAAACAATAAAATTGATAATGATAATAGACAGATAAACAGAATAATAGCCTAGGTAATAATAAAATTAAGTAGATGGAGAAAGATAGACAGACACATACAGACAGACGCATAATAAACATAATATAAATAATAATAGAATAGACAGATAGAGAATAATTAGACAGAATATTATTATTAGACAGATTATTATTATTATTTACCCCAAGTGTTTCACACTTCAGAGTTACGTAATCCTTTCCTGCTATCAAGCAATTTTCTAAGTGTTATTTTTCAGCAGTTTCAGAGTCCTCGGTTATATTTATTCACATATTGTTTTACATTCCACCATTAATTAATTTGTTTATTTGGTGTTTTTTGTGTTTGCCATTAATTTTGTTGGTATTGAGAGCTGTCTGTGTGTCTATGACAATCATCGTTCATATCTATCTGTGCATTACACCATGTATCATCCACTATATGTATTGATATCTATACCTATCTGTGTGACTCCTAGGCCACTGCATCCATCCATATATGGAGAAACCAAATCAGAAAAAAAACACGCAAAAAGGAAATCTAATCCACTCAGAGTGGTCCATCCATATATGTAATTGATATCTATACCCATTCTGTCACTCATTCAGACCTTCAGTATTCTTGTATTGAACATATCAGGGTATACCTATGTTCCACTCAGCCATGCATCCATCCGTGTGTTGCAGAGATGACTATCTGTGTGTCCTACTATAAAACCTAAATGCCTCTGCTTGCCGAACGTGAGCGTCTGATATCGTATACCCGTTCTGTGTGTCCAAAACAATTTGCTTTTCAAGCCAGGCATGTCTGTATTGGTCTATATACTGGAGTGTGTGTGTCCACTCAGAAACCACCCTTTCGTGTAACATTATACTATCTGTGTGTCAGTGTGCCATGCATCCATCCATATATGTTTAAACACTGAATTACCTATCTGTGTGAATAAAATTTTCCTTACATAAAATATGTATTGATATCTATACCTATCTGTGGCTGTTCATGAAATATGTATTACAAGACTAGCCTAAAGGTCTGTGTGTAGCGAATGAGTAAACACGACTTCCATATATGTGGTGATACCTATCTGTGTGTCGACGTGGCACATAATATTGTATTGGATGTGTGTCTTTCGCTATCTGGGCCCACTGTGGAATTTCCAATAGATTTTTATGTAACAGTATTAGAGTTTGTGTGTTAGCCAGCTCAGTGCCGTGTTATCACAAGAGATGGGGAAAATATGTGAAGTACATATATTTTTTTTCACATTTTTTTTCTTGCAAAAAAACTAAATAATGATTTCTGCTGAGAGATGCATCTAAAATGGTCCAAATAACATTTTTCCTGATGTGCAGACCACACATGCACTGCCAACGAGAGAGAGAGAGAGATATGCTACCATGAGACATGTACGAAACAGGTGTGTGTAGTTTATTGCATCAGCGGCTCTGTCCCTGGCTCCTCCTCCCTGCATTTGTATTCACCATTGCTCAGTATCCACGCAGTTTTCTGTCTATAAAAATGTATTGACTCCGTCTCTTACAGAAGAAAATCTCTCTCTCTCTTTCTCTGAATGCTGTTCAGCTATAGCAATACATGAACGCTAGAATACGGTGCTAGTCACGAGAAGTGCTGTAGGTTGTATGGTATTGTCTCATTCTGTCTGTCAAAAGGACGAAAATTTCCGCCAAGTTAAAGTGAACCAACTATATTCCTGTTTTTTTTTTTCAATTTAGTATGGACTTGTGGGAAAGAGAGTTTTTTTTTCTTGCTATAAGCTTTTACCTGAGAAAAAAATATTGGTTATGAAAGGAAAATTTGATTTTGGTTGCTGCCTTTTTTCTTGTATTGTTAAATAAAGCACTGTTATTATTATTATTATTATTAGTTATTCCATCATATATTTTGGTGAAAGTACATAACAAGAAAACTAAATTATGGCCTAAATAACATTATTTATCCGATATCTGGTTGTCACATTATTATTATTGCCTTAACCTACGGTCGAATAATGTGCAGAGAATGTCTAGGTACTGGAACAGTATGTGAAAAGGTATATCTGAGTGAATTTGAAGGAGGGAGTTGTGAGGTAGGCCAAGGAGAAGGTGAGAGATATGGTGGATGAGGGCTATAACATGAAACCGGTTGGAAGATACGGTACAGATATTTAACATTACAGCATAAAGGAACTGGCTGATGATTGGCTTTCATTTAGCACCAAGACCTTTGACCTGAATGAACATGAACAGCCAAACTCAACGTGTCACGATAATCAGGGTCTATAACTCGAAACTGGTTGCAGATAGATATTTGCTATTATCAGCATATAGGAAGTCCCAGATTATTTTAATTGGCTGCATGACCTTTACTTAAGTGACCTTGAAAGGTCAAGCTCAAGGTCACGGATATTTAGGGGCTATAACTTGAAACTTGTTGAAGATTGAGATATTTATGATGATGATGATATAGAATTCCCATATCGGCTTTCTTGAGGCACCATGACCTTTGAACTTGAAGTGTGTACCTTTCAAGGTTAAATACAGAAGAGCACATGAATAAGCAATTTCTTGAAACTGTGAAAATACGATGTTGTGTCTTAATATCGTATTGTCCTTCTGCCTGGTACCGCTTAAGTATTATGTCGAAGTTATTCAGACAAGATTGTTTGCTTAATTCAAACGCGCAGTTTGGTTAAATTTGTGGAATGTATCAAACATCCAAACACTTTCAACCAAACCTGTCACTGCATATTAGTTTGTTGAAACATTCCTCTGATACTTACCCTGGAATTTATAAGTGCATAATTTGAGACAAAGAGTGACTCGATAAGAAATGAACGAAAATAATTAATACAAGTGTAAAAGAAAAATATGTGTATGTGTGTGAAATAATAAATGGAAATAGTGGATATTGTAGAGCATTTTTTACCTGTCTGGCCGACGCCTCACATATTCACCTAGTCAAGGAATCACCTCGCAGGAGTGTCCTGTGCAGTGAATTAATGGTCCCTGCCGCAGAATGTGATGTGTCTGCCATAATGAGACGACATGGGGAAAAAGTGCTTTGGTTCCCTGATGGTTCCCTGATGGAAGCCAACTGTTGTCTCTATCCAGTTAACAAGGGCAGCATAAAATGCACATAACCCGGGCTGTTGGCTACATGGCGGGGAAAAATATTTCATTGTGTTAGTATTTCCACTCGTGTGAATCACAAAGGCAGTTTGTCATTCACATAAGACAGAGGTGGTGTGTTGTAAGGCTGTGAAATGTGTCTATTTGTGTGACTGGTGTGTGTGTGTGTGTGTGTGTGTACTGTTCTATGTGTGTGTGTGTGTGTGTGTGTGTGTGTGTGTGTGTGTGTGTGTGTGTGTGTGTGTGTGTGTAAAGTAGCATGTTCACAACACATACTCAGTCGACACACGTCACAATGTCAGTATACACGTTACTATACAAATAACTACATTCCATGGAATTTACCACACTAAATAATGTCTGAAACCACATTATGTGCTAACTAGTAAACATAAGAATGACCCTGCGTTTGACTGCTAATTTTTACGTGTGTGTGTGTGTGTGTGTGTGTGTGTGAATGTGTGTGTGTGTGTGTGTGTGTGTGTGTATGTGTGTGTGTGTTCTTACCTAATTGTTCTTACCTAATTGTATCTTTACAGGAATGAGTCAAGCTCGTACTGTCCCGTGTCTTAAACCATATTTATCGTACATATCCTTAAATTTGTGAATTGTTTTGGCACACACTATTTCATTCGGTAGTGCATTCCACTGATCAATTGCTCTATTTGGGAAACTAAATTTCCTTACGTCTTTATCACCTCTTCTTATGCAGTTTTTTGCAGTGTCCTCTGCTGATGCTTCCCCATACGTTAAGTAATCATTTATGTCTATTTTCTCCTTCCCTGATATGCATTTATATAGCATAATCGTGCCACCTCTTTTCCTTCTTTCCTGTAGTGTTGGTAGATTCAGTTTATTTAGTCATTCTTCGTAGCTTAGATCCCTTAAGCTTGGTACCCATCTTGTAGCGGCCCTTTGAACTTTTTCAATCTTGTCTATGTGTTTTTTGAGATGAGGACTCCAGACTACTGATGCATACTCCAGGGTTGGTCTGATGAATGAAGTTATTATCTTTCTTAGCATGTCTTCATTTATGTATGTGAATGCTATTCTCATATTGGCAAGCAGTGTATACATGTTCCGTATCTTCTCACTGATGTGGTCAGCCGGAGATAGTCTGTTATTGACAGTCACACCTAGGTCCTTCTCTCTTTCTGATGTGTGTAGGGTTTTATTTCCTAACGTATAATCCCAATCAGGTATTTTTCCACTTTTACCAAACTTGATTACATGACACTTGTCCACATTGAATTCCATTTGCCATGTATTACTCCATTCATGAAGTTTATTTAATTCTTCTTGTAGCTCTTTACAAGAGTCTGTGTTAGTAATTCTCCTTTGTATTTTTGCATCATCTGCAAACATATTTAGATAGCTTTCATTTCCAGTGTTACTGTCTATATCATTTATATACACTAAAAACATGATTGGTGCCAGCACTGAGCCCTGTGGTACTCCACTAGTCACTTCTTTCCATGATGAGTAGTTTCCCCTTAGTACTGTTCTCATTTCTCTTTTATGAGAAAATCTTGCATCCAACAAAACAGTTTGCCTCGAATTCCTCCTTGATGGTACAGTTTCCATAAAAGTCTTTGGTGTGGTACTGTGTCAAATGCTTTCTTGAAATCTAAATAGATACTGTCCACCCATCCTTCTCTTTCCTGTATTGTGTCTGTTACTCTGTCATAGTAGCTCAACAGATTAGTAACACATGATTTTCCTTTTCTGAAACCAAACTGTCTTTCTGTTATCATATTGTGTTCTTCTAGATGATTTACCCAAGCTTTTCTTATAAGCTTTTCTAATACCTTGCTTACAACACTGGTCAGTGATACTGGTCGGTAGTTGAGTGGATTTTGTCTATTCCCTTTCTTGAATAAGGGGACAATATTTGCTTTCTTCCAAATATCAGGTAGTTTACCTTGACTCAAGGATTTCTTGAAAATTAAAAATAATGGTTTACTTAACTCCTTTGCACATTCTCGTAGCACCCAACATGAAATTTCATCAGGACCATTTGCTTTTCCTCTGTCTAATTTACTTAACTCCTCCTGTATTACTTTTTCTGATATTTGTATATCTGGTAGTATGTGTGGGCATGCATGTTCCACATAGTCCCTCTCAAAATTTTTTTCTTCTGTAAAAACTGATTGGAAATTCTTATTTAGTGCTTCACAAATATCCTTCTCTTGTGTATAGGTGATTCCCTCGTCCGTAATGGATTGTATTTTATCTTTTACTTTGGTTTTGCTTCTGATGTAGCTGTAAAATAGCTTCGGTTGATCACTACTTTTATTTATGATATCCTCCTCAAACTGTTTTTGGGCTTCCCTCCTTATTCTTGTATAATCGTTTCTTGCCTGTTTGTAATTATTATATGCCCTTTCACTATTGTGTCTTCTGTATCTATTCCACAACAAATCTCTTCTTTCTTTTGATTTTTTACATTCTGTATTGAACCATTTCTTTATTTTCTTTTCTGCTTCTTTGTGCTGTGGGATGTACTTCTGGACTCCTATTTCATAAAATTCACAGAATTTTTTATATACAGCATTTAAATCTTGTCCTCTAAGCTCATTTTCCCAATCAGTTTCTAAGAAATACTTCTTTAGGTCATGATAATTTCCCTTTTTATAGTTTAGGCTCTTTTTGTAACTTTCATTGCTGTTAACTATGTCATATGCTATCCTGAAGTTGCAATTTAGTACTGCATGGTCGCTTTTGCCGAATGGAGGGTGATATATTAAACTGTCAATATCATTTTCTTGCCTAGTAAATATGAGATCTAGCATTGAAGGTACATCGAGTCCTCTTTTTCTGGTGGTTTCCCTCACATGTTGCGTTAGGAAAAACTCTTGCACGAGATCCAGGAGCTTTTGGTCCCAACAGCTTTCTTGGCTTATTATATCTAGAGTATTCCAATTTATATTTGTATTAAAATCTCCAGTTAGTATAATTCTTTCCGATTTCTCTTCCATTTTATGTAGTAATGCTCTTAAACTCTGAATTGTACTCTCTGCCAGGTCCTCATATTCGTCTCTTTCCCATGTGTTTGATCTGGGTGGCATGTACAAATTGGCTACAATTACTTTCCCTTCAGATGTGTTGATCTCTACTGCAATCAGTTCTACTTGTGAGGGTATATCTAGTTCTATTTCTTTGACTTTTAGATTTTTCTTAGTTAATATTATAATTCCTCCTCCTTTTTTAAGTACCTATCTCTTCTCCATATATTATATTCCTCTAAGTTTAGTATGTCATTTGATATCCTTGGTGTTAATTTTGTTTCAGTTAGGCATATTATATGTGGTTCATTTTCTCTGACATAATCATTCATCTCTAATAATTTAGATACCATTCCATCCACATTTGAGTACATCAACTTAATCATCTTGTTTATATACTTGTCATGACATGGTTCTACTACCTTCCTCCTTTTTATTCCCTCCTGTTTATGTACCACTTTCGTACCTGCAATCCTATTACTTTGTAAAAAAAAAAAATGTGTTCTTCTCCTCTTCTGATCTTCCCTCATTTTTTGTTTTTGCTTCCTCCCTCTTCTCTTTCAGTAATTCCAGTTCCTCTTGTGTTAGGCATCTTTTTATCCATACATTTTTGAACTCCTTTTTTCCATAAGATTCTTTGCATTTTTTAGTATCTCCTCCACGGTGTTTACACTCTGGAAGGTTACCTTTAGAGGTCTTGACTTGCTTTTCTCGTATTTCCCTAACCTTTTGTGTTCCTCTATGTCTTTACTACAGATTTCCTCTGATACTTCTTTCAATAAGCTCATTACATTTGCCATCTCCTTTTTGTCTTGTTCTTGTTTTTACTTTTCTACCAGTGATTACTATAGATTTGTTGATATCTACTGAATCTCTGACTAATGTTTTGTGTTCCTTTTCACTTTCATCTTCCTTTTCTTTCAGTCCCTTCCACCCCACCATTCTTGTTCATCTTTTTCCACCATTTCCACACTCATTTCAGATTTCTACTTTCATGTGTTCTTCAGCTTTCTTTTTACTTGCCAAATTGTCTCTGTATCATTTTGAACTCTTCCATAATACTCTCGTGGTTGATGTCTTTACACTCACTATTCTCCTGTGTCATCTCTTTCATATTTTGTGTCTTTGTTGACTCTGCAGTTTGTGTATTCATTTGTATCATTGTATGTCTATTATTTCATCATTTGTAAAGCCATATCTTATGTCTGTGTAGCTCACCAGTATTGTTTGTATGTCTCCATTTTCAATATTTTGTAATTTTCCTGAGTATCTGTATCATTTCTTTTCCAAATTTGCTCTAAAGTAAGCTCAGCCAGTCATCAGTACTTACAGAACCCTACAATGACTAACCATACATATATTTCACTTATAATAACATCACTCCTGCTACTGTTTTTTTAACAATTTCATAACATGTCTTTTTTTCATAATAGGACAAGTAATAATAATCATAAATTGTCTCACTGGTAAATGACATAACTAATCCTGAGTAATGAATTATAATGATGCTTCCAAGTATGACTCGCCTTAAATTCTCTTGCGTTAATGAAATACTATTATTGTGTCACATAGTTCATGTCCCATTTATCTTGTTTGTAATGAGTTGAGTTCCAAATGTGTGTCATTTAGTTTTGAAGTCTATGCAAGAAGCACGCACACACCATATCCATTAAGATCCGACCACTTTTCCACCACTGATAATTGCCCATTTTAGAAAATTTTTTTGGCTCAAACCTTCGCTTTTGGTGAGAAACATCGAAAATTCATAGAGAAATCTCACCTGAGGTTTAAAATACTCATTACAGGTAGGAGTACCTACACTGGGATCAGGGCACCAAAGAAAACGAGTTCTATGGGAGGATAACTATTTCACACCACTCATAAACGGTATTTATTTATTTATTTACTTGGTACGAATTTATATGTAGTACAAGAGTATATTGGTTTTCACAGTAATAGGCATTATAAGCATTGTTTCACTCACTAATACCTGACCTTTTTTTGCCACATTACCTGATCATTATTTCTAACTATTTCTTCCTCTAATGCTATGTAAAGTTTGTCCTCCACATTGTCAGATAGGAATATGGCCCTGAATTTACTGTGGCAGACATGGCTATACTGCCAGGTCACTGATAACAGGGAATTGACAATGAAGGAGGAGGTCATGCTGGGTAAGGAATGTCCCTGCCTGGCATCTTGTTGAGAAGGTGTCAGGCTGTAACCAAAAATCTGTGAAGATTGAAAAGAAATTAGATGGATTTTGTTTATGTCCATCGAGGGATTGGCAGACAAACGTGTGGAGAGAGATAGAGCCAAGTTAATATACAAATCTGACAATGTCAAAAGTAACATTTCAAAGTGTCACATTAATACCCTAGAAAAATTGTAGAGAAAATCTCACAATAATTGTGTTAACTCAAGGAAACATAAGCCCAGTGATTAATGTAAAAAATTGGATTTCAGCCATAGGACGTCTCATTTCAATATAATCTTTTGTGAAATGTATGGGAAAAGCTATGAATTACCCTTATTTGAGTCTTCCTTATTGCTGTGAGGAAATAGAACAATATAATAAAATACGATTTCTATGAAGAGATAAATTGCACATCAAGAAAAGACACAGCAGCACACATTAAAACATATGTTGATATAAAAGTTGGAGCAGGTGATGCCCTGTGTTGGAGGAACATGTGGAGTTAGACAGAACTAGAAGTGGTTAGAGAGAGGACAGATGGGGGGAGAATGATGGAAGAGAAAAGAGGTGAGGGACAGGAGAAAGAAGGAGGAGAACTGGTGCGAGGGAAGAGACCAAGGGACTCGGGGGTTGAAGAAGGAATGGATGGAAATGGTTGAGGGAGGTCAAGAGATTGAGGGAGGTTGAGAGAAGAGATGGCTTGAGGAGGGTATAAGAGATGGTTGAGGGAGCGAGGGAAGAGATTTGAGGGAGGGTTGAGAAAAGAGGAAAAGGGAGAAAATAGAGGGTGAAGAGAAGGAAGAAGAGTTGAAAGAGAAGGAAAGGAAGGGTTGAGAAAAGGTGAGGGAGATTGATAAGAAAAAGGAGAGAGAGCAGGAGTGAGAGATTGGGAGAGAGAACGTGCCAGGGTAGGGAAGAAAGAGGAGGCTGGAAGGAACAAGAAAAAAGCAAATGTAGAGGAGGTGTGGAGGGATCAAACAGGAGAAGTACAGGCTGAGGGAGGCAAGCACAAGATCTTGTGGCAGAAAGGATGAGAAATTCGGGAAGATGAGAGGAAGGAGAGAGTGTTTGGAAGAGGAAGGTAGAGAAATGTGAAAACTGAGAAGGAGTGGATTGGAGTGAATGAGGAAGAAGGAAAAGGCAGTTAGATACGAGGGGAAATGGAAAGTGAAAGAAGTTAGACGGACGAAATGAGGCGAAAGGCACGGGGAGGATTTGTGTGGCCACCCAAACGGGATTGACACCTGACATAAGACAGAAGAGAGAACAGTGTATGTGTGAACATGTGTATGTATGTAGGAGTATGGTGTGAGGGAGTAGGAGGTAGCACCAGGTTGGAAGACGTGGCAGGTGTTGAAAGCTAATGAGAGAGAGAGCTGGAGCTACCATTTCATCATCCCTAGGGACTAGTTCCTGACCATCCCAGGAACATATTGTATTCGTCCAGTAATATGCAGTTGCCAGAAGTTTCCTCTTTCTCTCTTCCTCTCTCTACATCCACAGACAAACACACACACCAAAATATATAGAAAAGGAGCATCATTCTGCTTTAATTACTTCAAATTTCAGATGTCTTTTGATATATTTCATTGAATAAATATAGCCTCCATTAACCCATGAATTCAGTGACTTATTTCCTCTAATTTTTTACATCTAATGACTCTTCAACCTGGAAGATCTTCTGGTACTGAATATGTTTGAATCTATACCTCTCAACAGAATGCCAAACTGGCTGTGTCAGAAACATCTATAAATAATTTCATCCTGAAGAGATTAAATCATCCTGTATTATACGGTCTTTCTATATAATTATACTACACAAAAATTATAATGTCTTTTACTAATCTAATTGTTAGAAAACATAGATATATAAAATTCTCTTTGATTATTAATCAAGGAAAACCTATGATGGCATTACAATCATCCCGGTGGAATCTTGACGCGACGTATCCTTTCTTCTCTCTCCTCTTCACTTTTCTTTGTGGAGAGAAGTTACTTGAAACCTCTCATCTCTCTTTCTCAGACTTATTATATGGTACTGGTAACTTTTCCAAACTCCTATCTTTTTTTTTTTTTTTTTGAAAAGACTTATAATAACAACTTTTTTGTCCTTATCTCTCCTTGTATACTGTGATTCCAAAGAAATAGTTGCTTTACCATATTTTCGGAAGCAGATATTCGTGATTAAAGGAATGATTCTTGCTTCCATGGCCATGAACTGAGTGTGTTTGAGCAATACATTATTTGTTCGAACAACATTCTTCCTTCATTCCATGACGGAAAATAAAGAAATGTTGGTCTACAAGGGAGAATAATTGCAACTGAGGATAAGTCATCTACCATACCCCTGAGGAAATTTTATGTTTTGGAAATATTCTCCTATGGCCACTTTAGTATCCAACAGTGTTAACATGTTAATAGAATATACTGTCAGTTCAAATATCAATATACTTGTAAGTTAATCACATTTTATCAGTTGCCGGTTGTTTATGAAAACATTTTTATCAACTTTCTCTTAACGGAGGCTTTGTCAGTGTACAAGCTTATGAATATAACTGAGACCTTGCTCCAGTTTTAATTATAGAACGTATATAAACAAACGAATAAATGAAATGATGCATAACTCCTAGCTCTAAGAGAGACTTTCATGTTGTTCTCTTTGTCACTTGTATCTTTATGTGGATAATAAAGAAGGAGACACCTCTAGTTTATTCTGATTCACCTGCATCAAGCTTCTCATTCACCACCCAATCTCATCCTTACAGACAAAAACCTCAATCTTTACATTTGTGGAATTCATAGTCTGCACTACTCTACAATTCTCTCCATGTGTCTTCCTCTGGGTGTCCGTACTGGGGTGGTTTTTACACCCTCCCAGTGTCTTTCGGGATTTCATTGTTTTACATTGTTTGATTAAACATTCTAAAGGCTTTCAGACCAAGTTTATAATCCTTGAATTCCAAACTGCACATTATGGACCTCACCCAGTACAGAATTTCTAAGGGTGAGGCTCATTGTCTGAGATATGATGAATATGCTAGATTTTTAGATGGGCTAAAGATATATCGTTATATTCTAATTTAGTATGAACAGTGTTAATCAAGTATGATTCACCAGCCTCATTGCATATATTCACATTTATTACAGCCAACTGTACATCTCCCTATCTACTTGGTGAGCTGAGATTCCATACACTGTATGAGGCAAGTCCAACAATTTGGTTACTTAAAAACAAGGGAGATTCTATGGCACAATGTCTGAAGTAGTACACAGTAAAATAATCTTGTTGTTTAACCACAGATCTCATTTTCCACCACTGACTCCTCCCAATCCCAACCATTTTTTGGACATTTTTTTTTGGACTCAACTGCTGCTGGACAATTACTTGCAGACGACCAGGAGGTTTGTGCTCCACATACTGATGATCCAGGTAGCAGTATTTACCTTAACATTGTAAAGCCACCAAAGAAAAGAGTTCTATATCACAGTGTGGTTTAATATTACAAATGACGAGAGTATTTACTCTTTAATGAAAAGACTGAAAATGTTCAAACAGAAGATAGGCATTATAACATTGTGCTCACTCCAGCTCTCCTGTCACAGCTTGCCATCCACCTGACCACATTACCTGATCATCATTTCTGACTGTTTCTTCCTCTAATGCTATAAAGTTTTCCTGAAGCTGTCGAGGAATGAATATTCCAAACGTAGTCCCTCTGCTGGCATAAACCCAAACTGCATCTGATCAGTATTCACAATCAAGTACTTTCCAGGACCCTCTCATTTCTCCAAAAGCTTTATAACTTCCTCTTTCAGGCATCACCTTTCTCCATACGCATTAAGATCACTCTTCAATGGTCATCTGGTCCAACACACTCATTTACAATAGCATTTATCAAAAAGTGACTAACCCACCCTTATATATTCACAGGCCATAAACATCTCGGCAGCCAACCCAGACATAACTGCCTTCCCAACTACCATATCAGTTGCCTTGCCCACATAGTCAACCAAAGGCAAGGACCAACCACTAGATCTGCAGTCTCCAAACTTTCCTTGTTCTAGCAACTGGCTGTAATGCTCTCTAGCATCTTAATATCCTCATCCATCACTACTTCTTTCATCATTCTTCACACACTGCTCACCTATGATACACCTATTTTGTCTGTTTATCCATATTAAACTATCCTACATTGCCCCATGAACAGTAGGAGCCCAGTAAAGTTGGTCCTGGTAAAGATGACTTTGCCCAGCTACCTCCCTGAGTGGCATTATGTGAGCAATAACCACTCACCCTCTTCCCATATAAACACTTTATTTTCCTAATTGACTTCTACACACTCACCCCACTTATATTTCGAGTAGTATGTCTGGTAAGGCCATTTGGCTTGAATAGTAACTCTCCAGAGAAGGAAGAGCTGAATGGATTTACAAGACAGTGTACTCACCACTATCTCATATCAACATAGAAGGCAATTGCTTGGCAAAAGATGTGAAAAGATAATACCACTTCAGAGACATCACATATCACCAGTTTGTGTAGCTGCACACTCTTGCAACGTATGATATTCACTCCTTTCCTGACCTCAAACCCTCACCAGGAAATGGCATGGTTCACCATTACTCCTGACTCTTACTGTTTACTGTCTTTTCCTCCATGCTGCAATATTATTTCTCCGGTTTCGACAAATCCCTTCTGCATCCTCACCAAATGTGCATCATGCACACCTTCATATTCATGTGCAACTGTCCACAAGCCTATTAAATCCCCACCTTCTACTTTGATTATCCCCACCAACCACATGAATTAAATTGTCAGAATCCATCTTTTCTTCTTCATCCAGGTTGACCTGTGAGAAATGAACGGATCTTGAATTTGGCTTTTTTTTTATGTGAGGAAGAAGAAACCAAAGGCAATGAGCCTGCAAAACTGTTCCTTCCAAGAGATAGAGAGCCAAATTTAAGATCCATTCATTTCGAGATGCCTGGAAGTTGAATGGAGATACAAGATGGGCATAAGCAGGAAATACAGACAGAGAGACAGTTCCAGAGTTGACCTGTTGCATAAATGAAGGACTGGGAGTAAGGTTAATCCTTGCATTAGAGAGTTGGACAGAAAAGGGGTGAGGTGGATGAGTAGGTGGTGCAGTGGTGCGACTGCAGAAGTGATGCAGACAGTTCAGAGGAACAGTGACCAATGAAGTAGCGATAGAAAAGAGATAAAGATGCAACATTGCGAGAAGAGACAGAGGTTGAAGGAGTCAGTAAGAGGGGGAGAGTTGACAAAAAAGCCTTTGACTCTATTGTGGGGGTCCCCAAACGTGACAGCCGAAGAGTGGTAGGCTCAAAGATCCCTGTCAAACAGGAAGTCAACCTCGCGGAAGACAGATAGTCAGTTGTTATGGTGCAACAAATTGTATGCTGTTCTTAATCTTAATGTCAGGACCAATTTGCCTAGTAGGCTTCTTCACTCTCATAAAAATGTATGAATGTATGTATTATGTAAAGTGTATGTATGTAGGTGTAGTATGTATGTATGTATACAAATATGTATAGTATGTATGTGTATTTGTGTATATTTCTTGTACGTTTATGTATGTACATGTATGTATGTATGTATGTATAAGTGTATGTATGGTGTGTATGTATTTATGTATGTATGTATGTATGTATGTATATGTATGTATGAATGTATGTATGTATATGTACGTATATATATATGTAGTGTATGATGTATGTATGTATGTTATGTATGGCATGTGTATGTATGTACGTATGTATATGTACAGTAGGTATATAAGTATGTATGTATGTATGTATGTATGTATAGTGTATGTATATATATATATATATATATATATATATATATATATATATATATATATATATATATATATATATATATATATGCATGTATGTATGGATGAAAGGATGAATGTATGTATGTACAGTATGTATGTATGTATGTGTATGTATGTAATGTATGTGTATGTATGTATGTATGTATGTATGTATATGTAGGTAGGTATGTATGTATATGTATGTATGTATATGTATGTTATGTATATGTGTGTATGTGATGTGTATGTATGTATGTATGTATGTATGCATGTATGCACGTATGTGTGTATGGATGTGTATGGATGGATGTGTATGGATGATGTGTAAGTGGATGGATGTGTATGGATGTATGTATGGATGGATGTGGATGGATGTATGTATGGATGATGGATGTGGATATGTATGATGTGGATGGATGGATGGATGGATGTATATGGATGGATGGATGGATGGATGTATATGGATGGATGGATGTATATGGATGGATGGATGGATGGATGGATGTATATGGATGGATGGATGTATATGGATGGATGGATGTATATGGATGGATGGATGGATGTATATGGATGGATGTATGGATGGATGGATGGATGTGTATGGATGGATGGATGGATGTGTATGGATGGATGGATGGATGTGTATGGATGGATATGTATGGATGGATGGATATGTATGGATGGATGGATGGATGTGTATGGATGGATGTGTATGGATGGATGGATGTGTATGGATGGATGGATGGATGTATATGGATGGATGGATGGATGGATGGATGGATGTGTGTGTGTGTGTGTATGGATGTGTGATGGATGTATGGATGGATGGATGATGTGTATGGATGATGTATGGATGTATTTCGATGTATGGATGGATGGATGTATATGGATGGATGGATGGATGTATGTATGATGTATGGATGGATGGATATGTGTATGTATGATGGATGGATGTGTATGGATGGATGGATGGATGTGTATGGATGGATGGATGGATGTGTATGGATGGATGTGTATGGATGGATGTGTATGGATGGATGTGTATGGATGGATGTGGATGGATGGATGTGGATGGATGGATGTGGATGGATGGATGTGGATGGATGGATGTGTATGGATGGATGTGGATGTATGGATGGATGTATGTGGATGGATGGATGGATGGATGTGTATGTATGGATGGATGGATGTGTATGGATGGATGTGTATGGATGGATGGATGGATGTATGTATGGATGTGATGGATGGATGGATGGATGAATGTGTATAGATGGATGGATGGATGTATGGATATGTGTATGGATGGATGGATGGATGTGTATGGATGTATGTGTATGATGGATGGATGGATGTGTATATAGATGTGTATGGATGGATGGATATGTGTATGGATGGATGTGTATGGATGGATGGATGGATGTATATATGGATGGATGGATGGATGGATGTGGATGGATGGATGGATGTGTATGGATGGATGTGTATGGATGGATGTGTATGGATGGATGGATGGATGTGTATGGATGGATGTGTATGGATGGATGTGTATGGATGGATGGATGGATGTGTATGGATGGATGGATGGATGTGTATGGATGGATGTGTATGGAGGGATGGATGGATGTGTATGGATGGATGTGTATGGATGGATGGATGGATGGATGTGTATGGATGGATGTATGGATGGATGGATGGATGTGTATGGATGGATGGATGTATATTGATGGATGGATGGATGTATGTGTATGTATGTATGGAGGGATGGATGGATGTGTATGGATGGATGTGTATGG
>NC_137031.1:10728627-10811127 GCF_032717465.1 Coenobita brevimanus
CATCCACATCCATCCATCCATACACATCCATCCATCCATCCACATCCATCCATCCATACACATCCATCCATCCATACACATCCATCCATATATATATATATATATATATATATATATATATATATATTTTTTCGAGCATTCTTTTATGATACGATTGTTTAAGTATCGTTTGTTCCACCGTTGTTATAAAACCTATCAAAGACTATTAATGTCTTGAATTCTAACTAGTATTTAATCGTCTATTTCCATTGTTACACTGTTGGCTTAAAACTAATAGATAGGTATTTACACTACAGTATATATGTATATGTATATATTTAATGAACATCGGAAATTTTATTATCAACACATAAATCTATGAAATATATTTCAATAGACAGTGAACTGTCCAGTGGATGTATTATTATAGGCAATCAGTAGTAACTGATGTCATGTAATAATACACATGAAACGTCAAGAAATATAAATCAAATGAAAATTAATCTATAAAGTATTTGAAATAAAGACATTCATGTCAAACATTGCAGCTTTATTCATTCATCATCAAATCCAGTGTTCTCCCATGAGCAGTGTAGAAGCCTGGGGCTAGGCAAATTGGTCCTGACATTAAGATTAATTTGAACAGCATGGACAATGATGTGTCTGCACCGATGAACAACTGACTATCTGTCTTCCGCGAGGTTGCCCCTTCCTGTTTGGACAGGGATCGCGTTGACCTGAGCCTCGGCACTACTTCGGCTCGTCACGTTTGGTGTGTCCGTACCCTCACACACACATAATCAATCGTTGCCTTGTGTTTGTCAATCACCCACCCTTCTCATCACTCTCCTTCTATACCTGTGGATCATTTTGTGCCTAATGAGGATATATACTGGATATTATCACAAACACCCCTCAGCGCAAATGTCCACCATAGCTGTCTCATCCACTTCTGCAGTCGCACCACATGCACCACCTACTCATCCACCTCAACATTCCCTAACGTTTCATTCATAACTCGAATAAAAAATCCTCTCAAACTTATCCATGCAGGCTCCCAGTTTGCCCAGAACTCTTCTTTCTCTCTGCTCACATGGTCTTTCCTTGGCGTATATGCCCATGCTTGTATTCTTCCATTCAATCTTACCCCCACAATCCTTGAACCAACTCCATACTCTCATTCTCCTAACATCTCTTGCACACAACAGTACATACACCCTCCTTTGCCCTTTCATTCTCATCTACTCCTGAAATTAATGTTTGGAAAACTCATTGTAATGATAATCTCCACATATTCTCCACAGGTCAACCTGGATGAAGAAGAAAAAGATGGATTCTAGGACAATTTAATTCATGTGGTTGGAGGTGGGGATAATCAAAGTAGTTTAAGGTGGGGATTTAATAGGCTTGTGGGTACAGTTGCACATGAATATGAAGGTGTGCATGAGGGGATGCACATTTGGTATGAGGAATGCAGAAGGCGAGGTTTTACTCGAAACCGGAGAAATAATATTGTTCCATGCAACATGGTTTTTAGGAAAAGACAGTAAACAGTTACATAAGAGTCAGGAGTAATGGTGAACCAATTGGCCATTTCCTGGTCAGGAGGGCCCCTTTGGGGTCAGGAAAGGATGTGAATATCATACGTTGCAAGGTGAGTGTGCAGCTACACAAACTGGTGATATGTGATGTCATACTGAAGAATAGGTATTAAAGAAAAGGATGACTTTTCACATGAGGAACGTAATGAAGTTGAAAAACCAAGCAGGAAGGGATGCCTTCTATGTTGATATGAGTAGAGTAGTGGTAGAGTATGGGGCTGTGGACATGTGTAAATAAGCAGAACACAGCTCTGAAGCACAATCTCTGGAGAGTTACTGATTCAGTGTGTTGATGTACAAGAGGCCTACCAAGACATAACGAAATGAAGGAGTGGGGTGAGTGTGTAGAAGTCAGAGTTCCAGAGAAAATAAAGCTGTTTAGAAAATGGGAAGAGGGTAGAGTAGCCCAGTACTTGGCAGCTAGCATAAAGCCAGAAGGGAGGTATATAGGGCAAAGTCCGAGTTTAAGGAACATTTACTGGGTACCCTAAATGTTGCTGAAAAGAGGAATGTGATATTTAATATGACTAAACAGACGGAAAATAGGTGTATCATAGGTGAGCAGTGTGTGAAGAATGATGAAAGACGGGTAGTGATGGATAGGAAGGATATTAAGATGCTTTGAGAGAGCATTACAGCCAGTTGCTAGAACAAGGAAAGTTTGGAGACTGCAGATCTAGTGGTTGGTCCTTGCCTTTGGTTGACATTGGCACTGTGGGCAAGGCAACTGACATATGGTAGTTGGGTAAGGCAGTGGGTATGTCTGGGTTGGCTGCCGAGATGTTTATGGCCTGTGAATATATAAGGGTGGGTTAGTTACTTATTTGATAAATGCTATTGTAAATGAGTGTGTTGGACCAGATGACCAGTTGAAGAGCCTGATCTTAACTGCGTACCTGGAGAAAGGTGATGCTCTGAAAAGAGGAAGTTATAAAGGTATAAAGCTTTTGGAGAAATGGAGAGGGTCCTGGAAAGTACGATATGGGGAATTGTGAATACTGATCAGATGCAGTTTGGGTTTATGCCAGGCAG
The DNA here is from genome assembly GCF_032717465.1 of Coenobita brevimanus. Classification (NCBI taxonomy): domain Eukaryota; kingdom Metazoa; phylum Arthropoda; class Malacostraca; order Decapoda; family Coenobitidae; genus Coenobita; species Coenobita brevimanus. The sequence continues at coordinate 10,731,240 of NC_137031.1, forward strand.
AGGGACTACGTTTGGAATATTCATTGTCCGACAGCTTCAGGAAAATTATATACAAAGGAAGAGAAAGCAGTATTTTTTTAAGGAGTGGACTGTAGCAACGGTTGAACAAAGTGGTATTCCCAAGGTGGATGGCAAGCTGGTGACAGGGAGAGCTGGAGCTCTCGTTTCAGCAGCCCCCAGGACCTGTTCTTTACCATCTTCTTTTGCTGAACATTTTCAGTCTTTTCATTAACAGAGTGGGCCAACATACTCTCATAAACATTTGCCTCCAACTATTAACACCACACTGCATGCACATTACACTACACATCACACCTTCTCTCCCATCCCCTCTTTTAACATTGGCTTTACAATGTTAAGAGCAAATGCATTAGGGCCATGGAATGGCATCAGTAGGAGGGTAAGGTTGGCAGCACAGGGCTCTCCTGGTCGTCTGCAAGTAATTGTGCCAGCAGCGGTTATTGCAATCACAAATCATGTCCATCAATGGAGAAGTGTGGGTCCAACATTTTATTCTACCAGCATCTGTGGATATACTACCAACCTGATTTCTGTGTACTACTTCCTCGAGTCCATATCTCCTCTTGTCCTGTTCCTCACAGAAAACCAAACCTCTGTCTCTCCTGACTTGTCCTCATACAGTGTTTATGGTTACCATCTCCTCACCAACTTTTGTAACAAGGGTAGTACTTGTTTTACAGTTGGCTGTAATAAATGTGAATATATGCAATTGAGGCTAGTATGAATTTCACATACTAACTGATTAATCACTGTTCATACTAAATTACCGTAATATAACGAAATATATCTTTAGTTCCCCAGTGCCTCACCAAAATCTAGCATATTCTACTTCATATCTACACAGTTCACCAATGTTAGCCTCACCCTTACTACTGAAATTACTGTACTGGGTGATTTTTTGCGTCCATAATGTGCAGTGCTTATTGCATTCACCCAGGATTGGAAAAAGTGGTCTGAAATGCAAGCGGTTTCCAAAATCGTTTAATCAAACAACTAGTAAAACAACCTGAAATGCCCGCCCCCCAGGGACACTCAGGGGAGGGTGTCGCAAAACCCACCCCGGGAAGGATCCACGGCCCCACACCCACCCCAGGAAGACACCATGGAGGAGCATATTGTAGCAGTATGGTGCAGACTCCACTGAATTCCACAAATGACCACCAAGTATTCCCACGGTTTTTGTCTCTGCTGCCGCAGTGCCGCCGAGATTGGTGGTGAATGAGCCCAAGCTTGCATGCAGGTGAATCAGAATAAACTGGAGCAGGTGTGTTTCTCCTTCTTTATTATCCACATAAAGATACAACGGTGACAAAGAGAACAACGGAATAGAAAGTCTCCCTCTGACGAGAGCTAGGAGTTATCTGCATCATTTCATTTATTCGTTTGTTTCATATACGTTCCGTATAACTTAAAACTGGACGCAAGTTGTTCCTCCCAGTTATATTCATAAGCTTGTACACTGACAAAGCCTCCGTTAAGAGACGAAGTTGATAAAAATGTTTTCATAAACAACCGGCAACTGATAAAATGTGATTAACTTGCTTCTAAGTATATTGATATTTAGCAACTGACAGTATATTCTATTAACATGTTAACACTGTTAAAGGACTACTTTTTTAAATTTTCGCTGGTCCTAAATAGGAGAATATTTCCAAAGCACCGCAATAAAATTTCCTGCAGGGTATGGTAGATGACTTATCCTCAGTTGCAATTATTACTCCCTTGTAGAGTGTCTCCCAACATTTCTCTTTATTTTTCCGTCTATCCTTTTTGGAACTTGAAGGAATTTTGAAATGTTGTTCGCCAACAAATTAATGTGTATGTCTGTTCTTTCTTGTAACACAGCACCCAGTTCATAGACCTTTATGAAACGCAAGACTTACATCATACACTCACGAATATCTGCTTACGAAAATATGGTAACAGCAACTACGCCCACTGTGGAATCATCAGTAACAAGGTTAAGATTATTCCTTTGGGGAACTGTATACAAGAGTTGTGTATTATAAGTCTTTGTACATAAAAAAAAAAAAAAAAAATACATGGAGTAATGTGGAAAATGATATACCAGTACCTATATAATAAGTACACTGAAGAAGAGAGAATGAAGGTTTCTAAGTAACTTCCTCTCCACAAAGAAAACGGAGAGAGAGAGAGAGAGAGAGAAGAAATGGATACGTCGCTGGTCACTGCAGAACCGCTACTAAGATTCCACTGGGACTGACGTTCAGTAATGCCATTGCGATAGGTTTTCCTTCCCCCCCCCCCGTATTAATAACCCCTTCAACCTGAGGACGTAATATTTATATATCTATTTTTCTTAACTAATTATGCATTGCCTAATTCATTGATTCATTCATAATTTTTGCGTTGTAGTATAATTATATATTTTTTGAAAGACCGTATAATACAGGATGATTTAATCTCTTCACTCGAATGAAATTATTTATAGTTGCTTCCCCCTGACACACATTGTTCAGTTTAGGCGAGATTCCTTGTTGGGAGCCCTTAGGTATAGCATTCATTAACATATTCAGTACCAGAGATCTTCCTACGGTTGAACCGAGTCATTAGATGTAGCAAAATTATGTGTGAAATACGTCACTGAATTCATGGGGTTAATGGAGGCTATATTTAAACCTTCAAGTTAAGGAAATATATCCCAAAAAGACAAAAAAAAAAAAAAAATCTGAAATCAACAGAAGTAATTAAAGCAGAATGATGCTCCTTACTGTGTGACATATATATTTATAGTGTGTGTGTGTTTGTCTGCGGTTAGAGAGAGGGAGAGAGAGACAGAGAGAGAGGGGCGGGACTTCTGGCAACTGCATAACATTACTTGGCCACGAATACGAATGATCTCATAGCACCTGTTTGTGTAAACTATTCCCAAGTGTGTAGTCTCTCTCTCTCTCTCTCTCTATCCCAGCCACACACCTGCCACGTCTTCCAACCTTCCCTCCTCCTCTCCCTCACACCACCCGACTCCTCATTAGATCCCCTTTCACCCGTCAACAGCTTCATTTCTCCCTCCCTTGCTGTCTTCCATGTCGTCAGTGTCAATTCGTTCTCGCAGGTCAATCCCTCTCCACAATCCCCCTTTCCCCCCACTCCCCGCCTTTCGCCTCCCCATTTCGTCCGTCATCCCCCATCAACTTCCTTTCACTTTCCATTTCCCCTCGTATCCTAACTGCCTTTTCCTTCTTCCTCATTCACTCCAATCGCTCTGCTTCCTCCCTCTCGCATTTTCCTAACATTTCTCTACCTTCCTCTTACCTAAACCACACTCTCTCGCCACCTCTATCCCCTCTTCCCGAATTTCTCATCCTTTTCTGCCTTACAAGTATCTTGCTTCGTCTTCATTCCTCCCTCTCCTACACAACAGTACTTCTCCCTGTTTGTTATCCCTCCCTCACACCTCCCTCTCCGCACATTTGCTTTTTTCTTGTTCTCTTTCCTTACCTCCTACCTTTGTACCCCCTACCCCTGGCACGTTCTCTCTCCTCTACTGTATATCTCTCGACTCCCTGCAACTCTCTCTCACCCCTTTCTTCCCCCTCCAATCCTCCCTCACTCCTTTTTTCCCCTCAACCCTTCCTTTTCCTTCTCTTCCCTCAACTCTCCCTCTTCCTTCTCTTCCCCTCTCACCCATCTCTTCCCTCTCCAACCCTCCCTCAACCATCTCTTCCCTCTCCAACCCTCCCTCAACCATCTCTTCCCTCTCCAACCCTCCCTCAACCATCTCTTCCCTCTCCAACCCTCCCTCAACCATCTCTTCCCTCTCCAACCCTCCCTCAACCATCTCTTCCCTCTCCAACCCTCCCTCAACCATCTCTTCCCCCGCCAGCCCTCCCTCAACCATCTCTTCCCCCGCCAGCCCTCCCTCAACCATCTCTTCCCTCTCCAACCCTCCCTCAACCATCTCTTCCCCCGCCAGCCCTCCCTCAACCATCTCTTCCCCCGCCAGCCCTCCCTCAACCATCTCTTCCCCCGCCAGCCCTCCCTTGCGCCTCTCTTCCCCTCCAACCCTCAGTCTCTCCTCTCCCTTCTTTCTCCTCCAACCCTCAGTCTCTCCTCTCCCTTCTTTCTCCTCCAACCCTCCCTCACCCCTCTTTTCCCACTCTTTTCCCATTCGATTCTCCCCCATCCCTGCTTTCCTCTCTCTAACCATCCCGTTGCTCAGTTCACCGCCTGCACTCCACACTTGCACTTCCTCCAACACACACCCGGGCCATCACCTGCTCCGCTTACTATTTATCCTTTTGTACATCGCATATGTTTTAATGTGTGCTGCTGTGTGTGGGGCTTTTCTATTTGATGTGCAATTTATCTCTTCATAGAAATGACGTATTTTTATTATATTGTTGCTATTTCCTCACAGTTCAATAAGTTTTGGAGAGACTCACCAAACCCTAAGGGTAATTCATAGCCTTTCTAATCCCAGTACAACGATGGAGGTCTTTTTGAGCTGAAAAAGAGGGTAGTAATATTGAAATGAAAAAGACGTCCTATGGCTGAAGGGGTTTAGTGTTGGTGCTTTGTTAATCACTGGTAGCTGTATGTTTGGCCTTTTGAGTTAACATAATTTATTGTGAGAGTGTTTCTCAGCACAATTTAGTTGCTAGGGTATTAATGTGACACGTTTTGAAATGTTACTTTTTGACATTGTCAGATTTGTATATTAACCCGTGGCGTCCCGTCATCGTTCTTTAACGTCCACACGTTTTGTCACTGCCAATCCAGTCGATGGACATAAACGCGAAAAAATGCCAAGGTCCCTAATTTGCACAATTTTCAATCTTCACGAGTAATTTTTGGTACGTATACACGTGACACCTTCCTCAACAAGATGCCAGGCAGGGACATTGCCTTACCCAGCATGACCTCCTCCCCCCCCCTGCATGCCATTGTCTCAGCAATTCACCTGTTATCAGTGACCTGGCCAGTATAGCCATGTCATGCCACGGTACGAAATTCAGGGCCAGAGTGATTCCCCAATCAATGACAATGTGGAGGACAAACTTTACATAGCATTAGAGGAAGAAATAGTTAGAAATAATGATCAGGTAATGTGGCAAAAAAAGGTCAGGTATTAGCGAGTGAAACAATGCTTATAATGCCTATATTACTACTTGAAAACCAATATACTCTTGTACTACATATAAATTCGTACCAAGTAAATAAATAAATAAATACCGTTTATGAGTGGTGTGAAATAGTTATCCTCCCATAGAACTCGTTTTCTTTGGTGCCAGCCTGATAGACAAACCCAGTAAGGTAAGGAGGTACTCCTACCTGTAATGAGTATTTTAAACCTCAGGTGAGAGATTTCTCTATGAATTTTCGATGTTTCTCACCAAAAGCGAAGGTTTGAGCCAAAAAAAAAATGTTTCCTAAAATGGGCGGAATTGGGGGGAGTCAGTGGTGGAAAAGTGGTCGGGATGGGGCGGGTTAATGGATATGGTGTGTGCGTGCTCATGCGTGTTTTTTTGTGCATGAGTGACTATTCAAAACTAAATGACCTACATTTAAGAAGGCCAAGTTCTCAGTGACTGCATTACGTGAAACGAAGATAAATGGGAGTTCATTGAAGGCGTGAGGTGTGACACGAATAAGGTCAGGTATTAGCATTAACGGACGCATTAAAGAGAGAATTTATTTATTGGCGAGTCATTAACGGTGGAGAGGCATGGGCGGTTATGAATTCATTAACTCAGGATGTAGTTATGTCAGGTTTAGACTGTGATGACAATTTATGATTATTGTACTTGTCCTATGTGATGAGACAAGCTTAGCTGGGGAAGACATGTTATGAAATTAAGTGTAAGAGTAATAGGACGTAGTAGAGGAGTGTATCTGTTATGGGTATAAGTGAAATATATGGTATGGTTGCAGTGCATAATGTATTGGGTTGCCTGTAGGAGGATGGACCTGATGACTGGCTGAGCTTATTCTTGTAGAGTGCAAGTGTGATGGAATAAGAAGAGTGATACAGATACTCAGGAAAACCATTACAGTGCAAATATTGAAAATTCGGCACGAGGACATGACAAAACCAAATACTGTAAGAGCTGGTGCCTACATAATAAGATTGAATGCACTTATAAAATTTTGGGTGAAGAAATAGACACTTAACATTTATGATATCAAATCCTTGTGCTGTACTACAAATGCTGCAGTTAGTACGAAAGGAAATGCATGGTGAGGTGTGAAAGAGATGACAGCGGAGGAGAAAAAAATACGATTGAGTGGATGAAAAAGACATTTCAATGAGAGAGGGAGGAAATGAATTTAAATCGAGTGCAAAGAAATTTGTGAAAGTAAACAAGAAATGGGTTTCTGAAGAACACGGAGTGAAAGTATGTAAAAATCTCATTAAACTGGAGTGATACGGAAAGAATATTGAAATTGCAGCGATGAACAAGGGAATGGTGGGCGTGTGTAAGGGACTGAAAAAAGAAGAATGCTGCAAGATGAAAGTGAAACAGGAAGGGCACGCAAAGGCCATTTTGTAACACAGGAATGGGACTAAATGAATGGAGATGCAGAAGGTATGGTTGAAACATTGCCCCCCCTCCCTTTACACACACACACACACACACACACACAAAAAGGAGATGGCAAATGTAATGAGCTTATTGAAAGAAGTATCAGAGGAAATCTGTAGTAAAGACAGAGGAACACAAAAAGTTTGGGAACTACGAGAAAAGCAAGTCAAGACCTCTAAAGGTAACCTTCCAGAGTGTAAACACCGTGGAGGAGATACTAAAAAATGCAACGAATCTTATGGAACAAGAGAGTTCAAAAATGTATGGATAAAAAGATGCCTAACACAAGAGGAACTGGAATTACTGAAAGAGAAGAGGGAGGAAGCAAAAACAAAAAATGAGGGAAGATCATTAGAGGAGAAGAACACATTTTTTTTTACAAAGTAATAGGATTGCAGGTACGAGAATGGTACATAAACAGGAGGGAATAAAAAGGAGGAAGGTAGTAGAACCATGTCATGACAAGTATATAAATAAGATGATTAAGTTGATGTACTCCAATGTGGATGGAATGGTATCTAAATTATTAGAGATGAATGATTATGTCGGAGAAAATGAACCACATATAATATGCCTAACAAACAAAGTTAACACCAAGGATATCAAATGACATACTAAATTTAGAGGAATATAATATATGGAGAAGAGATAGAAACTTAAAAAAAAGGAGGAGGAATTATAATATTAACTAAGAAAAATCTAAAAGTCAAAGAAATAGAACTAGATATACCATCACAAGTAGAACTGATTGCAGTAGAGATCAACACATCTGAAGGGAAAGTAATTGTAGCCAATTTGTACATGCCACCCAGATCAAACACATGGGAAAGAGACGAATATGAGAACCTGGCAGAGAATACAATTCAGAATTTAAGAGCATTACTGCATAAAATGGAAGAGAAATCGGAAAGAATTATACTATCTGGAGATTTTAATACAAATATAAATTGGAATACTCTAGATATAATAAGCCAAGAAAGCTTCTGGGACCAAAAGCTCCTGGATCTCGTGCAAGAGTTTTTCCTAACGCAACATGTGAGGGAAACCACCAGAAAAAGAGGACACGATGTACCTTCAATGCTAGATCTCATATTTACTAGGCAAGACAATGATATTGACAGTTTAATATATAACCCTCCACTCGGCAAAAGCGACCATGCAGTACTAAATTGCAACTTAAGGATGGCATATGACATAGTTAACAGCAATGAAAGTTACAAAAAAGAGCCTAAACTATAAAACGGGAAATTATCATGACCTAAAGAAATATTTCTTAGAAGAAGATTGGGAAAATGAGCTTAGAGGAAAAGATATAAAAGCTGTATATAAAAAATTCTGTGAATTTTATGAAATAGGAGTCCAGAATTACATCCCACAACACAAAGAAGCAGAAAAGAAAATAAAGCATTGGTTCAATACAGAATGTAAAAAATCAAAAGAAAGAAGAGATTTGTTGTGGAATAGATACAGAAGACACAATAGTGAAAGGGCGTATAATAATTACAAACAGGCAAGAAACGATTATACAAGAATAAAGAGGGAAGCCCAAAAACAGTTTGAGGAGGATATCATAAATAAAAGTAGTGATCAACCGAAGCTGTTTTACAGCTACATCAGAAGCAAAACCAAAGTAAAAGATAAACTACAAACAATCCATTACGGACGATGGAAACACCTATACACAAGAGAAAGATATTTGTGAAGCACTAAATAAGAATTTCCGATCAGTTTTTACAGAAGAAAAAAATTTTGAGAGGGACTATGTGGAACAAGCATGCCCACACATACTACCAGATATGCAAATAGCAGAAAAAGTAATACAGGAGGAATTAAGTAAATTAGAAAGAGGAAAAACAAATGGTCCAGATGAAATTTCATGTTGGGTACTACGAGAATGTGCAAAGGAGTTAAGTAAACCATTATTTTTATTTTTCAAGAAATCCTTGAGTCAAGGTAAACTACCTGATATTTGGAAGAAAGCAAATATTGCCCTCTTATTCAAGAAAGGGAATAGACAAAATCCATTCAGCTACCGACCAGTATCACTAACCAGTGTTGTAAGCAAGGTATTAGAAAACCTTATAAGAAAAGCTTGGGTAAATCATCTAGAAGAACACAATATGATAACAGAAAGACAGTTTGGTTTCAGAAAAGGGAAACCATGTGTTACTAATCTGTTGAGCTACTATGACAGAGTAACAGACACAATACAAGAAAGAGAAGGATGGGTGGACAGTATCTATTTAGATTTCAAGAAAGCATTGACATAGTACCACACCAAAGACTTTTATGGAAACTGTACCATCAAGGAGGAATTCGAGACAAACTGTTTTGTTGGATGAAAGATTTTCTAATAAAAAGAGAAATGAGAACAGTACTAAGGGGAAACTACTCATGGAAAGAAGTAACTAGTGGAGTACCACAGGGCTCAGTGCTGGCAGCAATCATGTTTTTAGTGTATACAGTATAAATGATATAGACAGTAACACTGGAAATGAAAGCTATCTAAATATGTTTACAGATGATGCAAAAATACAAAGGAGAATTACTAACACAGACTCTTGTAAAGAGCTACAAGAAGAATTAAATAAACTTCATGAATGGAGTAATACATGGCAAATGGAATTCAATGTGGACACGTGTCATGTAATCAAGTTTGGTAAAAGTGGAAAAAGACCTGATTGGGATTATACGTTAGGTAATAAAACCCTACACACATCAGAGAGAGAGAAAGACCTAGGTGTGATTATCAATAACAGACTATCTCCGGCTGACCACATCAGTGAGAAGGTACGGAATATGTATACACTGCTTGCAAATATGAGAATAGCATTCACATACATAAATGAAGACATGCTAAGAAGGATAACATCATTCATCAGACCAACCCTGGAGTATGCATCAGTAGTCTGGAGTCCTCCTCTCAAAAAACACAGACAAGATTGAAAAAGTTCAAAGGGCCGCTGCAAGATGGATACCAAGCTTAAGGGATCTAAGCTACAAAGAAAGACTAAGTACTCTGAATCTACCAACACTACAGGAGAGAAGGAAAAGAGGTGACGTGATAATGCTATATAAATGCATATCAGGGAAGGAGAAAATAGACAAATGATTACTAAACATATGGGGAAGCATCAGCAAGAGGACACTGCAAAAAACTGCATAAGGAGAGGTGATAAAGACGTAAGGAAATTAAGTTTCCCAAACAGAGCAATTGATCATTGGAATGCACTACCGAATGAAATAGTGTGCCAAAAAATTCACAAATTTAAGGATGTGTACGATAAATATAGTTTAAGACACGGGATAGTACGAGCTTGACTCATTCCTGTAAAGATACAGTTAGGTAAGAACACACACACGCACGCACGCACGCACGCTCTCTCTCTCTCTGCTATAGTATATTAGATATACTCTTGATTGAACATTGGTTCAGCATCAAACTGCACTACACAGTTGAGTTTGCGAAAATCGCCACAAATTATAACTCCTTTTATCTTTCTTCCGAACCACTACAATAGGACTGTTATAAGGGGAATCTGATTTCTCAATTATTCCAGCCTTTTCCATAGAATCTATTTCCTCCTCTACAGCATTTCTAAGATCATGTGGGATTGGATAAGGTCTACAGCGAATTGCTGTTTTATCTGTGTCTGTGATTTCATAAGAAGACACTTTAGCGAGTCTGGGAGTACAGGAAAATACCTCGGAGTATTTACTTAACACGTCACGTACCTTCTTTTTCTCACTTGTGGACAGGTTATTTGCTAACTTCACATCAGACCATACCTCTGTGGAAGCCAAAGTAGGCAGTGATAAACTACCCACCTCATCTGTATCATCGGTGATTGCAGATGCATCCACAGCTGTATCACTGGTATCTGCAGTATCAGTCTGGTTAGAATCACTCTTGCTCATATTTCTTCAACATATTGATATGGAACCTTCTTCTTTGTCCGCCAACATCAATCACATAGTTCAAAGGAGCTGGACAATCTACAGCCCTATATGGACCCTTCCACTGCAATAACAACTTATTGTTACCAGTAGGTAGTAAGAACAATACCCTGTCACCAGCTTTCATGTTCCTATCTGCAGCCTTTCTGTTGTTGTACCTTCTGTCTAATTCTTTAGCCTTCACTAGTTCTTCCCTGGCTAGTTTACAGGTCTGTTCCAGTCTCTCAGCAAGGTCTAGTACATAACTGTAAGTACTCATTGTCTCAGGTGTACATACTGATTCGTCCCAAATATCCTTATGCACACTCAAAGGGCCTCTTACCGTTCTGCCATAGACAAATTCGAAAGGGTAAAACTTTGTGCTGGATTGTGGAGCTTCACGGTATGCAAAAAGCAGAGGGTCAACATATCTTGGCCATTCCTTGGGATCTTCAGCACATATACGTTTCAACATTTTTTTTTTTTTTTTTTGAGTGCCGTTAAAACGCGCTACAAGGCCATTTGTCATAGGATGGTAGGGTGTGGTTTTTAGTGATCCAATAGCAAGCAATCGGTGCAATCGGTTCACTTCCTCCACCATACCAGATGTGAACTGCTTCCCCTGTCAGTCAGTACCTCATTGGGAATACATCCTTTAGTAAATTTGAAGTAGGGCATCAGCTACTGTTGCAGTCTCTATATCTTTCAGTGGAATACCCTCTGGATACCTTGTTGCAAAATCTACAAGTGTAAGAATATAACTAGCCCCATTTGATGCTCTTGGTGTAATAGGGCCAACTATGTCCACTCCTACTCTAAAGAAAGGTATATCAAGGACTAGTAATGGATTAAATTTCCCTGGCTTGACTTGCCCTTTGTCCATTGCGCGCCGACACACATCACATAAGCGTGTCCACCTATGCACCTGTGACACCATCCCTGGCCAAAAAAACGAGTTCTGGATTCTATCCAAAGTTTTCTTGTGTCCCATATGACCACTCATTATACCTTCATGACCCAGCCTGAACACTTGCTTCAGATACATACTTGGCACAACCAACTGTTCTTTTGTTACACCATTACTTTCAGTGACCCTATACAATCTTCTGTTTTTGTTGACAAATTGAGACACTTCCTTTACCCTGCAATACTTTCTTTTCTGCAATGTGTTTTCTGATAGGGTTCAAAGTTTTGTCATTTTCTTGTGCTTCCACAAACTCTGATGCAGACATTAGGTTCCTTACGTTGCTCACCTTGAGGGGCTTAATGGATGTCTCACCTCTCTGTGCTTGACCTCTTGTCACTGCAGCGGACAAATCATTATGCTCTTCGGATTCTGAGGCGTCCCTAGTGTCATCATCAGTACAGCCATCCTCCGCTTCAGGCTCACTGCAAGTGGTCTCCTGTGATTCATGTTCAGTCTTCTCCATGCCCTGTTTGTTAGTAAGAGAAGTCCGATTATTCTGAACACCACCAACAAAGTCGTAAACTGGTGTCGGGCAGAAAGCAGCATAAATTGTTCCCGAATACCAAGGTGTACAGATATCAACTGTTGTTTCAGGCATAACTATAACCGATCCATTTACCAAAGTCATTTTCATTTCATGTCCAGTGTACTTATCTAATGACACTAGTTTTTCGCCCACAACACACGTAGTAGAACCACCATGAAGCACTGCAGTAACAGTCTTTTCATTAACAACACCTTTGCCTAGAACTAAACTTTATGTTTCTGCACTGCTCTATTTCTTATATTTTCGTGTTCACTTTCTTTCCTCTTTGCACCTTTCATCGCTGCAATAGTTTGCTTATCCTTTACTTTACAGCAAGCTTGTTTATGATCGACTCAACACATCTCCAGCGGACGGTAGAATCTGACTTCCGGCTCTCCATTTGGGACACAGCTCCCTCTTTGAATGGAAGTGAATCTGTCTTCTCACGAGAATTTTGTCGAACCTCTCTAGTTTGTTGGGCTTGATCGTGGCAAAAGGATGTCCATGTGCGTCAATTCACTGATCTGCCTCATCACTACAGTCCTGCAAGCTCTTGACCCTGCTTTCCTTTAAGAAAATAGTAAGAGGATGAGGACAATTTAATGAACTGCTCCCTGATGACAAGATCGGATATCCCCTCAAATGTCTGGCTGCAACCATCAGTTTCCACCCATTTTGCGAAGGATTTCTTCGGTCTGCATAAAAGTTGCTCAGCAGATTCACCTTCTCTGAACTTGATGTTGTGAAATCTTCTCCCTTCAATAGCGCCTTCTTAAACAATTCGAACTTCACTACTTCATCCGATAGCCGATATATTTTCAAGGCACGTCCCGTCAACAGAGATACTGAGCGTGACCATCCTGCTGCTTCAGCCACTCTCTCGAAACGCGATATGTATGTGTCAATGTCGTCCAGAGACATTTCAAAGGTTGGCATCTTAGTTGGGATGACAACATTAGCAACTGGTTGAACGACATGGCCAGCATTAACAGCACTGGCAGCAGCAGCAGCTTTCGAAGCTTCAATTTTTGCCTCAAGCTCTAACCTTTTCAGTTCCCTTTCCGCTGCACGGTTATCACGCTCCTCCTCCTCTTCTCTTTCTTCCTTTCGCTTCAGTCTTTTCCTGTCCTGCGCTCTCTCACCCTCTATGCACTTCAGCAGTTCCTCACCAGAATAATCCAGCAATGACCCTTCGTCAGTTAACTCCTTAACACTTCGTTCTCCACTCATGGCTAAAATAATGACAGAAAAAATGGCAAGTAAATTACAATGCTTCACTGTTTCAACACCCCACAATTGTGCCAGTTTTATCACAGGAGTCCCTCTTCGGGCGACATATTGTCGGGGTTTGGCTTTGATAATGCCCTCACAGAGTAAGACAATGAAGGTGAAAAAATTACCCTGACTCCAAGGTTGTTATCAAAAGACTCCAGATGATCAAGTTAATAACACAGTGTCGGGGAACGTCAAAACAATGAGCAAAATTAAGACTTATTATTTCAATATATATGTATGTATGTATCTATCTGTCTATTGCCAGACGCCTTAATCTCGTACGGGGTGGCCACAAACAAATCGCTTCCACGTCGCCTTGTCCTCCGCCATTTCATTGCCCTGCTCAACTCACACCCCCCTCTCTCATATACCTTTCCACCCCATCCCTATCTCATCCTGGGCCTCCCCTCCCCCTCCCCCTCCCTCTCCTCCCTCCACCTCACTCACATACACTCTCCTCGTCAGACTCTCACCCTCCATCCCCTCCACATGGCCAAACCACCTCAGTGTGTTCCTGCTAACGTTTCCTATCACATCCACATCCACACCACAACGCTCCTTTATATCCTTATTTGTCAGCCTGTCTCTCCACGTGACTCCACATGCTCTTCTTAAATAACTCATTTTCACTGCTCTCACTCTTGACTTGTGTGCTTCCAACAACGTCAAACCTTCACTTCCATACGTTAGAGTTGGTATCACAATACGGTCATGTAGTAACTTTTTCACTACCATGCTCACTTCCCTGTTTCTTATCACTGCTTTCAAGGAACCAGCAACCTTTCTTCCTTGTTGTACCCTTTCAAGCACTTCGCCCTCCAAACTTCCATCCTTACTCATCACACTACCCAAGTACTTAAACGTACTCTCATTTTCCAATTCCTCACCATCCAACCTCACTGTACATTCACTAACTTCACGTCTCTCAAAGACCATCACTTTACTCTTCCCTACATTCACCTTTAGATTCAGTTTCTTACACACCCTCCCAAACTCACCACCAAGCCTTGCAGCTCCCCTTCGTCTTCTTTCAACAACACATGTATATATACTATGTACAATTATGACACCTTCAAAATCCTTAAAGCCTTAAATCTAACTTAACCTAAGTATTAAGTTCACGTAATCCGCACATTACAGTCACTAAACCGTAAACATCGTGGGTATGTGCCCAGTACAACCTCACAACACAACACAAACACAAACAGAGTTAAATACAAAATTAGTGGAGGGTCTTAATTGATGGGAGTGTACGTCCGCAGGTGTTTCTATACACAAGCGGAAACTAGCTGAAAGAGAGAGTTAACAGGGCAGGAGGGAGACACATGAACCGGCAAGAGTGTAGCGTTAGGTCACAGGGATTCCTCTTTCCAATACTGTATATCCGTGTCCGATGGAAAGGGACGGTTAGAGCTTGTAGTCACTGCCAGTGCTGGTTCCCCACTGCTTCTCTCACAACACCCGGCCCCCTCATTCCCTCGCTCAACCAGAATCCTACCCACAATCCCTCATGCAAACCATCACCGGACAACTGGGCAGTTTATGCACGGAAAATAACTATGAGCTTTTACAACCTGTGGTACATTTATAGCAAACTAAGCAAATACTAGTCGAAGACATAACAAACAAAATCATACAAATTAAATTAGTCAGGATTTACTTCTGACACTGTGTCTTGGAACCGCTTCTAGTTTTGTCTTAGAATACCCTCAACTATCATTTTCCAGAGTAATGCATTTTTCTCCTCGAAAACCCTGTATATTGGTGTCATGCAATAGGTTAGTCAAACTTGTGGAGATAGCAATGAAACTGGTCATTATTGGTGAAAGGTGAAATATTTCAGATTTGATTTAGCGAACATGAGCAGTCGCTGTTTCATAGCAGTGGACCAAATATTCACAGAGTCGTTCATAATTCTGTGAATGTCTGCGAGAAACGAAGTCTGAAATACAGTACACTCGCTCCAAAAAGTATCGGTGCAGAATACGTGTTAAATATTATGACAAACGGAACAAAGGAAACTGGAAATTGCGGTTCTGTCCTCCCACACGCAGGCATCCCAGACGATAGATGACAGCTACATCAGTCACCTCTTGTGTCCTTCATAATGAGTAGGAAATGGCCGTAAATGTTATAATATATACAGGAATTAACGGGCTATCACTGCCACATGGTTGAATCATTTCGGATGGTATCGTACCCACAGTGCACCGATACTTTCTGGAGCGAGTGTACATGTATAAGAGTATAAGTATTGCTTGATATAGCGACTCACGGTGTACCAATAAAATGTTGGGGACTTAGGAGGGATAGACGGTAGTAGAAGAGTTTCAGTGCATAGGTCTGGTAATAAAACGAGGGAGGTGAATGTTGTAAGAAGCTGGAGAATAGTGTTGACGGAGTTAATTGACAAGAGCTGTGAAGGCCCTGATAGAAATCGGAATACGGTGATGACTGCAGAGAAGAATCCCACGAAACTGTGTTATCAGTTAAACAAATGATTAGACGCGAACTCGGGTGAGACCATGGAATGACATAAGTACAGACTGAGTTCAGAAGAAATGGGACTGTTGAGGAATGTTAGTTGTGTACTAAAATTGGATAGGAAAAATGTACAGGGATTCATAAAATTTGTTAAGTGTAGAAGTCAACAGATCAAAGGTTAGATGAGTGTTACTGATATGGTCGCGAGAGGAGAGGAAAATGAATACGGCTGTGAAAAGGGTATGTAAGGTTGAATACGAGGGTAGGGGGCGGAGTGGAATGTAAAGAAAAAGATGGATAGATATGAATGACTGTACGAATAAACGAGGCATGGAAGCTGAGTGAACAACAGAGGTGACAAACTAATGGTAATTAATGAATGGAGTATGTTGATGGATGTACCCATTTCTTAACTCGACAGTCGATGGAAAGGTGTAAATCCCACAGACGTGTTGACTTGCACTTCACCCAATCAGGTGAAACCGAAAGCGACGAAGTCTTGAATAATGAGAAGGATGTATGACACATACCACTGGGCGATCTGTTGGTAATTGTTTTAGATTCATGCTTTCTTCATTTTTATTTCGTGCTTAATCTATGTGTCCATGTGTCAGTAAATGGCTTCAAAAGGAAGTATTATACAACATTATTGTGTCACCATTTGTAATTTCCGGTGGCAAAGGTTAATATTTCCAATAATGTTTTTCCTTAAAAGCTTGTTTAAACGTTAAGTGTTCTATTAGTGTGTGTGTGTGTGTGTGTGTGTTTAACTAATATGAGGTAATTCTCTTCAACAGGTGAGGCGGTCTGATGGGGCTTATATGTACTACTGTGGAAAATGTACTGTATATCCAATTGCTTATTTGTGCGGTGCAATGTCCGTATCTACAGTATAGCTACATAACATTAATAGAGGAATTATTTCAGATTCTCCAGGCTGCTCACCCAATAATATTCTCTGTGGTAAGTTGAAAAGTCTTGCTTTTTGTACTCAGTTCAGTATAGGAGCCTAGTCTCTCTGAGGTCAGAATTATACATTCGACTGTTATGTAGGTATCATAGGATGCTTCGTCATACGAGTAATGGTCATCTTTCTCAGCAGTTTATTATGGTTAGTAGCTCATAGGCCTGTCACCAGCTGTACTTCCATAGGGTCATCTCCCCTCCCCACCCACTTATGTTCCTCCATGGATTTTTTTCATTCCATGGATCTATATATCTTTTTCCATGTGGACTTATTTTGCGTGATGAAATCTTTTTTCTCGGTGGACCTCTTTTCTCCTTTGACCTACTCTCCTTGGACCCATTTTTCTCTAATGACCTATGTCCCACCTGAACTTATTTTTTCCTCAGGAACTTTCTCTCCTTGGGGATACACCGCATCCCCACATGGGCCTGTTCTCTCACATGGACCTATTTCCGGAAAGGATTGTTTTAATTTTTATTTATTTTTTTATTTATTTTTACTTTGGGACCGACTGTTCCACCTGGGCCCATTTTACCCAGGGACGTATCCCCCTGGACCTATTTTCCCACCTGGACCAATTCCAAACATGGACCTATTTACCGTATAGGCCTGTTTCCCAATGGAGATATATCCCTTCATCCACCCACCCACCAATGTCATTGATCTTCCCACTAACCTATTGTGGAAAGTCCATCTGCCTTATCCTGCAGGAAGCTACACCTGCCCATCCATCACAGTCTATCCACCAACAAAGCACACTCATCAGTCCATCCCTCCTACCTACCTTACCAAGCCTACCCTCCTCCCTACTGTCCAGCCCACTCCGCCTATCCCACCCAGTAACTCCACGCAAAGACCCTCTCCACCCACCCTGCCTGTCCTCCACTCACTTACCACCTGTAATAGCCCATTCTACCCACCCACTTTTCGCACCCTACGTGTCCCACCACCGAACCATTCACCAGACCCAACCATCCCACCCACCCTACTCGTCTTGCCTGTCCACCCATCCATTTGCCCACCAAACTACTCAACCAGTCACCAAACCTTAACCACTATCAGGTTGAATTGCAAGTTTCCACCCCCTCCACAGAGGCACACCTAGCATATATATATATATATATATATATATATATATATATATATATATATATATATATTGTTACGGAACAGAGAAAGATAATGTACACTTTAAGTGAGAATACTAATAATCACTACTGTCCCGTAAAGTTCCAGGTTCAAAACAAAAGAGTTAGGTAAAATTACAAGTTAAAGTTTAATGCTCAAACTAACAACAAAACATTCAGGACTCATAAGGATAATGTAATGGCAAAAAAACAGGTTAAATATATGGTTAACTGCAATAGCCTCTATTAACACGAAATTAGCAAGAGTAATTTATCTAAGTCAGCCCTGTTAAAATAAGATACCAGATAATACTCAGTGAATGCCAGATATATTATTACAGATACAAAATATTATTAATGATAGCTGATAGTAAAACTTCACACCAAGCACAAAAACCTCACCAGGCCCACCGATTAACACCTTATGTTATACAGTACAAGAACAAAATGTAATAACACTCATACTCAAATTACACAGCAGTTAGATGGCTGGAGACTTCCTGAGCACCCACAATAACAACTGTACAGGGGAGGACAGAGATGTGAACAAAATGAGGAGCAGATCTAAGTGGCAATGATGCAGAGACTGAGCTCATTATATAGGGGCCAGCAGAGCTTGATACAACTTGTAAGAAGGACGCGCAAATGAAGCCATGGGGACAAAGAGCTGAAAATCCTGCTCTGAACAATAGAAAGGACGACTTACTCTACTATAACGGTAGAAGGGGGGGACTGAGGCAGAACACGCTCGTGATCAAACAGGCAGCACACTCTACGTTAGAATTACACAAAGGATGATGAAATCATAGGCTATGTAACACCTCCCCACAAAGAAAAAAGAAATTTACAAAGGAAATATCTTATTGCTCTAAAACAATCTGTATATGGCATTACAGAACATGCAAAAGTCTTTCCTAATGTTACAAAACATGAGATCTCCCTAGCACGTTCAGTCATAGGTACTTGCCAGTATCCCTTTAACAAATCAAACTTACTTATGTACCTAGCCTTTCCGATCTTGTCTATGCAATCTTCCACGCGAGGGAGAGGGTAAGTGTCTGTTTTGGTTATCTGATTAACACGTCTGTAGTCGATGCAAAGCCGCTGTGACCCACCTGGCTTAGGGCCTAGAGTGACAGGAGAACTCCACTCGCTCTGACAGGGCTTAATCATCTTGTGCTCCAACAGGTAGCCAAGCTCCTTCTGGATGAGAGGAACTTTCACTGGGTTCACACGGCAAGGAGGCAATTTAATTGGCTTTGCATCTCCAACATCGACATCATGCATCAACACAGTGGTTCTTCCTGGAGTGGCACGGAACACTTGCGGGTACTCCTGCAGTAATGCCGAAAACTCCTGCCTTTCCTCGGGAGGTACAGTAGATGAGAAAGCTTAGTCTGGAGATCATTCATGATATCAGGATTCTTCCCCAAACTATCACTCAGGCTCATACTGCATGGGAGAGCTTCACTTGCAGACTCGGGTGGAACAGCTACAGTGCAGACTGGATTATTTTCATCCCGCCTGTGATATAACTTTAACATGTTGATGTGACATAGTTGCTTGTTCTTTCTACGATCTGGTGTGGCGATGACCTAGTTGACATCACTGAGTTTCTTCTCCACGAAATAAGGACCACTAAACTTGGCTTGAAGAGGTTGCCCATGAACTGGTAGCAGAATCAAAACCTGATCTCCTGGCTGAAAGTGGCGTAACCTGGACTTCTTATCATACCAAGTCTTCATCTTCTCCTGAGCAGCTCCTAAATTCTCTCTCGCCAGCTGTAAAGCAGTGGACAGCCGTTCTTTGAACTTCATCACATACTCCAGCAGTTTGACGTCATCTTCCTCCGACAGCCAGCATTCCTTGAGTAGCTTAAGGGGTCCTATTACTTCATGGCCAAACAGTAGTTCAAAAGGTGAGAAGCCCAGTGATTAATTTGGAGATTCTCTTGCGGCAAACACAACGAATGGAAGACCTTTATCCCAGTCTTTCTGATGTTCCAAACAGTATTTCTTGAGCATCGATTTGAGTGTTTGATGATATCTCTCCAACGCTCCTTGAGTCTGGGGATGGTAAGCTGAAGACGTGATCTGGGTGATGCCCAGCTCTTTCAGAGACTGCTTGAAAACGTTTGACATGAAATTACTTCCCCGGTCTGACTGTACCTCCTTGGGCAGACCAAACTTTGTGAAGAACCCTAGCATTTCCTTAACCACGTTCTTTGCTGAGATATTTCTAAGTGGAATGGCTTCAGGATAACGAGTAGCCATATCAATCAGAGTCAACACATAAGAAAATCCTGAAGAAGTCTTAGGAAGAGGGCCCACAATATCCACCAACACACGGGTGAAAGGCGCCTCAAAAGGAGGAATGGGAACTAGAGGTGCAACCTTTTCGGTCTGATTACACTTCCCCACAACTTGACAGGTGTGACAAGACTTACAATACCAGGAAACATCCCTGAAGATACCTGGCCAGTAGAAGTGTTTCAAAATGCGTGCCACAGTCTTCCTCACTCCAAGGTGTCCTGCCAAACTGGAATAATGAGCCACTCTAATGATATCCTGCCTACAAACACGAGGGATGACAACTTGATGTACAACCTCCCATTCACAGTCGGCTGATACTGTTGGGGGTCTCCACTTCCTCATAAGTACTCCTGACTTTATATAATAACAAGTAGAAGCACCAGCTGACTCTTCCTCACTGCAAGCAGAGTTAGCTAGACATTTCAACTCAGGGTCAGCAACCTGCAACTCAACCAACTCTTGACGAGACAAATTATCAACACTACGGGGTACTTCCTCATCTGGTGAGTGGTCCAAATTAGCAAGAAAAGTGTCAGCTAGGATAACATCATCATCATCATTATCCTCTAAATCACCAGTAACTTTAGACTTAGCCCTAGTGACAGCACATGCAGGGAACACATCAGGGACATCACAATCCTGGGACGCAGCCACTGGCTCACTAGACAACTGAGGAGCTGGACACACTTGACTTCCACCAATATCATTTCCAAGTAAGAAAGTTACACCTGACATTGGGAGTGTCTCAACCAACCCAACCATAACGGAACCATTAGCAAAACCAGACTCTAAATTCACTCTGCACAGAGGGACAGAGAAGTAATTATTCCCTACACCTTGTAAGATTACAGTTTCATCAGAGGAATTAACATTAGAGCCTAGAACACTGGTCAGCATAAGGGATTGGCAAGCACCTGTATCACGATATATTTTAACTGATTTCCTGTCATTACTGTCCAGAGGACTGACAAAACCATCAGACAGGAAATTAGCACATGAACTCTTGAGAGTGTCACCCACGTTACTGCTCAAAAGAGGAGCTCCATCATGAGAATTTAAGTTACCCCTCAAAGCAGGTTCAGTTAACTCAGTTAAAGAATTATGGGAACTCTCAAGGGTGGACACTAGACCAATTGACTGAATATTTAAAGACTCCTTTTTGTTCACATCATGCTGTCTCCTGAAACATTTCTCCGTAGTATGACCAAGCTTACTACAATAAGTACATTTACTTTTCTGAAATCTAGAGGTGAAGGTGGTATTTACTTCCTGAGAAACATCATCTTTATTCTCTTTCCTGTTACCTGTACTCTGAGTAGAGGCAACGTACTTACTCTCAGCTTTCCTTCTTTCTCTAGAATATCTCTTGTGAGTGAGAACATATTCATCAGCTAAAACTGCAGCATCAGACAAATTGTCTATTCTTTTCTCATCAAGATATAGGCTTACATCTTTACTAATACACCTCTTGAAGCCCTCCAGCAAAATCATCTGCTTAAATTTACCAAAATCAGAATCCACATTCTTAGAATTTAACCACTGCTCTAACAGATCTTCTTTGATTTTTGCATACTCAACATGGGATTGCTTATCTTGCTTGTAAGTTGTCCTAAATTTTACTCTATAGGCGTCAGGAACAAGTTCATAGGCCTTAAGAATCAAGCTCTTAACTACATCATAATTATCAGATTGATCCTGAGGCAAAGATGCATAAGTTACTTGAGCTTTACCGGTGAGAACAGTTTGAAGGAGTACTGGCCAATACTCCTTGGGCCAATTAAAACCTGTAGCTACCCTCTCAAACAACTGAAAATACTTTGTTAAATCAGATTCATTAAAAGGAGGGACAAGTTTAACATTTTTAGCCACATCAAAATCATCAGAGCTAGATGATCCAGTTCCACATTGTTTCATGCGATACTCATGGTCTGCCTGAATCCTGGCAAGTTCAACTTGTGCCTGTATCTGTGCCTCCTGAATCCGAGCCTGAGATTCAGCCTCCTTAGCAGTTGCTTGAAATTCAGCCTCCTTAACACAAGCCTCCTTAGCATGAGACTCAACCTCCTTAGCACGTGCTTGAAATTCAGCTTCCTTCACACGAGCCTCCTGCAGGGCTAGC
This sequence comes from Coenobita brevimanus, assembly GCF_032717465.1. Classification (NCBI taxonomy): domain Eukaryota; kingdom Metazoa; phylum Arthropoda; class Malacostraca; order Decapoda; family Coenobitidae; genus Coenobita; species Coenobita brevimanus. The sequence continues at coordinate 10,753,522 of NC_137031.1, forward strand.
TGTAACTTAGCTAATTCAATCTGCATTTGCTCATTTGGAGAATTTACATTAAAGAAGCTTTTATTAATCATGTCAACAATTTGATCTTTAGAATGATGAGAGCGAACAGCAATTCCCAATTGTTGAGCAACAAGCTTAAGTTCATTCTTTGTTCTGTTTTCTACATCCAACACTGTTTGCACATTTGACAAAAAATCTTTGGCTTCATCAAGTGTAGAAATAGTAGACATCATGAATAAATCACAGTCACAAAATATCAAACAATATCCTTATGATAATATCCTGAATATCCTGATAAGAGGTCGCCAAATTTATGTTACGGAACAGAGAAAGATAATGTACACTTTAAGTGAGAATACTAATAATCACTACTGTCCCGTAAAGTTCCAGGTTCAAAACAAAAGAGTTAGGTAAAATTACAAGTTAAAGTTTAATGCTCAAACTAACAACAAAACATTCAGGACTCATAAGGATAATGTAATGGCAAAAAAACAGGTTAAATATATGGTTAACTGCAATAGCCTCTATTAACACGGAATTAGCAAGAGTAAATTTATCTAAGTCAGCCCTGTTAAAATAAGATACCAGATAATACTCAGTGAATGCCAGATATATTATTACAGATACAAAATATTATTAATGATGGCTGATAGTAAAACTTCACACCAAGCACAAAAACCTCACCAGGCCCACAAATTAACACCTTATGTTATACAGTACAAGAACAAAATGTAATAACACTCATACTCAAATTACACAGCAGTTAGATGGCTGGAGACTTCCTGAGCACCCACAATAACAACTGTACAGGGGAGGACAGAGATGTGAACAAAATGAGGAGCAGATCTAAGTGGCAATGATGCAGAGACTGAGCTCATTATATAGGGGCCAGCAGAGCTTGATACAACTTGTAAGAAGGACGCGCAAATGAAGCCATGGGGACAAAGAGCTGAAAATCCTGCTCTGAACAACAGAAAGGACGACTTACTCTACTATAACGGTAGAAGGGGGGGACTGAGGCAGAACACGCTCGTGATCAAACAGGCAGCACACTGTACGTTAGAATTACACAAAGGATGATGAAATCATAGGCTATGTAACAATATATATATATATATATATATATATATATATATATATATATATATATATACCCAGACGCCATAATCCCGCAAGGGGTGGCCATTTGACTTTGAGTTCATTTTACAGGGAGGGGCATTAACCCTCCACCTACCCACTTGCTGACACTTAGGGAGCACGTATGGTTTGGTTATATAGTTACCACCCAGCGTTGTAAATGGTTTCTTGGCTTACAGAAAACCATTTGGCTTGTAACTCAATGTAAGCCACCTGTAAAAGAAAGAAAAGCAATAAGAAGTGACAGGAAAGATGGGAGAAATAGGAAGGGAGAAGGGCAGGCACAGAAAAAGAATGCTAAAGGTGAAGGAAGAAGTATGTAGCACTACATCAAGTGAGTGGATGATTGTCGCCACCACCTACCACGATATATATATATATATATATATATATATATATATATATATATATATATATATATATAAATGGCGGACCCGCCATTTGCACCCCTGCAAATCAGCAGGTTCGTCTCTGTTGAAAAAATTTTACAGATCGGAATCTCTGAGGTAGAATCGTGGCTGATTCGCGGCACGTTTCCTGACGTCGGTCTCTTTCCTTGTGTTTCCACGTGCCCAGTTTTGTTCCCCCTAACAAAGCCTCCCTGCCTCCGTCTCACTTTCTGCCCGGCCAACATGTGAGTGTTTAAACCTCGGGTAAGCCCCAGAAAAAAGTGATGAGCCTTGAAGAGAAGGTTAAGTTGCTTGATAAGTGTAAGGAGGGCATGCCTTATGCAGCTGTGGGAAAATTGTTTAAAGTGAATTAGAGCACAGTGCGTTACATTAAGAAAAATGAGAGTAAAATTCAAGAGGCACTGCAATCCACTGCACCAGCCTCAGCAAAGCATGTGTTGCTAATAAGAAACAAAGTTATGTTATGAGTGGAAAAGGCTCTGTTTGTGTGGATTGAAGGCCAACATCATAAAGACAGTCCTATTGACTCTAATGGAATTCGATGAAAGTCAAGTCACTGTATATATTATGATCCGATGAGCACTGCACCTATCGATCCCGAGGCCCCTGGCACCAGTGCAGACGCCAGGCCTGCTGCAACCAGCCCTCATCCATTCTCAGCTAGCAAGGGTCGGTTCGACAGGTTCAGGAAACAATTCTCCCTACACAGCCTTAAGTGTCCGGGGAATCAGGGTCGGCTGACCATGCAGCAGTAGCAGCATTCCCTCCTGACTCAAGGAAATCATTGAAGAGAAGGGATATAGGCTTGAACAAGTTTGGAATGTGGACGAGACAGGCCTCTATTGGAAGAAAATGCCTGAATGTATGTATGTCGCTTGGGAGGAAAGGAGGGTGCCAGGGTTCAAGGCCGCTAAGGACTGCTCCACTTTAATGCTGTGTGGCAATGCTACTGGCCACATGATTCGGCCTGCATTTATTTGTAAGTCTGCCAACCCCAGAGCACTGAAGTGGCGTAACAAAAACCTCCAACCTGTCTACTGGATGAGCAGCAAAAAAGCAGGGACCACTAACAATGTCTTCATGGACTGGTTCCACCATTGTCTACTGACGGAGGTGCGGGCATATCTGCAGGAGCTGGGCATTCCCTTCAAGGTCCTTCTCATCTTGGACAATGCTCCTGGCCACCCACAGTCACTGGAGGGAGTTTGTTTTTCAGCCCCCCAACGTAACCTCCATCATACTACCGCTTGACCAGAGTGTAATAAGTGCATTTAAGGGCTATTACATCAAGCGATCCATGGCTAGACTACACTCTGCTTTGGAAGACAATCCTGACCTAAGTGTTATGGATTATTGGAAGGGGTTCACCATCGTAGACTGCCTCTCGGTGGTGCAGGAGGGTATGAAAGATTTGCGGCAGGAGACAGTGAATGGCAGCTGGAGGTGTCTGTGGCCGGACTGCGTCTGAGATTTTGAGGGCTTTGCTCCACGTGACCAGGTGGAGCAGGCCGTGCGAAGCACTGTGAAATTGGTAAGGCAGGTAAGGGGTGAAGACTTCACAGACATGCAGCAGGGAGGGTGAGGTGATGGACCTGGTGGAAGGCCATAAGGTGGAGCTGTCTGAGGAGGAACTCATGGAGATGGTGAAGTCTATGAATGAGGAGGAGGAAGACGAGGATAATCTAGAGGAAGCACTGCAGCAGCAAGCCCTCTCGCTTGAGAAGTTGGTGGAGGGAATGAGGATGACTGTGCAGCTTAAGCAGTTTTTTTACAATAAAGACCCATCAGTGGTGAGGACACTTAAGGTTAACACGTTAGATGCAGTGATGACTCCATATAAGACAGTGTTGGAGAGATAAAGAGGCAACAATCACAGTTACCCATCACTATGTTCATTATAAGGAGACTGAGACCTGCTGTAATTCCTAAGACTTCTCCTACCTCCTCACGTAAGTCTGTGCCTGTGTCTGAGTCTAAGCCTGAGCCTCAGCCTGACCCTGAACCTGAGTCTGAGCCTAATGTCGCATCCTCTCCACCTGTCTCTGTGGTGGATCTTGACGATCCTCCACCCCTTAACGACGATGACAGCAGTGGAAATGACGGGGAGTCCACGCACATGTAGATTCGTCATGCCATACAGTTGCACTTCTCATCATCTCTCATCAGGTCACTTGTCATCGTTATCTGCATGGCCAATTATCTTCAACGTCATCGTTGTCATCATCATCACACAAGTCGTCAGTGTTCCTCGGCCATAACTTCAGAGACAATGGTGAGCTAACTCTGTATTTAATGGGTATTGTTATAAGAAGTAGGGGTAAATTATTTACCTGATTACTGCTCAGGACTCACGCTGCTGTGCGCACGTGGTGCACACTGCTGCAGGAGTCGGTTGAAGTCACCAGGCATTGTACATAATTTACCCTAACTTCTTATACCCATACTCATTGAAAACTTATCCGTTATTACAGTTTTTTTTTTACAGTAGTTCATGTCCCAACAATGGCTTTTAAGATCTTTATGCACACTTCTGAGGGAGTCTGTGGCAGTCATCAGCAACAAAATTACCTTAAATTCTTATATGCATACCCATTACCATTTTCTCTATTATTAAAGTATTGTATACAGTTGTACAGTACGTGTTTGTGATGTTTTCTCCTGGTTTCAGGTCCCTAAAATGGTTTTTAGGTGCTTGCAGGGGTAAATTGATATTTGCGGGGGAAGCGTCCAAAATCTGCGGATCCCCCCCCCCCATTCGCGAGGGTCTGCATTCTCTAACTCACGAGAAAATGGGGGGAAGACCTGTATATATATATATATATATATATATATATATATATATATATATATATATATGAGGTGCTGCCCAAAACTTCCAGTAATCTGAATAATGTAGGGAAATAAGTTATCTTACCTCCTAGTTCTCCCTGTTACCTTCGAAGTAGTCCCATTGAGCATGTATACAGTGGTCCCAGCTTTTTTTCCACGAGTCATGCATCCCTGGAAGGCTTCAGGCATGATGATCTTGAGCACTTCCTGCTATTCTGTCTGGTTCTCCTCAATCGAGTCAAACTAAGCTTGGAAAACAGGAAAAAGTCACTGGGGGCAAGGTCAGGCAAATAGGGTGGGTGGGGAATGACTACCATTTTAGTGGAATCCAGGGACTGCGGGACAACAACTGATGTGTAGGTGGGGGCATTGTCATGATATAGGGCCCAGTGTTCTTCCACTGTTCTGGACATTTGCGGCAGATGTTCTCCCTCAGATGCTGCAAAACTTCACAGTAAAACTTTCCACTGACATATTGACCGGGTGGGACAAATTCCTTGTGAACAATCCCTTGGATATCGAAGAAAATGATCAACATCGGCTTGACATTGCTGCGAACTTGACGCGCTTTTTTCGGCCTCAGTGAATTGGGAGACTTCCATTGCAATGACTGCTGCTTTGTCTCTGGGTCATAACCATAAACCCATGATTCATCACCAGTTATGACCTTGGAGATGAAGGTGGTGTCATCTCTGACCTGATTCTTGAGCTCCTTGCAAACTGCAACACGATGTGCCTTCTGCTCGTCACTCAGCAGTCATGGCATAAATTCTGCAGCAATGTGTCTCATGCCCGACAAGTCCGATATAATACGTTGCACGCTCTCGTATGACAGTCCAACGATATCACAGGCATCATGCATACTTCATCTACGATCTGCAAGGATAGCATGATGAACATTTCTGACGTTTTCTGGTGTTGTTGCCACTGACAGTCGTCCAGAATAGCCATCAACTTCGACGGATGTTCGTCCTTCCTTGAACTGCTTGTACCAGAAAAATGTTCTGCATTGGGACATGGCATTGTCACCAAAGGCTTGCTGAAGCAACTGAAAAGTTTCTGCAGCCGTCTTGTTGATCTTGAACCAGAACTTGATGCAGGTTCTTTGTTCCATGAGGTCTGCCATTGCAAAACCACCAAACTACCTACACATCACGTTACAATAGCAAGCGTAGCTCAACAACACGTCCGCTCACAGACACGGCCGGGGCCACACTGACGCACAAGGGGTGCTGCTGACTCCTCCTAGAGGCAAAAGGCAAAACTGCAAACAGTTGGCTCCCTCTATTCAAATTATTGGAACTTTTGGGTAGCACCTCGTGTATATATACTGCATATATATATATATATATATATATATATATATATATATATATATATATATATATATATATATATATATATATATATATATAAGTGTGTGTGTGTGTGCAGTATATACCTACATACAGTATACATATTTATATACCTAACCTAACCTATCTATACGGGCTCAGATATGTAACCAGTAGGGGCACTAACCTGGTTTACTCACCTGGTAGGGCCATGACCTTTCAGCAGTCAGACAGCTGAGGTAAGATGCATGGCCCAAGAAACTGTGAGGATACTTCAGTCAGATGATGTAAGACAAAATTTCTAAAGCTAATTATCTATTTGACCAGTTTGGTGTATCCTGCAATAATCTACAGTACCTACCTATCTATTGCCAGACGCCTTAATCCCGCTAGGGGTGGCCACAAACAAATTGCCTCCATGTCGCCCTGTCCCCCGCCATTTCACTGCCCTGCTCCCAGCTCACACCCCTCCTCTCTCATATACCTCTCCACGCCATCCCTCCATCTCATTCTTGGTCTCCCCCTCCCTCTCCCCCCTTCCATCTCACTCACATACACTCTCCTCGTCAGTCTCTTGCTCTCCATCCTCTCCACGTGGCCAAACAACCTCAATGTGTTTCTCCTAATACTTCCTGTCACATTCACATCCACACCACAATGCTCCTTTACTTCCTCATATTTTGTCAGTCTGTCTCTCCATGTGATCCCATATCCTCCTCTCAAAAAACTCATTTCCACTGCTTTCACTCTTGACTTGTGTCCATCCAACAGGGTCCAAGCTTCACTTCCATACTTTAGAGTTGGTATCACAACACTGTCATGCAGTAACTTCTTCACTTCGGTGCTCACTTCCCTGTTTCTTGTCACTGGTTTCATAGACCCAGCAACTTTTCTTCCTTGTTGTACCCTTTCAAGCACTTCACCCTCTAAACCTTTATCCTTACTCATCACACTACCCAGGTACTTAAACGTGCTCACATTTTCCACATCCTCCTCATCCAACCTCACTGTAAATTCAGTGACTTAATTTCTCTCGAAAACTATAACTTACTCTTCCCTACATTCACTCTTTGATTCCGTTTCTTACACACCCTTCCAAACTCATTCACCAAACCTTACAGCTCCCCTTTGTCTTCACTTAACAACACAGTATCATCTGCAAACAACTGTGCAGGGAATTTCCACCCACTGCCTTCACTCATTAGGAGCGCTCCAGCATCCACCAACCTACCTTATATCTCTTTTGTAAGTCCATCCATATACAGATTGAACAACCATGGAGACATGACACATCCCTGTTTCAATCTGACCTTCAAATAGAAGAATTCATTCAGTACACTATTTATATGCACTGCAGCCTTAGTACCCTCATACATTATTCTTCACGGCATTCAACAACTTCCCATTTACTCCATATATTCTTAATACTTTCCACAATCATTGTCTACCGACCCTGTCATATGCTTTCTCCAAATCCTGCAATAAATTGTGCTTATTTTTTTATTTATGATATTTTAACATAAAATTTATCAGTAGATGGTTCGAAATGAGCGGAATGAATTTATGCACTGAGTACAGTATGTGGGCAGTTAAACGGTGAAGAGTTCATTGGCAGGAGTAACTGAAAGTTTAGGTTTGAACTGGGAAAGGTCTGGTGCTTAAACTACATCTGATGGCAGGGAGTTTCAGTAGCGTGTAGCACGACAGCTGGAGAATCTTTTACGAGCCTCAACCTGGGTGTGTTGTATGTGAATTATGAAACCTATGGTCTCGAGTCTCTTGGTTAAGGGCAAAGTAGAACATGACTGGGTTTTATGGGAGAAAGACCATGGCATATTTTATAGCATAGGATCATGTCGCACCTAAGTAGTCTGCCTCTGATTGAAAATAGATTCAAAATTTTTTTTAGCCTGTCCGCATGTAGGAGTTCTGAAAGCCCTGAGACTTGCTTGGTCCATCTGCGTTGAACTGATTCCAGTAGCTTAAGGTCACCCACGAAGCCAAGTTTCAAAACTGGAGAAGCAAAGTTTATGATGGGATGGATGTCAGAAATAAGAAGGGAAGTCATGAACTTTGGAGATCGGCATATTGAGGATTGAAGAAGACTAGTAGCAACACCTTCGGCATTAGAAACCATATCCCTGATGTGCATATGAAATTTCAGCTCTGTGTCAGCTTAGACACCAAGGTCTTTGTGACAAATGGAGGGTTGGATTCTGATACCATTTAGGAAATAGACACATCATTTATGACATTATGCTGAGCTCTGGAGAACCTCAAACGAACGCATTTGTTCAGTGCAAAGTTTAGACTCCATGAGGCAGATTTGTCTAACGGAATATTGATGTTCAATTGGAGATCAGAGGCAACATTCAATTTTAGAGAGGTTAAGATAAAGTTTTAGGTCATCAGCAAATAACATGTATTTACAGGTTAGATTGGCTCCAATATAATTAACAAAGATCAAGAACAACAAGGGTATCAGCACCGACCCTTGGGGAACTTCACTGAGAACTGGTTTGGACAAGCATTGAACTCCATTTAGGGAGAATATAGAAAAATGAGGTAAAATTTGTCCACAGGGGATAGTGTGCATGGGGGGATATATTCCAAGGAGATATTGTCCTTGGGGGATATTGTGCACTGCAGGATATTGTCCTCCTGACACCCCAAGACTCACAGCAGGACACATAATGATTAGACATATACGGACTTCTGTGGTTGAAGAACCTCGTTCCTGTGGTTGGCAATGATTCGGAGGGCCAGCTGTCTCTCCTCGCTCCTCGTGAGCTTCTCATCAAAGTCGTTTGCCAGCTTGACTCTACTTTCAGTGCAGTCGTTGACTATGCTGACTGCCATGTCCCAGCCACGGTGTTCCTCGATGTCTGTGAGCTTTGTGGGATCTTCCATCGTCAAACACTTGAAGAATTTTTTTGTTTCAATCGTGACAAAATCAGCAATCTTCAAGTCTGTGAGGTCTCGCAACACTTGAGGATCCACCTTCCTTGCTCTCACCTTTCAAGGAGGCTTCTGGTGAAGGTTGAGGAGGATCTGAGCTTTTTTGTCTTCAGGCACGAGGTTTGGGAAAAGTTAAAGCCTACGAGATCCTCACTCAGGTAGTAGCCATGGTTCTGATTTATTTTTTAGCACTGTGCTAGCCACTTCCTCGTTGACCTGGTTCTTGTAGATCAGTAGTGCCTTGAGGAAAGCCAGATCATTTGCAGGTGCATCATTTCCAACTGGCGACAAGTACCAAGCTCGAAGGTACATCATGGCTGAGAAGACGTTTATCTGCTTTAGGGCTCATTCCTAATGAGGGGTGAGAGGGAGCTGCTCCCAGAAACGGCAAATCTTCAATGAGTAGATCCTCCACCTCATTCATCTGGCCCTGCTGTAAGCTCCTGGATGGCGGAATCCGCTCTCGGAGCGCTTCCCCATATCGGGAAGTGAATAACCTAGGAAGCGGAGTGTAAGTTCGAGGTATTCCCTGAAGTCGTCGCGGTTGTGGCCCTCCTGGAGTTTGGCAATGATGAAGGAGGCCAGCTCGTCTTGGTGCTGCGAGATCCATTGATCTAAGTGTTGTGGACTGGAATGACCAGCCTGAGCTTTGTACTGTTTGAAAACCTGCTAATCAGTGATATCCCCACGATCCCTAAACCTGCCAAATAGAGAGATTTCGGGCCATAAAAGAAGAGTGTGCCAAAGACCCCGGTGAAAAGCTCAAGGATGTGGTGGCAGCATGCCATGAATTGGAGCCGTTTCCCAGTGAAGTTCTGGATGATGGTGTATGCCCCACTGTGGACACTCGTATTGCTTGCGGTAGCATCAAAGCAGAGGCTGACCACCCAGTCCTATGCTTGTGACCACTACTTCAGGATGTCCAATACCACTCGTTCCACCACCTCTCGCATCAAAGAACTAAGTTTCGGGATAGCCTTTGACTTTAGCCAGAAAAAACATAATTTCTCATCAGGGACATAATTTGCACGCCTTGCGGGGAAAGATAGCAACAGGCAGTTGTGCTCATATTTTGCCTGAAGTCATTGCTCGTGAAATGAAACTCAGTTAGCGTTTGTGCATTCACCAAGCACAAAATTCAAAATTTTGAAACACCTAATCTACCTAACTGTCTATCTATCTATCTATCTGTCTATATGCAGAAACTTTACCATTAGGAAATGTATGCAAATTGACCACAGGATATATAAAAATAGGGACAGTAAGTGGAAATGGGTTATATAAGAGGACCATATGGATCTTCATGGACAGCAAGGCAGACAATTGAGAAAGTAAAAAGGAGTTTTGGTGTTGATGTGGATGTGCTAAGACAAATATTTTGAGATGGTTTAAGCATATGGAAAGGATGGAGAATCAGACACTGACTAGAAAAGTGCATATGAGTGAGGTGGAGGGGGAGACGAAGGATGAGATGGGGGAGGGATATATAGTAAGAGAGGGTGCGTTTGAGTTGACAGTAGGGTATACAGGTACCCAAATGGCTGAGATCAGTGCAACATGCAGGGGATCGGTTTTCTGCCACCTCTTACAGAATAAAGATGTCCGGTAACAGTTAGATACATAGAGTGCAGACGGGTCAGTAAACAGATAAATAGTTCTTGCCAAGTCCCAGTATTTCCATAATGCTTCCAAACTTCACTCTTTTCAGTTTACAAATTCCGGAGATAATCTTCACTAACTGCAATGACACTTAATGTTTGCCAACAACACTGCACTGGTATTACAAGTACCGAAGATAAACAAACTTAGTTAACTACACTGACGCTGCACTGACACTGAACTACACTCAAACTGAACTGAAAACTGACTGACGTTTTTAATCTCTTCCCCATCCTTAAATAAGTTGCACTGTTCTAGAATGATCTACATTCTAGAAGAAGCTACAGTTGCCAACTCTGAGACATCCAAAACATGCCAAAGTTTACTTACACTGCATAACACTGTGTTATGTCCCCACCCAACACTGCCACAGTTTCCAATAGCAGTAGTACAGTAGAAGAAGGATGTTGCCCAGTGAGTTGTTCTTCCTAAGGTCAGCCTTTAAGTGTACAGTACACAAGATCAGCTCAGGCCTGGTGAATAAACACTGGCTTCTTAATTTCACTGTCTTTAAGTAAATTACACTTAATGCTTTCCAACTTCACTTCACTGTTTTCATAAGCACTGGAACTATACAAACTTTACTAACTGCAGTTACACTTAATGTTTGACAACAATTCACTGTTTTCACAAGTTCCGATGATATACAAACTTCAATAACTCACTTCACTATTTGCCAACAACACTTTGCTGTTTTCACTTGAACCGAAAACATACAAACTACACTGACACTGCACTACACTCAAACTGAACTGAACACTGACTGAACTTGCTCTAATCTCTTCCCCATCCTTATATAAGCTTGCATTTTACTAGAATGATCTACTTCTCCACAGTTCTGGTGTATTCCAGATAGAGAGAGAGCACAGTTAACAACTCGGAGACAACCAAAACATGCCAGAGTTTTCTTACATTACATGACACTGTAAATTATTTAGCATACAAACTCAAATTAAATTACAGAATTTAACAATCACATAAAGTAGGAGTAGACTGTAGCACCAGTCGAGCAGGGCAGTACTCCCGAGGTGGATGGAAAGCTGATGACAGGGAGTGCTGGAGCTCCCGTTTCATCAGCCCTCAGGACTAGTTCCTGACCATCCCCCTTTGCTGAACTTTTTCAGTGTCTCAGTTACACAGAGAGTAGGCCAGCATGCTCTCCAGTACAAATTTCTCTAACTATCTTCACCAAACTACATGCACGGTACACACTACACTTCCTATTCAAAATTTACCCAAAATGGCGTCGTTTTATCAAGCCTCGGAGTCCCCAGGGGGGGGGGACCATAAATGCCCCCACCATCTGCCCCTTTCCTGGTGACGACTCAAGGTGCCTGGAACCACTGTCTGACTCTCTTCTTCTTCATTTCTGCAACATTCGCGGCCTTTCCTCTAACTTTCGCTCTGTTGAGCACCACCTCTCCTCCTCTAAACCTCACCTTCTTTTTCTAACGGAGACTCAGCTGTCTGAGGCAACTGACAGCAAACCCTTTTCTGTATCCTCCTACTTTCTCTATACTCATTTCAAAGCCAAAGGTGGCTGTTGTGTATATATACGCAACGACTTATCTTGCTCTCGTGTTCCTGAACTTGATTCTTCTGAATTCTCCACACTCTGGCTTCAGCTTTCCTGTCATTCTCTGACTAAATATATCTGTGCTGTTTACTTATCCCCTAATTCTACTGACTATCAAAAATTCTTCGACTATCCTACTTCTACGATGGAACACATTCTATCCATTTCTCCTTTCTCTGAAATCTCCATTCTTGGAGATTTCAATGTTCACCACCACCTTTGGCTCTCCTCTCCTTTCACGGATCCACCTGGTGAACAAGCCTACATCTTTTCTATCCTTAATGACCTAGAGCAGCTTGTACAGCACCCTACCCGTATCCCTGACCGCCTTGGAGAGAGCTCCAACATACTTGACCTCTTCCTCACAACTAATCCTTCTGCTTACTCTGTTAATCTTTTCTCTCCGTTGGGCTCCTCCGATCACAACCTTATTACCTTGGCCTGTCCTATCACTCCGGTACGGCCTGTGGACCCTCCAGGGAAACGTCGTCTATGGCATTTTGGAGCCGCAGACTGGGAGGCCCTCAGGCAGTACTTCTTTGATTTTCCCTGGAATGATTATTGCTTCCATGGCCGTGAGCCATCTGAGTGTGCCTTGCGCATTACGGAGGTTATTCTCTCGGGCATGGAAGCATACATTCCTTTCTCATATCCTTTGACTAACGCAAGAAAGCCTTGGTTTAATCACGCTTGTTCTAATGCTGTCCGCAACAAGGAGAGGGCCTACAAAAGGTACCGGAGCCAACCCACCCCTGAATCACATCATCTTTACGTTTCTGCCCGGAATCGTGCTAAGTCTGTTCTTCGCTCTACTAAAAATAATTTCATCCATACTAAATGCTCTCAACTCTCCAACTCGAATTCTTCCCGCTCCTTCTGGCATCTTGGCAAAAATCTTTCTAACAACTTTACCTCATCATCCTTCCCTCCTCTTTTCTACTCTGATGGTTCTGTAGCTATTTCTTCTACTGATAAAGCAGATCTCTTTGCACTGACTTTCTCCTCCAATTCTACCTTAGACGATTCCGGTGCTGTTCCTCCATCACTTCCCCCCTCTGACTTCCTCATGGCTGACATTAAAATTTCTTCAGTTGATGTATTTTCTGCCATCACTGGCCTCAGTACTAACAAGGCATATGGGCCTGATGGGGTCCCTCCTGTTGTTCTCAAGAACTGTGCTTCTGTGCTTACACCCTGCCTAGGCAAACTCTTTCGTCTTTGTCTGTCAACTTGTACCTTTCCTTCTTGCTGGAAGTTTGCTCTCATTCAGCCAGTCCCAAAGAAAGGGCAGTGACCACTCCCAACCCTCCAACTATCGTCCAATTGCTTTAACGTCCTGTATTTCAAAAGTTTTTGAGTCAATTCTTAATAGAAAAATTTTAAGGCATCTTTCCTATCACAACCTTCTTTCCGATCGTCAGTATGAGTTCCGTCAGGGACGCTCCACTGGCGATCTTCTCACCTACCTTTCAGACTCCTGGTCATCCTCCTTTTGGGACTTTGGCGAAAGCTTTGCCATTGCACTTGACATCTCAAAGGCTTTCGATCGAGTCTGGCATAAATCTTTAATTTCCAAACTGCCCTCCTACGGTTTCTATCCTTCTATCTGTGCCTTCATCGCTAGCTTCCTTTCTGGTCGTTCTATAGCCGCTGTTGTAGACGGCCATCGTTCTTCTCCTAGATCTATCAATAGTGGTGTTCCTCAGGGCTCTGTCCTATCACCAACTCTCTCCCTTTTATTCATCAATGATCTTCTAAGCTGTACATCTAACCCTATCCACTCATACGCTGATGACTCCACCCTTCACCTTTCCATTCGGTTCCCGCAACGCCCATCTCAACAGTTACTTCAACAAATAAGGGATGAGGCTATGGCACACCTAATGTCTGACTTGGCTCGTATCTCTGACTGGGGTAAAAATAATATGGTTGTCTTTAATGCATCTAAGACTCAGTTCTTACACCTTTCAACCCGACAAAATCTTCCACAGGTATACCCACTAATGTTTAATAATATTCAGCTTAATCCTGCATCATCCTTGAACATGCTTGGGGTTTCATTTACTCGGGACTTATCTTGGAAAGATCATATTACATCTTTTGTAAAATCTGCTTCCAAGAGATTGGGTGTGCTAAGCCGTCTCCGCTCTTTCTTTACCCCTGCGCAATTGTTGACTCTATACAGGGGTTTTATCCGCCCCTGTGTGGAGTGCAACTCTCATGTGTGGGGAGGCTCCCCTGATACAGCTCTTCTCAATAGGGTGGAGTCAAAGGCTTTTCGTCTCATTAACTCTCCTCCTCTTACTGACTCCCTTCAACCTCTGTCTCTTCGCCGCACTGTTGCATCTTTATCTCTTTTCTATCGCTACTTTAGTGGTCACTGCTCCTCTGAACTGTCTGCTTGCATTCCTCCACCTCTACGACGGGCGCGTAGCACCCGTCTGGCAGCAAACTCTCATCCTTTTTCTGTCCAACTCTCTAATGCAAGAGTTAACCGTTACTCCCAGTCTTTCATTTATGCAACAGGTCAGCTCTGGAACTGTCTCCCTCTGTCTGTATTTCCTGCTGCCTATGATCTCCAGTCTTTCAAACGCAGTGTGTCCAGGCATCTCAAAATGATCGGATCTTGAATTTGGCTCTATATTGTATTTTGTTTTTCTCTTGGGGGGAACTGTTACTGCGGGCTCATGGCCTTTGGTTCCTTCTTCCTCGCATAAAAAAAAAAAAAAACATTACTGAGAAAAAGAACACAAAAGTTAATGCATGACTTACGAAATAACTAGGCTCACAAACAGCAGGCAAACTGGCAACTCACTCGTACCAGAACCAGCCAACAGTAAACAGTGGGAAACATCAAGAAGCTCCTCACTACCTGACTGGCAAACCTTGCTTCTTAACACTACCCCCTCCCTAGTTCTTTGTCATCCCGACAAAACTACACAATATATACAAACATGAACCTTAATCCTAATGGAACTTCTAACTATACACAAAATAATCCTTCAACTTATCAGGTCTCCTTCTATGCCGATTCCGACGACGTCCATGCTCCTCCAAACAGTCCACCCCCTCCAGGAAGGTCCTGGTCCTCTTCCTGATTCACTTCTTCCCTCAGGAAACTGTCACCATCCTCTAATACTTCAGCTCCTTCTTCCTCCTCGACTTCCTCAGCTGTGGGTGAGCACGATTCCTCGGAGAGTCCCAGGTGTACTGTCCTGGCCCATGGTACTGCCACAGATGATTCACGTGTACCAGCTTTGGGTGAGACTTCCTGCCTCTCCGAATTCAATATATTATGTCTGATAGGTGATCCAACACAGTGTAAGGCCCGTCCCATGGGCTCTGCAGCTTCGGTGACTGTCCCTTCTTTTGCTGAGGATTGTATAACCAAACTTAGTCACCATCCTTGAAGTTCACCTCACTTGCCTTTGCATCATACTTGCACTTCATCACCTCTCTTTAAAACTCGAGGGCTCCTCGCACTTGATGATGTACCTCAGCCAGCCTTTCCTGAAGGTCCTTCGCATAGCTGGTGGTGTCTGTAGGCAGCTTTTCACCAGGTGGTCTTCCCATTAACAAGTCAACAGGTATGCATAACTCGTGGCCCAACATCAGTTTTGCAGGTGTGTAGCCGGCGGACTCATGGGATGCAGACCGATATGCCATCAGCAATGCAGGTAATTTCTGGTCCCATTCTGTTTGTCCATCTACGCAGTACTTGACCAGTTCTTGTCCTAGGGTCCAGTTGAATTTCTCCACCATCCCATCTGACTGTGGCCTTAGTGGGGTAGTCCTGGTCTTCTTGATGCCCAATAACTTGGAGCACTCACGAAACACAGTAGACTCGAGGTTTCTACCCTGGTCTGAATGTAGCTGTTTTGGCATCCCAAAACAACAGAAAAAACTGGTCAACCAACACCTGAGCAACAGTAGCAGCCTCATGGTCGGGGATAGCATAGGCTTCTGGCCACTTTGTGAAGTAGTCCATGGCGACACATATATACCGGTTTCCTCTTTCAGTGAGTGGCAAAGGTCCAGCAATGTCCACCGTGACTCTTTCCATCGGTGCACCCACTTGGTACAGCTGAACAGGGACACAACCATGTTTCTTGGGTCCCTTCTTGGCACAACGTATATCACAGGCCCCACACCACTCTTCAACATCCTGATGCATGCCAATCCATTAGAACCTCTGTCGCAGCTGGCCTTGAGTTTTCTTCATTCCCAGGTGCCCATTAGTTATCTGGTTATGGGACTCATCCAAGATCTCGGACCTCATCTTCTTTGGAATCACCAGTTGCCAATACTTGCTGAGGCCATCGGATGTCTCCCACCGATGCTCCTGTAGTCCATTGTTCAGATGAAGAAGGTCCCACTGACTCCAGTAGCCTTGGTCGCAGGGCTTAACCTGGAAACTTCTTCCCAAGATGGTTGCACTGTACTCCACTGCAGCCATCGTAGCACTGGTTGTAAATCTGCATCCTCCATCTGCATCCTCTTCAGGTCTGCTTCATCTGACGTTGGCCCTGTCACTGCAGTATGGCGGCATTTCTTACTATGATCTTCCTTTTTACTACATTGCTGGCATTCCGGATCACAAGGCTGACGACTCAGGCTGTCAGCATGCCATGTACCCGCCCAGGATGGTGCTGCACCTCATAATTGTGCCGGTCTAGCTTCCTGAGCCAGCATGCCAGTTGTCCTTCTGGATTCTTTAGTGTTTTCAGAATCAGCTGTTTATCTTGGACTGTGATGTTAGTGACCATGGTATTGATGGAGTCCTGTCACAGAAGAAGGATGACAAGCAGTATGTGGTCACTTATGATAGCAAGAAGCTCAGCCCACCAGAGTGGAACTACTGTGTGACCCATAAGGAGCTCTTGGCAGTGATAAAGAACCTTGATTTCTTCCATTCCTACTTGTACGGGGTCCTACTTCATCATCAGGACGGACCATGCAGCAGGTCTGGGTACGGCAATACTGGAGAGCTTGCCAATGCATGCCTGAGTTCGTCAAAGGCTTTCTGCTGTCCCTGCAAACTTGTGCCTTTTCCCCAATAGTTTGTGAAGAGGTGGATCTATTGTTGCAAAGTCTCTGACAAAACGCTGATAGTAGGTGAACAAGCCCAAGACTTTCTGTAGCTCTTTCACACAAGTTGGAACTGGCCAGTTTTCCACAGCTGCCACCTTCTCTGGGTTAGTACAGACGCTGCTCTCGCCTACAATGTGTCCCAAGTGCTTTACTTCCTTCTGAAACAAGTAGCATTTCTTGGGGTTCAGCTTGAGGTGTGCTGCACAGATTCTGTTCAACACCTCTGACAGCCTCTCCAGTTCCTGGTCGAAAGTCTGTCCAAACACAGTTACATTGTTCAGATAGATGAGAGCCATCTGCCAGTGCAGGCCTTTAAGTATGCGGTCCATGAGGTGCTCAAAAGTAGTTGGGGCATTGCATAGTCCAAACGGTATCACTTTAAACTGCCATGAACCCTGCCCGTATGAAAAGGCTGTCTTCTCTTTGTCCTTCTATGCAACCTTGACCTGGTGGTATCCTGCCTTCATGTCTAGGGTGGAGAACCACTTAGCACCTGACAGAGCATCCAGTTTGTCATCAATTCTTGGCAAGGGGTATGCGCCCTTCACTGTCACTTCATTCACAGGCTCGATAATCTATACGGCACCTTACTGAGCCATGCTTTTACGTTTTTTATTTTTTTAAAATAACAGAACAGAGGAAGGAAAAACAAATGAATAAAAAAAATTAATCCATACACCAGATTACTGGTGTCCTCTGTTCATAAAATATCTGTAACAGACTTGAACAGCTGTAGGTTGAAATTTTGAGGGAAACAACTCTGAGGAAGTGAGTTCCAGAGAGATGCAGTTCGGGGAATGAAAGAATTCCAATAGGCAGAAGTTCTGCAATATGGCTGAGTGACATTCCAGTCATGAGCGCTACCAGATGCCCATGTAGCACGAGGGAAGGAACTGAGAGGTGGCACAGTGGATGCAACTTCGTCTGAGTATTTGCTATAAAAATATCTGCAAAATAATGAAAGGGAGGCAACACTTCTTCCTACCTGTGGGGGAGGTAGTTTATTAGTAATAGCAGGGTTATTGATAATTCTAACAGCTTTGTTCAGAATTTTGTCTAGTTGTTTTAATGCAACCTCTCCACATCCATTCCACAAGGGTGAGCAGTATTCAG
This sequence comes from Coenobita brevimanus, assembly GCF_032717465.1. Lineage (NCBI taxonomy): Eukaryota > Metazoa > Arthropoda > Malacostraca > Decapoda > Coenobitidae > Coenobita > Coenobita brevimanus. The sequence goes on from NC_137031.1 coordinate 10,771,629, forward strand.
GCTGAGAGCACACATGACTTTTATAAATTATAGCTATGGTGGTACCATTCTTAAGTGGCGGTTTGGGTGGGGCACGAACCTGTGTACAGTGTTGCCACGTGTTCCATACCCGCCATGTGAACGGCTCTGATATATGTAATAGGCATCACAATAAGATAAACACATAAGAATGTAATGGTAACGTGTGTATTATAATATATGAAAGAACAGTAAACTTATTATGCGGAAAATATATATACGGCAATACAAAAACGTGGCATAAATATTTTAGTGTTGCTTAAAAAAAAGTAGTCACTTTTATTGGCTGTTACCGTATTTCTGGGGTAGGTAATAATGTCACAATTATGATTATAAGATAATGTGCAGGAATATAAGTAAAAATATGTAAATTTCTTAGTAAAAAAAAAATAATACATTAAACCCTTGTGAGTGGCAACACTCACACACACCCAGTCCCACCTGGCCAGAGCTTCCTCTATCCTAGGCCTGTTTGGGGACACCTCTTAAAAAAAGACGTGCCAAGACTTTTACCTCCTGGTGGAAATAAAGTCAAATTTACAATATGTACATTATAACGTAAAAGAAAATAACCAAAATGTATCCTAAAATACCACAGACGAGAGAAAGGAGAGAGAGAGAGAGGGGGGGGGGAAGGCAGACCAGTGGCAGTGTTGAGTGCAGCTGAGTGAGAGATGGAGGAAGGGAGGGAACGAAGGAGGGAGAGAGTGATTGAATGAAAACAAATCATGGTGCCACAATAGTGAGGTCATCTGGCGCCATATGTAAAACAATAATATTTTTAAATATAATTAGATATAATAAAAAAAATAAAGAAATGAAAGCACAAGTTTGTCACTCATAAAAGAAACAAAATTCCCAAGGGTGATGCACATCTCCCCCCAGGAGAGAGAGAGAGAGAGAGAGAGAGAGAGAGAGAGAAGGCAGGCCAGGGGCAGTGTTGAGTACATTGTCAAGCTGAGGGAAAGATGAAGGGAGGGAAGGAAGGAGGGCGAGAATGATTCAATGAAAACAAATCAAGGCGTCGCAACACCGAGGTCATCTGGTGCCATATATAAAACAATAATATACTAAAAAACAAAATAAAGAAATGAAAGCACAAGTTTATAAGACACATAAAAGAAACAAAATTCCCTAGGGTGACACACATCTCCCCCCAGGAGAGAGAGAGAGAGAGAGAGAGAGAGAGAGAGAGAGAGAGAGAGGCATCGCGGGTATGGAAAACGTGGCAACACTGTACAGAGGTTCGTGCCCCACCCAAACCGCCAGTTAAGAATGGTACCACCATAACTGCTCGTCAGTGAAGAAGTTACGGACTCTGTATAATAATCCAAGTTTCTTTGCGGCGGTTTTAGCAAGTGATCTGACGTGAGAGGTCTAGCTGAGGGCATTGTTAAGTGAGACACCGAGAATTTCAATACTTTTGGAGATGGCAATCTTTGTAGCATTGAAGGTAATGTACGAATCTGGCAATACCTGTCTATTAGTAATTGTATATATTTAGTTTTACTAGCATTAAATGAGACAAGGTTGTTTTGTCCCCATCCACTGATCGTAGATAAATCTTGATTTATGGAGATGGATTTATGAGTTAAGAGTTGGAGATACCAAACTTTGTAAATGGGTGTCTGAGTGTGAATGAACTATGAAGTGTTGAGTCATCTGCATATGAATGGATGGGATTGTGGGTGACAGATAAGAGATCATTAATATGAACGAGGATCAGGGTCGGTGCCAGAACTAATCCCTGAGGCACGCCAGCATTAACTGAGTGGAAATTGGAATATACTGTACATCATCTACTTTTGTTTTTCTGTCACTGAGATGTGAGAAAATCAAAGGAACAAAGGACTTTAGTCCATAGCAAGGGAGCTGGGAACAGTGCCAGACTCTGTCGAAAGGTTTAGAAATATCAAGGGCTATTGCATGAGTTTCTCCAAGTAGGTCAATTGATTGATGGATGGTATAAGTCAGGAGATTGGGTATGTCAATGGTGGATCCTTCGTGGCAAAAACCATATTGTCTATCACTAATTCATTTGTTGGATCCAAGATGTTTAACTATGTGCTTATTAATTAAAGTTTCCAATACCTTACCAAGAGAAGATGTGACAGCTATTGGTCTGTAATCAGAGGGATCAGAGGAACTTCCTTCTTTGAAATTGGGTGGATATTGGCTTCTTTCCATGAATTAGGGAATTAAGAAGCACGTATGCATAGTCCAAATAATTTAGCAAGAATAGAGGCAAGTTCTGGGGAATACTTTTTCAAAACAGTTGTTGGAATTCCATCTGGGCCTGGAACTTTGTTGGTGGGTAAATTGTCTGGGATGGATTTTACGTATCTTGTCTGTATTTTAAGTGGAACAATTTCGGGTGAGTCAAGTTCTAGTACTGGGATGTTCTGGCTGGCTTCCTCTATGGTAGAATTTCTGCCAAGTGTACTGGCAAAGATATCTGCTTTCCCACGCGGGTCATTTGTAATGTTGCCATCTGAAGATTTTAGTGGGGGAATGGATGATGACTTGTTAAAGTTATTATTGACAGAATTGAGAGCTGACCAGAATATTCTATTGTCATTAGGGTTGCTAAGTAGTTTTGATGCTTGATTTTTGAAGAAAGTTTGATTTAGCTAGATTTATTACAGCTTTTGCATGGTTTCTATCAATTTTAAATTGCCAGAGTGATTCAGATATTTTTTATTTTAAGTAAGAGTTATATAGTGGTAGGTGGGGGTGCTCACCATCCACTCACTCGATGTATTGGTGCTCACGGGTGTCCGCCCTTTCCTTTCTTCCATCCTTCTTTCCTTCCATCCTCTTCTGTCTTTCTATCCTTCATTGTTTCCTTGTCCTTTTGCCTAAGGGTGACTTTACACTCCCTCTTCTGTCTTTCGTTCCTTCATTCTTTCCTTTTCCTTCTGCCTGTGGGTGACTCTACACTGAGTGACAAGCCAAATGGTTTCCTGTACACCAGGAAACCATTTACCATGCTGGGTGGTAACCATTTACCCAAATCTTGGCACCTGGTGGTTTAGTGGGTAATTATTGCGCTCCAGTCGGATTGAGCCGGTGAAGGTTTATATCTAAGGGATGGTTGGGGTTGATTGCTCATGTAATGCCACTCAGGGATGAGTGAGGCTGGTCACTCTCATCTTAAATGTCGAGATCAACTGCCTAGCCCCGGGCTCCTACGCTCCTCTTGGGGCAATGTAGGATTGGATGATGGATGGATGGATGGATGAAGAGTTATATGCTAATGACTTTTTGGCTGTTACTCTGGCATAGTTACTATCAAACATTTTGGAGAATTCGATCTTTTAGTGAACTGTTGACTTGGTATGAATAAATCCATACCAGCTAGTATTAAGTTGCAAATGTCGGACTGGGTAGAACTGGCATCACTAGAGAAGAAAGACTGCCGTGGAATGTCAGGAAGATAATTTCTAAATCCATCCCAGTTTGCCCTATCAAAGTGCCATCAGGTCACCCTGACAGGTTCAGAATGGGGAGATTTGGGGGACTAACTAATGAGGCTTTGATGAGATTGTGGTCAGAGGATCCAAGTGGAGACAATACCTCTATCCTGTATTGATCTGGTTTATTTGTCAGGAATAGATCCCAGAGCTGGGGATTATGGTCAGGATTATCTGACATTCTGGTTGGTTGCTTTACCAGCTGCGTGAGCTTAAACGATTCTGCAAACAGCTCGCACGCTAGACCAGCATCGTCAGTCCTGGCAGAATGCAATAACCATTCAATATTATGTAGGTTAAAATCACCCAGGATGGTAATTTCGGTGTTAAGGGCAAGGTTAAGGTTATTCAACTGTGTGGATATGGAATCAAATACACTGGGTTCCGAAGAAGCACTGGGGGAGCAGTAGACTACACAGATATATTTGGTAATATTTTGACAGTTTAGTTTACACAATGAGTAATCAAAACTGGATGAAGTGAAGTTTAAAATAGTGTCAAATGCATATTGAGATTTGATATAGCAACAGGTGCCGCCCTTGTTACGGAAGTTTGTGAAGAGATGGTAACTGGGAAAATAAAATGGGGATATTTCAGTCGAGGGTGAGATTTGTGGTTCTGTGAGGAATAGGACAAGAGGGGATACGGACTGTTGGAAAAAATTAACTGAATTTAAATCGGTACTAAGACCACAGATGTTGGTGAAGAATCAGGCAGCACTTTCACTTCTCTGCTGACGAGCATGACCGGAAATTGCACTAGTCTCTGCTGGCACAGAACCACTGCTGATTCCCAACGACTACTGGACTTTTCTATTACTCCTTGACTTTGGAGATTCTCCATCACCTTCTCCATTTCTTGCCTTTGGGCTTTCACCATCCTCCACACTGGCTGTTTAACCCGCCCCGTCCCGGCCACTTTTCGACCACTGGTACCCCCCAATCCCGGGCAATTTTCGACCTTTTTTTTTTTTGCTAAAACTTTCGCTTTTGGTGAGAAACATCGAAAATTCATAGAGAAATCGCTCACCTGAGGTTTAAAATACTCATTACAGGTAGGAGAGCCCCCTTACTTTACTGGGTTTTCTATCAGGCTGGCACCAAAGAAAATGAGTTCTATGGGAGGATAACTATTTCACACCACTCATAAACGGTATTTATTTATTTACTGTTACGAATTTATATGTAGTACAAAAGTATATTGGTTTTCAAGCAGTAATATAGGCATTATAAGCATTGTTTCACTCATTAATACCTGACCTTTTTTTGCCACATTACCTGATCATCATTTCTAACTGTTTCTTCCTCTAATGCTATGTAAAGTTTGTCCTCCACATTGTCATTGATTGGGTAATCACTCTGGCCCTGAATTTCGTACCGTGGCATGACATGGCTATACTGGCATGGTCACTGATAACAGGTGAATTGCTGAGAAAAGGGCATGCAGGGGTGGGGAGGAGGTCATGCTGGGTAAGGCATTGTCTCTGCCTGGCATCTTGTTGAGGCAGGTGTCCCGTGTATACGTACCAAAAATGACTCGCGAAAATTGAAAATTGTGGAAATTATGAACCTTGCAATTGCAGGACGTTGAAGTACGTCCTCGGGATTAGCTGTGACAAAACGTGAGGACGTGGAAGTACGTCCTCGGGACGGCGCGGGTTAATCGGATGGTGATCCCTAGTGTCTATACTATGCTCCACCAGATCAGTGCACCCCGGGTCTAGGTCTCCCATGGAGAAGACATTGCAAATTCCGTCAGCAGCTGCCTCAACTTTAGCACTTGTGAACCATCCAGGCATTGGCAACTCCTTGAGAAAAGGTCTTGTCTGTGCTCTAGCAGATACCCATCTTCTTTGACTACACTCCTTTTACAGGCCTTCCTCTGGTGCCACTCAGGGTCCACCGCCTGGCACAGTCCCAGAATTTCTCACTCGTTGATCTTCTGTGGCTCATGGGAGAAACTAGCCACCACAACAGGCACTTCATCTGCACCTGTTTCCACCAGAGTTCTCCCCAGCATCACTCCGGCCTTTGTCTTGCACTGTGCATCAGGCTCCACAACCCCTAGGCAGCTGTCAAAAGAGCCACTCACCTTGCACTGGAGCAGTAGTTCTGATTTTGGGGGTATCACTGTAGTGCAGAGTGCCCTCACCTCGCCACCAGAACTGATACGTCTTATTGCTGTGACTGGAACTGACCTTCCTCAAACCTTCAGCTTCATGGAGCAGAAGTCCAGCTCACATCCCATGGACATCAGATAGTCCAGACCCAGAAGGCTAGGATCCTCCATGTCGGCCACGTAGACTGGAAGGGTAGCCTCTTACCCTACCACTGCAGTCCGGACATACAGGGGTCCCCTCAGTTTCGTGCGGTGCCTAGTTATGCCACGCAGTTGCTCTGATGACTCAGGCAGATACTGATGATGTAACACATCAGGCCTCACAAACGTCTGCTCTGAGGCCGAATCAGTCGCTAGAGAACACTTCTTTCCATCTATCCTTCCATCTATTCGCACACTGTCGATTGCCGTTCTCTTGCATTTTCTTGGTGGTGGGGCGACTTGGGAAAAGCCAGCTGGTGGTTGCCCCTTAACACCAGCCTCCATTAGTTTTCTGCTTCTTTCTGGTCTTCTGCAGCTTTCTTCTTATCATCCTTTTTCTTCTTTGGACACTCAGAACTGAAGTGTCCCACCTCATTACATGTCCAACATGCCTTTGTTACAATTGATGATATCAGCACTGCTCTGTCCTTGCTCCTTCTTCCATTTGTGACAATCCTCCTTCTTGTGCCCCGACTTCCTGAGAACCAGCAGCCTCCTCCGATCTTCTCCTGTTCCCTCTTTCACTTGTAGCAATCCTCTTTTCTGTGTCCTGGCTTTTGGCAGTACCAGCAACTCCCCCCAAATTTTTTCTTTTCACATACCTGCCCCTTTCTTGCCTTGAATCCTGCATTACGTCCTGCCTGAAACGTGGATGTACTGGACCTGATGTAGGACTCAAATTCTAGAATCCTGGCTAGTGCTTCTTGCATGCTTCTTGGTTGTGCCTGCTTCACTTGCACTTTCAACTCTGCACTGTCAAGAGCAACGGTGAATTGGTCCCTCAGAAGAATATCCAACAAGTAAGGTGCTGCTCAAGGGTACGCCTTATATACCATACTCTCCAGGTCACGAACAAGCTGCTGTAGGGATTCACCTCGAGCCCCCACATGGCTCTGGAATCTTGCCCTGTAAACCTCAGTTTGGTGCATGGTCCCATATCTGTGCTCCAGCACTTCTGCTAGGGACTGATAACTGCTTCTCTCCATCACCGACATCTGACCCATAATTTCCATTGCAGCACCCTTAAGGCTAGTTGCAAGCTGCACTGCCCTCTGCCCATCATCCCAGCCATTCTGATCCGCAAATAACTCAAGCTGTGCACGGTAAACTTCCCAAGATACTCCACCAACAAATTCCTGAGGTTTCTTTTTAATTGGACTCCATTATAGCCATGTGCTTCACTAGTTTGGGGCCTAAAATCTGCAGCACCATAATTAAGGCCAGGATTTAAAACTTTTGCATTCTGATTATTCAGCCCTGTAATGCTACCTTTAGATGCCTGGGATCCATCAAGATTTGTCATGCACTGCCCATCCCTTTCATATAATGTTCCCTGCACACCAACCTGAGGCTTAGCAGTGCAGTATTTCTCAACAGCCTCAATTTTCTCATTAATCATCTTTACATGGTCAACTACATGCTTCAACTGGTTATCTACATGCTGTCTGCACTCTGCCACTATTCCCTCACCAATCGTTAGCTGGTTGTCTACATGCTGTTTACACCCCGTCACATTATTGCTTACCTCATACTTCTGCTGCTCTAGCTTGGCATCTACTTCCTCCTTAACCTGTTGCTGTTCTTCTTTCACTTCCCCCATGAATGAATCTAGTTGTCCTTGCACCCTCAGGTGTACTTCCCTCTGCTGCTCCTGTAATGCCTCCTGTTCATATTATTCTTTCTGTTTCTCATTCTGTGCCTGGAATTGCTCTTTGATTTCGTTTCTGAGCTCTTTCTGTTCTTCGCTTTGGGCCTGTAATTGTTCTTGGAGTTCTGTCATCTGTGCCTGTAGTCCTTCATTCTGTGCTTGTAGTTGGACACTTTGTGCTTGTAATTGTTCTTTGAGTTCTTTCTTTGAAACTTGTAATAGCTTTACAATTCCTGCCAGGGACACCTCCTCCTCCTGCCCAGCTCTGGATCTTGTCTGCACACCTTCTGCCTCCGTAGTGAAGGTTAGGCTCACTGCGCACTTAAATAATCCACACTGCTGACACCAGTGTTACATCCCCACCCAACACTGCAACAGGCTGCAACAGCAGTAGTACAGTAGAGACAGGATGTTGCCCAGTGAGTTCTTCTTCCTTTGGTCAGCCTTTAGGTGTACAGTACACAAGATCAGCTCAGGCATGGTGAATAAACACTCGCTTCATAAGTTCACTGTCTTTATTTTCCAGATAAATTACACTTAATGCTTTCCAACTTCACTTCACTGTTTTCACAAGCACTGGAGCTATACAAACTTTACTAACTGCAATTACACTTAATGCTTGACAACAATTCACTATTTTCACAAGTTCTGATGATATACAAACTTCAGTAACTCTGTTCACTATTTGCCAACAGCATTTTGCTGTTTTCACAAATACTGAAAATATACAGCCTATGCTGACACTGCAGTACACTCAAACTGAACTGAACACCGACTGAACTTGCTCTAGTCTCTTACCCATCCTTATATAAGCTTGCATTGTACTAGAATGATCTACTTCTCTTCAATTCTGGTGTATTCCAGAGAGAGAGAGAGAGAGAGAGAGAGAGAGAGAGAGAGAGAGCACAGTTGCCAACTCGGAGACAACCAAAACATGCCAGAGTTTTCTTACATTACATAACACTGTAAATTATTTGGCATACAAACTCAAATTAAATTACATAATTTAACAAACAATCACATAAATAAAACATTACTGAGAAAAAGAGCACTAAAATTAATGCAGGACTTACGAAATAGCCAGCCTCACAAACAGCAGGCAAACTGGCAACTCACTCGTACTGGAACCAGCCAACCGTAAACATTGGGAACCATCGAGAAGCTCCCTGCTACCTAACTGACAAACCTCGCTTCTTAACAACTATAAATTATTTAGCATACAAACTTAAATTACATAATTTATCCCATAGGCACATGAAGACACAATTCGCATTCTCTAGGTTTGTCGTGGTCAAAACACGCAGACGGAAATCGCGTTCTAAAGCAGAAAAATATTCGCCAAAATATAAGTTTTCGGCTGATTCGTGTCAAATTATAATGCATCCTAGCAGGCCAGTCTAGCGTCCAAAGTAAGCACTTAGCAACCCCGGTGGCCCTGGCATGGGGCAGAATGAATCAGAATTCCAGTTTCTCATCACCAACCAGGCAGATGGGTAGCACTCAGTCCCTCGTCCCTTTAAACTTCCTCCATTTTCCCCATCCCGCTGGAGGCAGACGATTGAAATATCGTTATTGTAGAGTGTCTGTGAATATTTTGTGGAGTGACTGTGCCTATGGACAGACATATATTGTTCATAAAGCACTGGGTCCCGTTGGAAGGAGTCGTGTTTGCTATAGCAGGGTTTGCCACTCCACATCACCCTGCCCCAAATGATGAGAGTATTGTACCTATATAGTGAAGCAAGAGTTTATATTGTGTGATAGATATAGTGCCTGGAGTCACTGTGATAGTGATATATATTGTGTATGGTTTAGTGTGAAATATACATTCGTAGGGAAATATATTGTGTGCATTGCCTGAGTTACTGCTACAGTGGAAGAATGAGAGGTGTCAAATACGCCACACAGCTACCTCTATCTATATCTATCTATACACCTAGGCTGCTTCCCCCAAGGAAAGGGAAGTAGCCGAGACAGGACGACACACTCCCCATTTACTCATCCATTCAAACACATTCATTCGCATCTTAGCCCCAAAGGGGAGAAGGGACAGATCCTCACTGCACCACACCGCACAAGGGTCAACTGTGCAGTGCAATCAGTGACATCCGCAGCAGGGCCCGACAGCAGAGCTGGTTTACCCCTGCCACATCATAATAGACCCATCCCCTTACCCGCACCTGACCTGACTAGCTGATCAGACCAAGTGCGCGAGAATATCCCCTCAGGGCTGCGTCATCATTTATTCATTGACAATCTCTCTCCATTTATTTCTGTCATGCACAGCCACTCTTCCTTGCTCAACAGACATCCCTCTCGCATCCAGCGCTCTCTTCACACTGTCCATCCATCCTATTCGTGGTCTTCCTCTCAGCCTTACACCTCTCACATCAGATCTAGTTATCTTTTTCACCAATCGCTCATTATCCATTCTCTCCATATGCCCAAACAATTGCAACACCCTCTGCTCAACTCTACCAGCCATCTCTCGAACAACTCCAGTTCTTCTTCGCACTTCATCATTTCGCACTCGATCCATATGTGTCACTCCACACATACTCCTCAGACACCTCATCTCCATTACATTCAAACTTTTCCTTTCTGCTACACCCATATTCCATGTTTCAGCCCCATATAACGCAGTCGGTACCACAACACCCTCATACAGCCTTCTCTTTACATCCATTCTAAGCGAACGACATCTAAACACTTTTTTCATTCCTCCCAGCACCTTACCTCCTTCATTCATTCATTCATTCACTCAGCCATATACTTGAATGAAATGTATTGCACTGTTCTCAGACAGTGATAGATTACGTATGGTTTTGTCTGAGATATACTTATATATATAGTGAAGCGAGTATTCATAGAGAAATATATTGACTCATGTGTTTAGTGATAGTCTCGATAAAAGGTGTTGTGTGACAGTGAATGAAATGTAGTTTTATTAGATTTACTCAGAAACTATGAGGCGCATGGAAAATCTGAAAAATATCATGAGAAAGCCCATGAAATTCCACATAAGCTGATGAAATAAAAACATAACATCTGCAAGAAACCTTCTTTGCTATTGACCCGTGAACAAAAATTCACTTCCCTGTAGGCAAGTACTTTTACATTTTGGTTATTTTTTTGAGAACTAAAAATCGTATCAAGAAGCCACTAACACCATTAGAAAGCTGATGAATTTGTCTTTCTAAACACAATAACAATTGGAGGTTTGATTGAAAACAATCGAGCTATGATGTTGGGAAGTGAGACTGATGTTCCAGAATGTTTATTCACATTGGCCTAATGTACTTCTATTCGTCATTTTCTGTATTTTTTTTTTTTTTTTTTTGCTCATCGGCTAGAACAAACATCGGCAAATAAGATGATGTAGTTTTTATGGCACTATATATATATATATATATATATATATATATATATATATATATATATATATATATATATATATATATATATTTGGGTGGTGAAAATAAGGCGAGAATACATGCTTTCATAGGTGCGCGGGGGGGGGCTGGTGGAGATCGGGGTGGTGGAATAAGTTCATGAACCAGAAAACTTACCGAAACTTACCTTGCGCGGCAGGGTTAACAAACAGTCAAATACATAAAACATACAGAACAGGAGCACAAAAATTAATGTACAGCTTACAAAATAACTCGCTCGAAAACAGCAGGCTAACCGGCTACTCAGACACGTATAGTAACATACGAGAAACATGAGAAATTCTCCAACACAGTCTAACTAGCAATCCAGCTTCATAACATTATATTTGTTAATATGTGTGGGCATGCATCCTCCTTATCTTCTCTTTTCAATGTACTTTCTTCTGTAAAAATTGGCTGAAATTTTGTTTTAAGTACCTCACTAACATCTAGGATACAGATGATCCCCTCATCCATGATGGACTGTATTTCATTATTAACTTTGGTTTTGCTTCGGATGTAGCTGTAAAACAGCTTCGTTTGATCTCTACTTTTATTTATAATGTCTTTTTGAATCTTTTTTTGAGCTTCTCACCTTATCCTTGTATAATCATATTTCTTGCCTGTTAATAGTTGTTGTATACCCTCTCACTGTTGTGTCTTCTGTATCTATTTCACAACACATCTCTTTCTCTTTTGCTTTTTTAAATTCTGCATTAAACTGTTTCTTTATCCTTATTTCTGTTTCTTTATGCTGAACGATATAATTTGACCTCCTGTTTCATAATATTCACAGAATTTTCTATATATTTATATCTTGTCCTTTAAGCTCCTTTTCCCAATCTATATCTTCAAAGTATTTCTTTAGGTCATGATGGTTGCCCTTTTTGGAGTTGAGGCTCATTTTGTAACTTTCATTACTGCTAACTCTATCATATGCAAACCTGAAGCTGAAATTTAATACTGCATGGTTGCTTTTGCCAAAAGGAGGGTGGTACATTATGCTGTCAGTATCAATACCTTGCCTAGTAAATTTAAAATCAAATATTGATGGATCTTCTAGTCCTCTTTTTCTGGTGTTTACTTTTACAAGCTGTTAGAAGAAAATCCTGAACAAGATCCAGGAGCTTTTGATCCCAACAGCTTTCATAGCTTCTTAATCTAGAGTATTTCAGTTTTTATATGTGTTGATATCTCCAGTTAACCCATACCACATGGGGAAAAAAATACTAATATCCCTCTACACCAGCCGAGTTTGGATTTTTTTCGGCTAAATGGACTCAATACATCAATATAAGATCCCTGGCACTACTAAAATTAATCACTAAAGCCAGAAAGTTGGTTGAATCGAGTCGGGTTGGTGCCACTCTACCTCTGAAATCTTCAAGGTTACTGAGAAAGCAGAGCAGCTGTTAGTTTGTGAACCGATTTTAGAGTCTCTTTTATAGCTAAATGGGATTAATACATCAATATAAGATCCCTGACACACACAGAAGCAATAATCACAGTCAGAAAGTTGGTTGAATAGAGTCAGATTGGTGTCACTCTACCTTTGAAAATCTTCATGGCTACTGAGAAAGCAGAGCAGCTGTGAGTTTGTTAACGATTTTGGATTTTTTTTTCTAGTTAAATGGGCTTAATACATCAATATAAGATCCCTGGCCTACATAAAAGTAATCATCACAGTCAGAAAGTTGGTTGAATCGAGACAGTTTGGTGCCACTCAACCTCTGTAATCTTCAAGTTATTGACAGGGCAGAGTGGCTGTGAACTTGTGAACCGATTTTGGATTTTTTTTTGTAACTAAATGGGCTTAATACATCAATGTAAGATCCCTGGTACTAATAAAAGCAATCATCAAAAGCAGAAAGTTGGTTGAATCGAGTCAGGGTGATGCCACTTGACCTCTGAAAACTTCAGGGTTACTGAGAGAGCATAGCGGCTATGAAAACTGTCACGCCTCCCGCACTCCTGAAACAGTCTTGTAAGCATTGCAAAAATATGTCTGAGGTTAGCGAGATATGTTATTACCTTCCATTTTGCAATGATTTCTCAATGCTGTAGGACGTAGGTCTAAGTTGCTGGTGTTTTAGAGGAGGACGTGGATCTATGTCGCAAGTGTGGTATGGGTTAATATAATTCTTTCATATTTCTCTTCCATTCTATGTAGTAGGGCTCTTAAACTCTGTATTGTACTTTCTGCCAAGTCCTCATATTCACCTTTCCCCCCAAGAGTTTGTTGTGGATGGCATTTATAAATAAGCCACCATAATTTTCCTTTTAGATGTGTTGATGTCTACTGCAATGAACTCTGCTTGTGAGGGTATACCAGGTTCTGTCTCTTCGACTTGGAGATTTTTCTTTGTTAATATCATAACTTTTTTTTTTTTTTTTTTTTTTTTTTCAGAAATCTATATGCGCCAACGCAAGATCGTGCTAGAAGAGTGAGAGAAGAGTTCTGGACAAATGTGGAAGTGTGCATGGAAAAGTTTGGAAGGAATGAGAGAGTGTTTTTGATTGGTGATATGAATGGTAAAGTTGGTAATGTGAAGGTGGATGGAATAGTTGGTGAGTGGGGTGTGCCTGCTGAGATAGATGAGAATGGGAGTGCGTTAGTGGACATTTGTGCTGGGAGGGGGTTGGTGATAGCCAATACCCTCTTCAGGCATAAAATGATCCACAGGTATACATGGCGAGTGATGAGAAGGGTGGGTGGTGAACTGAATGAAAGGAAGGCAATGATTGATTATGTGTGTGTGGATGAAAGGATGCGAAGATGTGTAAAGGATGCAAGAGTGTATAGAGGCTGGGGGAGTGGACTTTCTGACCACTACTTGGTGGTGGCCAGAATTAGGATCCAAGTAAGATGGAAGAATAGAAGAAGGGAAAGACGAGAGGAAGGAGTAGTTGCAAGGACAATGGAAAGGTTACAAGAGGATGAGAAAAAGGCAGAGTATAAGAGAGAAGTGGAGGAACGATTGGGCAAATATGAATTGGAGCAGATGGGAGACGTGGAAGGTGTGTGTAAGATATTTACAGAAGAAATATGTGCAGCATGTAATGTGGTGTGTGGAAGGAAGAGAAGACGGAGGGGGGTGCAAGGAACAGCGTGGTGGACTGAAGAGGTGAAACAGGCAGTGGCACAAAAGAAGAAAGCATACAATGAATGGATGAGAAATAGGGGCGTGGAAGAAGTTGAGAGGCGGAAGAGAGAGTTATATGTGGAAAGGAAGAGAGAGGTGAAAAGATTAGTAAGAGAGAGTAAGAAGAGAGTGGATGAGGAATTTGGAAGGAATTTGAGTGTAAAGTGGAGGGACTGTAAGAAAATGTTCTGGAGAGAAGTGAAAAGAGTAAGACAGGGTGGAAGTGAAGTTAGCAGGGGAGTGAAAGATAAAAATGGTAGATTACTAGTCGAGAAGGGAGAAAAAGTGAGCAGATGGAGAGAACACTTTAAGGAATTGTTGAACGTAGAGGATGGAAGTAATGCGAGTATAAGTGGCTGGGGAATGGCTGGGAGAAGGAGGGAGGTGAGAAGACAGGAAGAAATCAGTAGGATAGCAGTTGTGGAAGCAATGAAGAATGTCAAATCGGGGAAAGCCCCAGGAATTGATGGAGTGTGTGGCAAAATGCTGAAGCATGGGGGAGAGATAGTAGTAGAATGGATATGGAAGATGTGCAGATTGGCCTGGGAGGAAGGTAGAGTCCCGGAGGATTGGAAGTCAGGTATAATTATTCCTTTGTACAAAGGAAAGGGGGAAAAAGAAGTGTGTGGTAATCATAGGGGCATTTGTCTTCTTAGTATAATAGGAAAAGTGTATGGTAGGATACTTATAGACAGAGTTAGAGAAAGAACAGAGAAATTAGTTGGAGAAGAACAGGGAGGCTTTAGGAAGGGAAGAGGTTGTGTAGATCAGATATTCATTCTTAGATCTTTAGTGGAAAAGTTTCTAGAGAAGGGAAAGAAGTTGTATGCGGCTTTAATGGATTTGGAGAAAGTATATGACAGGGTGGATAGACAAGGATTGTGGAAAGTGTTAAGAATATATGGAGTAGATGGGAAGTTGTTGAATGCTGTGAAGAGCATGTACGATGGTGCGAAGGCTGCAGTGCGTGTGGATGGTGAACTAAGTGAATTTTTCTCTTTGAGAGTTGGTTTGAAACAGGGATGTATCATGTCTCCATGGTTGTTCAATCTGTACATGGATGGGGTAATAAAAGAGGTACAAGGTAGGGTAGTGGATGTTGGAGTGGCCCTGGTGAGAGAGGATAGTGTTTGGAAACTCCCTGTACTGTTGTTTGCAGATGATACTGTGTTGTTGAGTGAAGACGAAGGGGAGCTGCAAGGTTTGGTGGATGAGTTTGAGAGAGTGTGTAAGAAACGGAACCTAAAGGTGAATGTAGGGAAGAGTAAAGTAATGATCTTTGAGAGAGGTGAAGTTAGTGAATGTACAGTGAGGTTGGATGGTGAGGAACTGGAAAATGTGAGTACGTTTAAGTATTTGGGTAGTGTGATGAGTAAGGATGGAGGTTTGGAGGGTGAAGTGCTTGAAAGGGTACAGCAGGGAAGAAAGGTTGCTGGTTCCTTGAAAGCAGTGATAAGAAACAGGGAAGTGAGCATGGAAGTGAAAAAGTTACTACATGACAGTATTGTGATACCAACTCTAACGTACGGAAGTGAAGCTTGGACATTGTTGGAAGGACACAAGTCAAGAGTGAGAGCAGTGGAAATGAGTTATTTAAGAGGAGCCTGTGGAGTCACATGGAGAGACAGGCTGACGAATGAGGATAAAAAGGAGCGTTGTGGTGTGGATGTGGATGTGATAGGAAGCGTTATGAGGAACACACTGAGGTGGTTTGGCCATGTGGAGAGGATGGAGGGTGAAAGACTGACGAAGAGAGTGTATGTGAGTGAGGTGGAGGGGGGAAGAGGGAGGGGGAGGCCGAGGATGAGATGGAGGGATGGGGTGGAGAGGTATATGAGAGAGGGGGGTGTGAGTTGGGAGCAGGGCAGTGAAATGGCGGGGGACAGGGCGACTTGGAGGCGATTTGTTTGTGGCCACCCCAAACGGGATTGAGGCGTCTGGCAATAGATAGATAGATAGATAGAAATCTATCTCTTCTCCATATACAGTATTGTATTCCTCAAAATACAGGATGTAATTGGATATCCTTGGGATTAATTTTTTTTCAGTTAGGCATATAATATGAGATTCCTTTTCTTTGATATAGTCTTATCTCTAATAAATTGGATACCATTCCAACTACATTTCAGTACATCATCATAATCATGTTGTTTACATATTTGACATACTCGTAGATTAAATCTTCTACCTTCCTTTTTTTAGTCTCTGTTGTTTTTGAATGACTTCCTTGCTTATAACCCTACTACTTTGTAAAAAATTTACTCCTCACTTCCTTTGATTTCCTCATTTTTTTGTTTTTGCTTCTTCCCTTTTTGCCTTTAGTAATCCCCATTTCTCCTGCATTGGGCATCATTTTATTCATGCCTTTTTTTTTTTTTAATCCCTCTGATTCCTTGAGTTTGTTAGTATTTTTTAATATTTCAACAGAGTTTGCACTTTGGAAGGTTACTTTCAGGGGCCTTGGCTTATTTCTCTCATTTTCCCCTAGCCTTTTGTGTTCCTCTATATCCTTATCACAGATATCCTCTGATAATTTCTTCGGTATGTTCATTGTATTTACCATCTCCTTTAGGTCTCCAGAGATTCAGTTTCTTATTTCCTCTTCATCTATACCATTGTTTACTGTAGATTTATGTATCTGAGACGATTCTTTTATCAGATTTGGGTTGTTTCTTATAATTTCTTTCACTTCCTTCCTTATGCCCTTTTCTTCGACCTTGGTTTGTAACCTTTTCTTCACATTATCCATTTCAGCATAATTTGTAGTTTGTATTTTATCTGTGCAATTTCTCATCATTTTATTTTGCCTGAGTTATCTTCTGTTCAGTATCATTGCTTTGGTCTATCAGACTGCGTACTCACTCAATTGTATCTGTGTCATTTTTGAAGTCCTCCAAAAATCTCTCATGGTTAACCACTGTAGCCTACTCCCCATGTCACTCATTCTCTTTCTTAGTGAATCTACCTCAACTGACAGCTCATCTGTTGTTGTGCTGTTTCTGTTGCTTTTACCATGTCTTCATTTCTTTCCTTCTGCAAGCGTAGTTCCTTTTTGATAGCCTCTATTTCCATTTGAAATGTTTTCTCCAGTTTCTTTACTTTCTCTGCCAGTTTATTATATGTTTCCATTTCAGTCAGTTCTCCGGATTCATCATTCTGTTTTCTACTTTTGTCCCGTCTCTTTGCACCTTCTAGAGACACTTTTCCAAAGCAATCCATCATACAGAGAGATCATTTTTACTTACAAACTGGCATCTCCCTGACACCCGCCTGGTGATATAACGACACCTATCTGATGATTGCCTTGTATCAGCGGATTCCTTTGGTGCACTGACTTTGATGTATTCTTTTATCTGGACAACACCTTTTTGCTTATACTTTCTCTACTATATTAGAACATCACTTAATTTAGTCTAGTACAGAGACTGATTCATATATAGATATATTAGCGGCCAATAGTGGCCAATAGCAGAGGCTAATGGACGTGCGTCCGTCTTCCCTCTCTTTCTCTCTCTCTCTCTCGTGTGTGTTTTGATTTCAGTTTTTATATCGAAACAGTTTAGTGGTCTGTATCTTTCCATTATTAGGTGTGTGTGTGTGTGTGTGTGTGTGTGTGTGTGTGTGTGTGTGTGTGTGTGTGTGTGTTTCATTTTATTTTTTGTATCAAAAGATTTTTTTTTATGGCCTGTGTCTTCATTAGACCCTTCTTGTTTTTCCCAAATAAGCTGCAGTGGGAATGCTTGACATACAACATGAACTGAGAGTATGGTACACGTTAAAAACAGAATCTTTTAAAGGACACAGCGGGCATGATTACACAAAATTAGAACTGCGGAAGAGTAAATTAATAGAATACTGAAACACTAAAAATGCTTTGGAATATTATAGCACTGATACTGATGTTATTTGTCAACTGTGTGTAGGCTCCATCAAATAAGTATCGTGCATGCTCCGTCCGAAATCATATGACACTACAAACGTACCCATAGGAGACTGCAAAATATCCATTGGTCCTGATCAGTTTTCAGAGACCTGTTGTGAGAATGAAATATATCATTTTATACAGATTTCCATATTAGATTTCAAGTAGCATGTACTGATTTTTCACACACATTTGTATGAGATAGATTAATCTTTTGGCGACGTTACAAGCTTTACTGACCATTAAAGGTAGGCCTATTGTTCGCCTCACTTACTCGATACATTTTTGATCATGTATATACAGAAGTTCATGGTACAGTGAGCGACAGATTATGGAGGTAATGGCGACACTTATAATTTTAAGCAATAATACATCTAGGAAATGGCATGAAATAGCCTCTTAACAGTGGCCTACGTGTTAGTACAATTCTCGTCTGTAGCTATAAATCCTTTTATATACAAGGAGCTTCTGCAGTCAGAGACAAGAGTTTTCTTAATATTTAGCTTTTTTAATTTTTCACTTAATTCTGCAGACTTATAATCGTAAACTGAGATTAATTTCGTATGTGCCTGATGTCCACAGATGAGACGCTTTGATATGGTGTGTCAGGGAGGAAAGTATTGGACGTGTCCTTAATGTGAGGTAGATGCACTGGAACAGTAGATGAATTACTATACCTGACTGAGGCAGTCTCTTTAACAGTGAGCAGACTGTATGTGACAACCAGTCATTCGGATGAAATTAATTTCGTTTTATTCAAGCCATCAAGAGATGTTTTTTCTGCAGTTTAGGAGAGACTTTTCGTGAAAATGAATAGATATAGCACTCATAAACTCCCTTACTGCATATTACGTAAGTTAAATAAAATCATCTTCAGAAATCGAGAAAATACTAGCTTAACCCTTTGGGATACTGATGATGCATTTTCGCGTCATTTCAAGTCCAACCTCAGCGATTCCGATGATGCGTTTATGCGCCATTTTAAGGTACTTTTGTAAAATATTCACCATAAATCGCGTTACGTGTCATAACAAAAAGACTCGGGCATGATGTCGCAGAATGCTTGCTCTGTGAGTGGCGGACAGCGGTTTTGTAGTTTTGCATGGTTTAAACCAGACTTATATATATATATATATATATATATATATATATATATATATATATATATATATATATATATATATATATATATATATATTTCATTGTTTTTTTCTTTTTTGGCTAAATATTTTTCTATGGCAAGGTATTACGTTTTTGGTTGTCGCCTAACTTCAGTTTGTTATTTTGACTTTGTATTTTCTTTTTGAACATACTACGTTACAGTACAACTATTTAGCTTCAAAATAACACCATAACCTAGCATCCTATCATAAAAAGTGTACTTGCACTGAGCGATCAAAGAAAAAGAACGCGAAGCGAATATGCGGCCGTCTCATAAAGAAATGTGCATCTTTTTCCTTTCGTTTTACCGCGTAGTAAAATGCAGAAATAACCATAATCTATATATCATTGTAAAGGTAATATATTTTAGTTTTGCACGGTTTAAACCATATTTTTATATCTTTATTAGGCTTTTCTTGCCAAATATTATTCTACGGCGAGGTATAAAATTTTTGTTTTTTGCCTAATTTTACCTCGTCATTTTGACTTTTTATTTTCTTTGCTTACCTTTTTGAACATACTACGATATAGTACAGCTATTCAATTTCAAAATAACACCACAGCCAGCATCCAATTATAAAAATTGTATTTACACTGCTCGATCAAAGAAAAAGATTGCAAAGCGAATATGTGGCCGATAAAAAAAAAAAATGTGCATCTCTTTCCTTTCGTTTTACCGTGCAATAAAATGCCGAAATAATCATAATCTGTATATCATTGTCAAGGTAATTTATTGTAGCTTTGCATGGTTTAAACCAGATTTATATATCTTCATTATTTTTTTTGGCACGTTTTTCTGCAGCAAGGTATAAAACTTTTGGTTTTTGCCAAACTTCAACTCTTCATTTGGACTTTTTACACACTTTTTGAACATACTAGGATAAAGAACAACTATTCAGCTTTAAAATGACACCAAAACGAACATTCTGCCATGAAAATTGTATTTGCAATGAGCGATCAAAGAAAAATATCGTGCCGCAAAGATGTAGGTCAGTGTGAGAGTGGCTGACTAGCACACACAACCTGCCCGGCCCAGAAACCTGATAGGGTTAATACATCATTGTTTAGGGGATCAGCAAGCTCTCTGTATCTATAAAGCTTGGTAACTGAATCCTCTGTACAAGGCAGTTCTGAGGTCATCGTCCACCATGTACCCCTTTCCCCGGCTAAGGGGAACCCGCAGCCAAGGGTTCACATGGAAAGAAGTCTGGTTCTTGATAGTTTCGGCCATTTATAGAATGTGCAAATAGCAGCACCATTGCAAACCGTCCATCCAATAATTTGGCAAAGCTTTGAAATAACACCTTGAAACCGAACAACATTTCTTCATTCAGTGTGAAACCCTGGCTAAGATTCCAGCCAAAGATAGGGGCTGAGTGTAAACAATGTCTCACGAGTGTGTCTATGGTTGTGAGCAGATTGGTGTGGCGAGGCCCCTATCAACGTGGAGGGTCTGCGTGTAGTGGGAGGGAGGGACGCGGATCCTGGGGAGTATCCCTACCACGTGTTCCTCGAGATACCCATTGGAGCCCAAATTTTCGACTGTGGCGGCTCCATCATCGCACCAGGCTGGGTGTTATCTGCAGCACACTGCTTCTTTGACGTATCTGACCAAGATAATATGTGAGTCAGTGTCACTATTTTTTTTTTTATTGCCAGGAAGTACACCCTCTAAAATGATTATCGGCACTCTTTGCTTCAACACCCCTCACAACTGTCATTGGCACAGAAGCTGTGAATAGCCTACATGGTAAGGGTTGGTACACCTGATCGTCCCTCCCTCAATCTTTTTGCACCCTCCCCCTACTCTCTCTCTCTCTCTCTCTCTCTCTCTCTCTCTCTCTCTCTCTCACCCCAGATATAGCATAACTCTGCAGCTTCTGTCATGTAATGCATAATTCATAGCAATGGACATAATGCTCGAAGGAAGGTCTCAAAACATTATCCAAGAGATAATATAGAAATCAAAGTGCTATTGTCTCCCTGGCCCCCATCGCATCTGAGGTTACCACCTTAGGATTTTCTTACACGTTGTGATACAGTGGCAGCCACCATTAGTATTTCAAGAATAGGTTGACTGCAAACTTAATAGACCTAACTGTCCAGTACATACAGCATCCTATGAACAATGCGCATAAAAGTAAACCCTCTATAATCTGGATGACCATTAACTGGAAAATCTATTAACCGGACATTGTGATCTGGCTGTTCAGAACCAAAATTCGTACATTGTTCCATATTATCTGGACAAAATGCGTCCGGGTAGAAATAATGGTTGTGTGAAAACTTCCGCCCGGACGGGCGGGAAGTGGCCTGGTGGCGCTGCTGTGTCTGGCTTGGTAGTTTACCCAGCATCCACTCGAGACCCTTTTTCTCAGTCACATTTTCCACACGGCGACTGTGTTGCAAACCGTTCCTCTTGGACAGTTGTTATGGCAGAGCACACAGTGTCATTTGTGGTAGTTCCTTACCTGCATCAGGCCGTGCTATTCCTTGCATGCCTCTTCCTAGGGTGTGTGACGATGTCCCCTCCACCAGGGAAAAGGAAGTGGGTAGTGTTGACTCCTTAGAAGCAGGAGATCCTGGGTAAGATCGATGCGGGGTGGTTGAATTGGCAAATCATGAGTGTTGACGTTGATTTTATTCCAGCTTACTGTACTGTACCATGATTTTATTCCATTTTACAATTATGTTTTGCGCCCACTGCATTTACTTGCGTAGCCATTTTTTTTCATGTTTTCATGTCACTGCAGGGTATGGCCCTGTGGTGATGATTGCTTGTCTGTGGTTGATAGGTCTGCTCGACCAGATAGTGTTGAACAACAGGAACAAGTTTTATACAATGAACTGTACTGTAGTGGCCTTTTACATTGGCTTTCAAAGTTAGGTTATGTATGAATGATGGCTAGGGGAGAAGTCCATCATCTGGATGGAGCCATTACCCGGGCACGTCTTTGGCTCTGTTACGTTGGATAATCAAGGGATTACTGTATAAATAATATGTCAAGATAAAGAGAATATACGGTAGTGTCACACCAGGGGGGCGGGGAGCAAAAACGTGTCTCGGTCTGTGCATGACGTCACAGATAATCCAGACAGAGTCTCCGCTTCATAGTGAGGCCAGTCGTTCACCTACCTACCCTGTGATATGAGCTCCCTGGTCAATATGGATTACTTTTATTTGCATCCTAAACTGGATGCAGAGCAATGAAAAGGTTAATGTTATTTTTTGGAGATATAAAATATGTCTTCAAGAAGAACTATTTTCGGAGAATAATAGGAATGTCGTAGCCTATACAGGGTCATACAGACACAGATCCGACATCACAGATGCCTGTAAGCTAGCTGATTATGAGAAAAACAACTGAAAATATTGACAGAGGTCACTGGTTGAGAGTATAGCAACACTAAACACCTACCAATTGATCCGGAAATTGTCAGTTTACATTGGTATACCATTACGTTCGTTTTCTTTCACGCTCCCATTCTCTCTCTTTCTCCCTTATTAACCTTGACGTCACACTCTCTGCGCGAGCAGGAGACGGTAAATATACTGTACCTCTCAATATTCTCGTTACCTTGCAATATGTAGCGTAGTACTGCTTTTAACCACATTAATGACACATGAATGAAGTAGTACATAACTTATGAAATTGGGAATAGTATTGCACCTGTTTGACGAAAGTGATAAAAATATCGCGGAGAGGGTGATTGTAGGCATATTCGTTTATTTTAAAAAAGTATTTTACCTCAAATGGTTCTCGATTTGCATATAATATGAGGAATGTGTTCCCTACGAAAGTGCTTCAGCTTCGACAATTTGAGCATCGAATGAGCAGCGCTTCAATTCAAGGCGGCTTTGGGCTCTTTCATAACACTTCTTAGATAGTAATTTATTCTGCACATTACACATCAACATCCTCACTTAAAATTTTTCTGAAAACTATGTTGATACTCAAACTCACTAAGTAACGTAAAAGGCAATGATAATTAATAATCAAAATAAATGGCGCAGTAAGAGGTGCTATAAAGCCTCTGATGCCACTATGATTATGGACCTAAGACTCAACAGATCAGGGATACCAACAAGGCACATTAACACTGGAATTTATATTCAGATCTCTCGTCAAGTGTGTCAGATTTTATCACGCTGAAAGATTTTTATAGTGGATGTACATAATGCAGACCGTCACCTAGACTGGCAGACTGAAAATATATTACTATCATTGCCAGTCCACCTACCTATTAATATTTCTGAATTGTCTTCATAACATCTACACTTCTGCACAATATATATATATATATATATATATATATATATATATATATATATATATATATATATATATATATATATATATATATATATATACTCACACACATCTACCTCTCTCTCTCTCTCTCTCTGTATATATATATATATATATATATATATATATATATATATATATATATATATATATATATATATATTGGACGTTTTCGGAGGGACACAAGTCAAGAGTGAGAGCCGTGGAAATGAGTTATTTAAGAGGAGCCTGTGGAGTCACATGGAGAGACAGGCTGACGAATGAGGATATAAAGGAACGTTGTGGTGTTGATGTGGATGTGATAGGAAGCGTTATGAGGAACACACGGAGGTGGTTTGGCCATGTGGAGAGGATGGAGGGTCAAAGACTGACGAAGAGAGTGTATGTGAGTGAGGTGGAGGGGGAAAGAGGGAGGGGGAGGCCGAGGATGAGATGGAGAGATGGAGTGGAGAGGTATATGAGAGAGGGTGTGAGTTGGGAGCAGGGGAGTGAAATGGCGGGGGACAGGGCGACTTGGAGGCGATTTGTTTGTGGCCACCCCAAACGGGATTGAGGCGTCTGCAATATACATATATATATATATATATATATATATATATATATATATATATATATATATATATATATATATATATATATTATAAATGTATGTATGTATATACATTCATCCAGCCAGCTTGATCTCTTTTCAGTTCCCTAGCCTCACCGACTTCCAAACCTATCTTCCTCACACACTCATCCACCATATCTCTCCACTTTCTCCTTGGCCTATCTCGCCTCCTCCCTTCTTCAAATTCGCTCAGATATACCTTTTTCACCATTCTATTATTATCCATTCTCCCCACATGACCATACCATCTCAGTACACTTTCTTCGATTCTGGCGTCCACCGACTTCCTCACTGCACATCGTTCACGAATCACATTATTTCGTATCCTATCCACCCTTTGTACTTCACATACATTCCTCAGCAGTCCCATATCCACTGCTCTCACTCTTGACTTTTCATTTTCATGCCACACCATAGTCTCACATCCATATGTTATAGTTGGCACTAACACTCCTTCATGTAAGCCTCGTGCAGCTGCAACACTCAAGCCTCTGTTTCTTATCAAGGCCTTCATTGCACCAGCTACTCTTCCTCCTTGTGCCACTCTTCTTTCAACTTCTTTTGCACATTTTATTACACACACACACACACACACACACACACACACACACATATATATATATATATATATATATATATATATATATATATATATATATATATATATATATATATATATATATATATATATATTGTTACGGAACAGAGAAAACTGTCCCGCAAAGTTCCAAGTTCAAAACAAAAGAGTTAGGTAAAATTACAAGTTAAAGTTTAATGTTCAAACTAACAACTAAACATTCAGGACTCATAAGGTTAATGTAATGGCAAAAACAGGTTAAATATATGGTTAACTGCAATAGCCGCTATTAACACGAAATTAGCAAGAGTAAACTTATCTAAGTCAGCCCTGATAAAATGAGAAAACCGGATAATGCTCAGTTAATGCAAGATATATTATTACAGATACAAAATATATTACTACTGGCTGACAGCAAAAACTTTACATTAATCACAAAAACCTCACTAGGCCTACGAATTAACACCTTATGCTATACAGTACAAGAAAATATGTAATAACACTTATACTCAAATTACACAGCTGCTAGATGGTTGGAGACTTCCTGAGCACTCACAAAAATAATAACAACTGTACAGGGGAGGACAGAGATGTGAACAAAATGAGGAGTAGATCTAAGTGGCAATTAATGCAGAGACTGAGCTCATTATATAGGGGCCGGCAAAGGCGAATCGTGATCAAACATGCAGCATACTGTACGTTAGAATTATACAAAGGATGATGAAATCATAGGCTGTGTAACAATATATACACATTATACATAATTTATCTAAATTGGTAGGTGGGGCGCCCATCATCCACCCACTTAGTGTGGCGATACTCTATTTTCGGGTAGCTGTACACTGAGTGGCCAGCCAAATGATTTCCTGTAAACCAGGAAATCATTTACAACGCTCGTTGTAACCTTATAGCCAACCAGCACGTGTTCCTTACGTGACAGCAAATGGGTTGGCGGAGGTTTAGTGCCCCTTCCCGGAAAACAGCTAACTAAAAATACGAACAAGAAGCCTCTGACCAGGACTGACCAACAGGAGACGACTAAGGACCCAACAAAGGACATGGTATGGATTACGACATGAATGCAAGGAGTGCGAATGATGAGGTGAATGAGAGAGAAACTGTCCAGATGCTTGAGGATGCAAAAGTGGATGTATGTGGAATACCAGACAGAATGGAGAGGTGAGAGTGTGAGAGAATGGGAGCATGAATGGGGTATATGCGCAGGAGTAGGTGAGAATGAGAGGGCAAATGAAGGAGTTTGTATTGTGTGCAATAGATGGAAGGAGAATATAAGAGAGTATGGATCCGTCGGCTCAAGGATTGTATGGGAAAGATTGAAAGTTGGACTGCGAATGTGGGCGATTGTGTGTGTGTGTGTGTGTGTGTGTGTGTGCCGACTCAAGATCATGCAAGTAGTAAGAAACGTTCTGGACAAATGTGGAAGCGTGCATGGAAAAGCATGAAAGGAATGAAAGAGTGTTTTTGAATGGCGTTATGAATGGAAAAGTAACGAATATGAAGGTGGATGGAGTAGTTGGTGACTGGGGTGTGCCTGCAGAAGTGGATGAGAATGGCAGTGCTCTAGTGGACATTTGTGCAGGAAGGGCGTTGGTGATAGCCAATACCCTCTTTAGGGACGGTGATCCACAGGTATATATGACGAGTGATAAGAAGGGTGGACGGTGAAGTGAGTGAAAGGAAGGTAATTATTAATTATGTGTGTGTCTCTGATAGGATGAGAAGGTGTGTAATGGATGCAAGAGCATATAGAGGTTGGGGGAGTGGACTTTCTGACTACCACTTGGTGGTGATCAGAATCAAGGTTCAAATGAAATGGAGGAATAGAAGAAGGAAAGGACAGGAGGAAGTAGTTCAAACAAGGAGGGTGGAAAGGTTACAAGAGGATGGAATAAAGGCAGAATATAAGAGCGATGTGGAGGAGTGACTGGTAAACATAGACTGAAGCACATGGGGGACTTGGATGGTGTGTGCAAGATTTTCACAGAAGAAATAGTCCAGGAGACAGTGAGGTGAACCTTGCAGTAGTGTATATACAAGTTTTTTTTTTGCTGTTTCTAGTCCTCCTGGGTGTCCTAATGAAGAATCTGACGGATGCCACTCTGGCATCCTTGGGCATTTGTTTTTATTAACAGAAATTCAAAATGGCGGCCGGACCATATTTATCACTGTGGTACTGTGCAGAAGATCAAGAGGATACGTGCTTTAAATACTATGTACAAGCTGTCACTGCTATCATAATAACGTCTGTGAGTTTTATTTAACATCATACACATTCATCATGACAGTACATGGACCTAGTATGGGCAAAAGGCTACCAAAAGGTATAAAAATAGCATATAACAGCAACAAAATGTATGATGCCAGCAGTGACTAACATTCATCAGTAAGTTCTCTAGACTACCCTTCACCAAAATATTTAAAATAAAGCTCTCTACACTTCACCACAATATGTAAGCTTTAAACATTTACATCCATAGCTCAAAACAGACATCTATTCATCCAGATCATCCTCACTGTCTGTGTTCAAGAGAATCATCGAACATCTGCTTAACTGTATGTTCATTGTTGCACTTGTCCTCTGTTTGGCAGCTGCAGAATGTGGTGCAAGACATCTATGCACTCTTACAGCTGCACTGCTTACGACTACATGGTGTGCTGCTTGTGCATCCACATGCGATAACTTTCATCAGGTCTGAAGGTGCTGCAGGTCTATACATTGTTACTGGATAGGGGACCCCATCTCTGTTATGCCACCCATAGTCTTCTGCATTCACATCTGGGGGTTGCTGCTCATCAGCAGCTTTCCACAACATTGCCTGAAGGTGAGCTCGCTTCATGTGGTGAGTGAGTGCCTCGTCTGTTGGCGGAAGAGAGCGGAGATTGGAGCATTTTTCTCTCCTTGTGGTGAAGAGCATGTGGCGAACTTCAGCCATGGTTGTGCAGATCTTGGCGCCATACAAGAGGCAAAACAGACGACGACCAGTCTCCATCAAGACTTCTTCAGAAGTGTTTGGTTGACCCACTGAAGTAAGATCAAGGTTGTCATGCTTCTTCATGACATTAATGGCATATACTTTGCCTTTCCCAAAAGGGTATGAGACTGTGTCACACCAGGTAATCACATGCAAGGGCAAAAGCGGCAAGCTTTTATTTCTAAGCTTTCTAGCTGTAGCAGTTATATCGATACCTGTTCCATCAAATTTCCTCATTGTGACCTCCTGGGAGAGGTGGTGTTTCCAACAAAAGTACACCAACAGCACAAACACATCTGTGTCCTCACTCGCTGGTGCAGTGGTAACGTTCTCGCTTGCCATCTGGTGGACGGGAGTTCGCGCCTCGCTCAGGTTGTGAAAAGTTTCACTGACGAAGTGGGTGGTTACTGTCCCCCTTGAGCAAGGGGACGGGTGTGTGCGTGTGTGAAGGTCACAGCCTTGCCCTTAGATCGGACTATATGAGCTCTCAGCTCCCTTCCGGGAGGGTAAAAGCTGACGATCACGACCATCAAGTGATCCTGACCGACCCGGTGAATTACTTAGTACCTGAATGTGTTCCCTGCTTTCCTCTCTTGCTAAAAGAAGAGTGTAGCTGATGATGTTGATATCGGCTTCTTCATGTCCAAATTCTTCATCCTCCTGACCAGTCATCTTCACATTCACATCATCATCATCATGTGCTGAACAAAGAAGGCCAATGAGTTGCTTTTTGTTGTTGACATTCTTCATGAGCACATTCCTAGCTGGCAGAGGAGTGGTCATTGTCATTTTGATGTCAGGGGTCAGAGCTCCAGACGTACGTCTCTCATGTTCATGGGACTTAATGGATCCCTCCTGGTACCGGTCAAAGATAACTTACACCTCATGACTTCGAGATACTGATTTGCTGAAGTTAGCTGCCAGCTGTTCCATTGCTGCATTCTTTGGCCAGGAGACTTGGTACAGCATTGCATTACCTTCAATGATTACAACCTCGGGCTGAATGGTTGAATGCTTCAATACTGCAAGATGGCTGACAAGAGAGGATTTGTTGCCTTTCCTCATATCACCATGTTCATCGAATAGGTACTCTGAATGGGATGGGTGCCAGTTCATAACTGAGGACATCCTTTAAGTCAAGGCCCCTGTGAACACTTGTCATGAGCATTCTTGCATACAACCTTTCTGTGTCATACACTGTCTTGTCTCCGACTCTGACTCCTTTCTTCACTGTCTCCATAGTGACCACCTCTTTTTTCACCGGTTCATAGAAACTACAAGAAAACTAAAGCACTACAATATACATTTAGACATACAAAGACAAGATATAAGACGTTGACATCTTCAATGACTTAATTTCAAGAAGATGAAACTGGGAGCAGTGTCTGAATATCACAATGGCTGACCAAATCGCTTATAAAGGAGGGGGTACTTATTTGCCCCTATACAAAATTTTGCCCAAGGGTGCCAGAGTGGCATCCGTCGGATTCTTGTTCAGGACATGTGGGAGAGCAATAAACAACCAAAAAACCTTGTATATACCATAAAGCAAGGTTCAGCTAAAAAAGCCCACCCATCTCCTGGACTAAAATCTGTGCAGCATGTGAGGTGGTGTGGGGGGTGGAGAGAAGGCGAAAGGGGGTGCAAGGGACAGCATGGTGTAATGAAGAGGTGAGAGATTGTGGCACGAAAGAAGAATGCATATAGTGAGTGGATGAGAAACAGGGATGTGGAAGGTTGAGAGACGGAAAAGAGAGTTATATGTAGAAAGGAAGAGAGAGGTGAAAAGATTAGTAAGAGACAGTAAGAAGAGAGTGGATGAGGAAATTGGAAGAAATTTGAGTGCAAAGTAGAGGGAATGTAAGAAAATGTTCTGGAAAGAGGTAAAGAGAGTTAGACAGGGTGTCAAAGAAGTTAGTTGGGGAGTGAAAGATAAAAATGGTAGATCACTAGTGGAGAAGGGAGAAAAAGTGAGCAAATAGAGAGGACACTTTAAGGAATTGTTGAACATGGAGAATGAAAGTAATGCGAGTATAAGTGGCTGGGGAATGGTTGGGAGAAGGATAGATGTGAGAAGACAGGAAGAAATCAGTAGGATGGAGGTTGTGGAATCAATGAAGAAAGTTAAAATGGGGATAGCCCCAGGGATTGATGAAGTGTGTGGTGAAATGCTGAAGCATGGGGGAGAGACAGTAGTAGAATGGATGTGGAAGATGTGCAGATTGGCCGGGGAGGTAGGTAAAGTTCCGGAGGATTGGGAATTAGGTATAATTATTCCCCTATAAAAGGAAAAGGGGAAAAAGAAGTATGTGTTAATCATAGCGGCATTTGTCTTCTTGGTGTAGTAGGAAAAGCATATGGTAGGATACATATTGACAGAGTTAGGGATACAACAGAGGAATTAGTTGGAGAAGAACAGGGAGATTTTAGGAAGGGAAGAGGCTGTGTAGATCAGATATTCATCCTTAGGTCTTTAGTGGAAAAGTTTCTAGAGAAGGGAAAGAAGTTGTACGCGGCCTTCATAGATTTGGAGAAAGCACGGTGGACAGAGAAGGCCTGTGGAAAGTATTAAGAATATATGAGGTAAATGGGAAGTTGTTGAATGCCGTGAAGAGTCTGTATGAGGATACTAAGGCCGCAGTGCGTGTGGATAGTGAAGTGAGTGAATTTTTCTATTTGAAGGTTGGATTGAAACATGGATGTGTCATGTCTCCATGGTTGTTCAATCTGTCTATGGATGGGTTATAAATGAGATACAAGGTAGGGCAGTGGATGTGGGAGTGGTCCTAATGATAGAGGGCAGTGCTTGAAAACTGCCTGTACTGTTGTTTGTAGACGATAATGTGTTGTTAAGTGAAGATGAAGGAGAGCTGTAAAGCTTGGTGGATGAGTTTGGGACAGTATGTAAGAAACGGAATCTAAAGGTGAAAGTAGGGGAGAGTAAAGTTATGGTCTTCAGGAGAAATGAAATCAGAGAATGCACAGTGAGGCTGGATGAGAAGGAAATAGAAAATGTGAGTGCGTTTAAGTACTTGGGGAGTGTGATGAGTAAGGATGGAAGAGTAGAGTGTGAAGTGCTTGAAAGGGTACGACAAGAAAGAATGGTTGCTGGTTCCTTGAGAGCAGTGATGAGGAACAGGGAAATGAGCATGGAAGTGAAAAAGTTATTGCATGACAGTATTGTGATAACAGCTCTAACGTATGGAAGTGAAGCTTGGACGTTGTTGGAGGGACACAAGTCAAGAGTGAGAGCAGTGGAAATGAGTTATTTGAGAGGACCATGTGGAGTTACATGGAGAGACAGACTGACAAATGGGGAAGTCAAGAAGTGCTGTGGTGTGCATGTGGATGTGATAGGAAGCGTTAGGAGAAACACACTGAGGTGGTTTGGCCATGTGGAGAGGATGGAGAGCGAAAGACTGACGAGGAGAATGTATGTGATTGAGGTGGAGGGGGGGAAAGGGAGGGGGAGGCCAAGGATGAGAGGGAAGGATGGTGTGGAGAGGTATATTAGAGAGGGCGGTGTGAGGTGGGAGCAAGGCAGTGAAATGTCGGGGGACAGGGCGACATGGAGGCGATTTGTTTGTGGCTATCCCTTACGGGATTATGGTGTCTGGCAATAGATAGATAGACATAATATCCTCTCTGTTCACCACTATCTTTCCGCCATTAATATTCCCACGCTGCTCACGTATGATATCCCTGTTTCCCTCTTCATCTCATTTCCACTTTTAATATCATATTCTTCCTTTCAGTGGTATTAAGGTTATCCAGAAAAAGTTTCTGAGACTCAGAATGTGCTCTATATATCTCTTTTTTTTTAGCCCTATGCTTGGCAGCCAAGTATCGTATTTCTCTTGTTACCACCCCTTTTCCATTCCCAGGAATGCCTTCTTTTCTCCTTAACTGCAGTTTCTACACACTCACCCACTACCATGTTACCTTACATCTTGGGAGGAACCCCTTGTCCATCCACTCACTGTGCAAGTAACTCTTAGGAGATTGTTCTTTAGAGCTCTGTAATGTTCAATAACACTTTTTTTTTTTTTTTCTGCCACCACTCCACTCATCTCGCTATAGAAGGCATTC
Source organism: Coenobita brevimanus (assembly GCF_032717465.1). Taxonomy (NCBI): domain Eukaryota; kingdom Metazoa; phylum Arthropoda; class Malacostraca; order Decapoda; family Coenobitidae; genus Coenobita; species Coenobita brevimanus. The sequence goes on from NC_137031.1 coordinate 10,803,323, forward strand.
ATTACTGCTTGGTTTTTCAAGTTCCACATTTTCCTCCTTGATGCATAGGTCTTCTTCTTTACCACCCCCTCAAGCACCACATCACATATCAGAACTTGTGTTGCAGCACACACTCGTCACTCCCTATAAATTTATTATCCCTCACCAACCTCTTATCAGCCCACTTGACCAGGAAATGGTCAGTTTGGCTACTGTTTCCTCCAGACTTAAAGGTATTCTACAAACGCTCTCTTTTCCTGAAATGTGTGTTGCACACAATCATATTCATTGTCTCCCCTTATTTAAGTGTCCTTTCCCCTTCCACATTCCTCGTACCATATTCACATCCCCCATGTACTTATTCATATCCTTGAGCTGCTTCACCCACATGACCATTTAAGTCCCCTTCCAAAACTACTATCTCATCATCCCCCATACCACTTACTACTCATATCAAGTTGTCCCTGAATCTATTTATTTCTACATCATCCAAGCCAGCCTGTGAAGCACTCATTGATAAACGGCCTTGGGCTCGAAAAAAAATAATTAACTTTTTGAGCTATGACATTGATCTCCCCTCAAAGTAGGCACCTTCTGATTTGACACACATAGCCCAGTATTTTTTCCATTGCCTGAGACATATTTCAAAGTCATTTTTCGGTATCTCCTACACGTGCTTCATCGCATTTGTCATGCTCTCTTCTCTCGTCTCAAGTCAGGAACCCGTCAGTGGAGTTTTGAGCTTGGAGAATACAGAGCCATGTCTGGTGTGTAGGGAGCCTGCCGGACCTTTGGGATGTTGTGCATGGTCAAAAATTCCTGAATCAGTTGGGAAGATTGAGCAGGGGCATTGTCATGGTGCAGCTTCAAACTTGCCACTTTCTAAAGGTCTGTTCTCTTCCGCCAAATTGCATCACGAAGATGACGGATAACATCAAGGTAGTAATATTTAATGACAGCTTGACCATCTGGTGCATATTCATGATGCACAACACCACGGTAGTCGAAAAAAAATATGTCAACAGGCATCTCACCTTGCTGCAGGCCTGTTGTGCTTTTCTTGGCCGAGGCGACTCTACATGCTTGCACTGGGACAACGATTTGGTTTCTGGGTCATACCCGAAGATCCAAGTCTCATCTCCAGTGATAACAGTTTTCAGAAAGTCTGGATCGCAATTTGCACACTCCAACATGTTTTGAGCAACGTTCATCCACAAAGTTTGTGGTTCACGTGAAAGGAGCGTTGGATGGAACACATTTTGCAGTAACTCTTCGTATGCCCAAATCATCCATTAAAATTTCGTGTGCTAATCCATCACTGATTCTGATTTCATGAGCAACTTCTCTGATAGTCAACCGACAACTTCCCTTGACCAAACTGCAGACTTTCGTCACATTTTCAGTACTCCTGCTTGTTGATGGCCTCTCAGGACTTGGACCACTCTCAACTGACATTCGGCAGTTTTTGATGTGACTATACTATTCCTTTATTTGCGTTACCCACATGACTTAATTCCACCAAACTTGCTGGATCTTCCTGATAGTTTCAACTTGAAAATTGCTTTGTTTTTAGCATTATCTGATGCAAGAACGTTGTTCAACTTCTTCGGTCATCGTCACGAGTGCGGGGACGTGACGGGGGTAGGCTGCACGACCATGAACACAGGTTGACTGATAGCTATTGAGTCACTTGTGGCGGCTGGCATTAATCACGCATACGCACGAAGGCCCTGCACTGCACAGTACAAAACCCCATCTCTACTCTCCAACTAGTTGGTGAGAAAAAAAAAATGAATTCGGATACTTTCTGAACAGGCCTCGCAAATTAAATCACGAGCATACCAAACAAAATTTCCACTACTATAATCCTTTATTGCATCATTACATTAATGACATATTCCACCGATTATTTCTTAACCAGCACAGCCACACCACCTTACCATCTACACTGCCCTGCCAAAGTAGCTTATACCTAGAATCTCTCCCGGCAATCATTGTGGGTGATCCTTCCCAGTTCCTAACTTCCTGTACACAACCAACATCCGCTCATCGGTAGAGAGGTGGCCTGCAGTTCTACCGGACCCAGGTTCAAATCCCCGCTGGGGAAGGGAATAGATTAAGGATTTGAATTTCATGAAATCAGACTTTACTGATCTACCAGAAGACCCGCCGACATATCGTAAAAATACCCCCGCTAATACCAATACACCAGTCCTGTATGAGACAGCCCTAGCATATATTCAATATGGACGGTAGGTGTTAGCGCCGAAGTGGTGACATGTAGAGAGGTGTATGGTATGTTGGAGGACTACTGGCCCTTGAGAGCAGGCTGTGAAGCCTATGCCCTGAGTCAGACACACACACAAAAAAATAAAAATAAAATAAAATAAATTACCTGTCATGCCATAAAATGCATAGTAAGGCTATATGGTCAAGATTACTGAACTTGAGCACCTTCAAATATCTCGGTAAAGTGATGAGCAAAGATGGAGTTTAGACAATGCAGTGTGAGAAGTGGTAAATTAGAAGAAAAAAATCCAGATATACTCAAGATACTGACAAGGACCTGTGAAGTACGCGTGGTAGTAAAGACGTCAATGCATGCCAGTACACTAAAACACATACTAAACTATGGAAAGGAAGTTTGGGCTTTGTTGGAAGAACATAAGCCAAGTGAGATAGTTTGGAGTTACGTGGGATGACAAACGGACAAACGAAGCCTATCAGGAGAGTTTTGAAGTTGACGTGGGTACGCTGGAAAGTGTTAGGAAAACTAGCCTGTGATAGTCTGGCCATGTGGAGGCAGAGGAAAGTGAGAGACTAACGACAGCTGCATCCACACCAAGATGAGATACTAGTCAGTATCTCACCTTGGTGTGGACGCAGCTAAGGTTGTACTTACACCAAATGACTGTTTGTGCAGGTGGGACTTCTGCGTCATTGTAACTCATAGAAGGCCTCCCCGGCACGCGCCCGCATCAAATACGACCAGTTGTGTGAGTAACAGTGATGAAAAACTCCCGTTGCAACTGCCCACACCTGGAAACATATGGTGTGATGCGACGTAAGAGATTGCATTTTAGTAACGTGTTGGGGAAGAAGGAAATCGAGGGTGAAGTGGAGGGAAGTAATATGACTAAGAGTGGTATGGGTGCCGAAGGAAGACAGGGTGGCGTGGAATTGGTCTGTTCGTGGCTACCTTCTTCAGAATTAATGTGTGTGGCTATTGGCAGATGGATAGAGACAAGAACAATTCAAACTATTGAAAATAATACACTATTGTTAATTTTTCCAGCCCGGAAGATGAAAGGTTTTATAATGTATGCTTGGCTGACGTGCCCTTCAACTTGTACCCACAGCCAGCAGGCCTCAGAGGTGGTGGTGGGCGTGGGGTCATCGTTCCGGAACAACCAGCAGCTCATGCCATCAAGTCGCATCATTATCCACGAGGATTATGAACCCAGCGACATTTTCAGGGTATGATAATATACTTTATTGAGTGCCCAGCCTAACTTATGGTGTGCAGTGATTAACTTTCTTAGGATGATTCACTCTCATCTCAGACAAGTTATATGATGTCAGCCAAAACAGAAAAGTTCTCTCGGCTATGATAGAGCTATTGGTAACAGTACTTAAAATCTTGGGTTACCGCACTCAGTCTTAGCTAAATGAAATAATCTGATGCCACTTGGAATTAACTAATGGAGAATATACAAGCACAAGAATTTCCAAAACGACTCCATGTGTTTAAAATGAAGGCTCAGATTTCCACATTTGTTTTGTAAGTGTTCCCTCATTATTGAATTAAAACTCACAGATAAATTAAGTGCAAGGACTAAAGCTGTGCTTACAAGTCGTAGATCACAAAGCGTAACGTTATCTGACACATCTACTAAACTTGCAGCATAAGGAAGTGCCATTTTGTTTTCCATGGGTTTGATCCTTCTGGAAATAACGCGGCAAGAGAGCAATTATAAGAAAATGAGTTGTAAAACTGGTGTAAGGGAGGTCCTGTGGAGAACATCTACATAATCCTGAATTACTTTGAAAGTACGACTCATCATTTCTCATCCCAGGGCAGTGGGATATCACTCTTATGACCACCTCAGGCAGATGGTTCCCTCTCTCTCTCTCTCTCTCATTCTTTGTGTGTGTGTGTGTGTGTGTGTGTCTCTTTCTCCCTTTATATATATATATATATATATATATATATATATATATATATATATATATATATATATATATATATATATACACACACACACACACACACACAAAGAATGTAGCTATTTCTACTGATAAAACAAATCTCTTCGCTTAGACTTTCTCCTCCAATTTCACCTTAGACGATTCCGGTGCTGTTCTTCCATTACTTCCCCCTCTGACTTCCTCATGGCTGACATAAAAATTTCTTCAGCCGATGCATTTTCTGCCATCACTGGCCTCAGTACTAACAAGGCATATGGGCCTGATGGAGTCCCTCCTGTTGTCCTCAAGAACTGTGCTTCTGTGCTTACACCCTGCCTAGGTAAACTCTTTCGCCTTTGTCTATCAACTTGTACTTTTCCTTCTTGCTGGAAGTTTGCTGTCATTCAGCCAGTCCCAATGAAGTGTGACCATTCCCAACCCTCTAACTATCGTCCAATTGCTTTAACATCCTGTGTCTCAAAAGTTTTCGAGTCTATTCTTAAGAGAAAAATGTTAAAGCATCTTTCCTATCATAATCCTCTTTCTGACCGTCAGTAGGGGTTCCGTAAGGGACGCTCCACTAGCGGTCTTCTCACCTACCTTTCAGACTCCTGGTCATCCTTTTTTTCCGGACTTTGGCGAAAGCTTTGCCATTGCATTTGACATATCAGAGGCTCTCGATCGAGTCTGGCATTTATCTTTAGTTTCCAAACTGCCCTCTTTCGGTTTTCATCCTTCTATCTGTGCCTTCATCTATAGCTTCCTTTCTGGTCGTTCTATAGTTGCTGTTGAAGACGGCCACCGTTCTTCTCCTAGATCTATCAATAGTGGTGTTTCTCAGGGCTCTGTCCTATCACCAACTCTCTTCCTTTTATTCATCAATGACCCTCTGTACATCTAACCCTATCCACTCATACGCTGATGATTCCACCCTTCATTCAGTTCTGACAATGTCCATCTCAGCAGTTACTTCAACAAACGTGGGATGAGGTTATGGCACACCTAATGTCTGACCTCGCTCGTATCTCTGACTGGGGTAAAAGTAATCTTGTTGTTTTTAATGCATCAAAAACTCAGTTCTTACACCTATCAACCCGACAAACTCTTCCACAGGAGTACCCACTAATGTTTAATAATATCGAGCTCAATCATGCATCATCCTTAAACATAATGCATCATCCTTAAACATAGTTGGGGTTTCATTCTCTCGGGATATTATCCTAGAAAGATCATATTACATCTCTTGTAAAATCAGCTTCCAAGAAATTAGGTGTGTTGAGCCGACTCCGTGCCTTTTTTTTATTTTTTTTTATTTTTTTTTATTTTAATCCCTGCACAGTTGTTGACTTTATACACGGGTTTTATTCTTCCCTGTGTAGAGTACAACTCTCGTGTGGGGAGATTCCTTACATACAGCTCTTCTCAATAGGGTGGAGTGTCAAAGGCTTTTCGTGTCACCAACTCTTCTTTTCTTACTGGTTCCCCTCAATCTCTATCTCTTCGCCGCACTGTTGCATCTTTATGTCTCTTCTATAGCTACTTCAATGCTTACTGCTCCTCTGAACTGTCTGTTTGCATCCTTCCACCTCTTCTACGGGCCCGTAGCATTGTCTAGCGACAAACTCTCATCCCTTTTCTGTCCAACTCTCTAATGCAAGAGTTAACTGTTACTACCAGTCTTTCACTTATGCAACAGGTCATATCTGGAACTGTCTCCCTCTGTCTGTATTTCCTACTTCCTATGATCTCCAGCTTTTCAAACTCAGTGTGTCCAGGCATCTCGAAATGAATGGATCTTGAATTTGGCTCTCTTTCATATTGTTTTTTTTTTTTTTTTTTTGAAGGAACAGTTTCCGGGCTCCTGGTCTTTGGTTCCTTCTTCCTTGCATTTACATATATATATATATATATATATATATATATATATATATATATATATATATATATATATATAAATATTAATTTGCATTATCAGACCTAAAAATAATAATATATTTCAGGAATGGTGCAGACATTAAAGACTTTTATCAAACTTTGTGTCGAAAGTGACGATGATAATTAAAAATATACAGAGTCGACTGGATATCAGACCAAGTAGCGCACAAGCGGAAAAAAAAAGAAAAAAAGAAGCTATAAATATATTCATTCACTAAAGTGCTACAGTATGTTTAGTTAATGCAAAACACTCAGGTGAACTTTTGACATACGTATGCACATCAAGCCTTTAAAAACACAAGAGTTGGACCCAAGAACTATTGTCACCAATAGTGGGTTTATAGAAGTGTGTATGGAGCAGTGGTTCTTAAACTTTCTCGTGCAGTGGCCCCTTTTTCATTAAAACTGATCATGTGGCGGACCACCCTTAATTACGAGTAGATTTCCCTCCTACCCTACCTCTTGAGTTTAATGGTGTTTGTAGGCTATAATATACTAAATTTGTTACTGAATTATTAATTAATGGCTTAACTTGAACATAACACTTCAAATTTTACTTGACATAACTGTTAAAACATTATTCATTTTACAATTTATTACATGTTTTATCTTATACTCAGATTAGCCTGCGGACCCCTTGGAACGTTCCACGCACCCCTGGGGGTCCGCGGACCACATTGAAACACTGGTATAGAGGGTTTGTTTCCATGATGGGGACGTCTGAGCTGTACTGGCTTCTGGCAAGAACTGTGAAAGCGTTTTTTTTTTCTTTTTTTTTTTTGTCATGTGCACTGCTTTGGTCGAATATTCAGTCGTCTTAGTATACATTTAATTATCATCATTTTCAACACAAAATTTGATCAAAGACTTTAATATTTTTACCACAGCTGAAATATATATATATATATATATATATATATATATATATATATATATATATATATATATATATATATATATATATATATATATACATATATATATATACAGTATATATATATATATATATATATATATATATATATATATATATATATATATATATATATATATATATATATATATATATATATATTTAGGTCTCATGATGCAATGAGATGTTGCAATACGTCACGGTTAAAGATGTTCCTACTTCGTACAAGACCTGGTTTTGATACTCCATATTCTTCCGTGCTTTCCAAGCAACCAGTCAGTCGACACACACACACACACACACACACACACACACACACATATATATATATATATATATATATATATATATATATATATATATATATATATATATATATATATATATCTATAGTTGTGTGTGGGTGTGTGTGTGTAGTGTAGTGTGTGTGAAAGACTGACGTAGAGAGTGTATGTGAGTGAGGTGGCAGGGGGAAGAGGGAGGGGGAGGCCGAGGATGAGATGGAGGGATGGGGTGGAGAGGTATATGAGAGAGGGGGGTGTGAGTTGGGAGCGGGGCAGTGAAATGGAGGGGGACAGGGCGACGTGGAGGCGATTTGTTTGTGGCCACCCCGAACGGGATTGAAGCGTCTGGCAAAATATATATATATATATATGCACAGTACGAGGTGCTACCCAAAAGCTGCAGTAATTTGAATATTGTAGGAAAATAAGTTACCTTACCTCCTAGTTCTCACTGTCGCCTTCGAAGTAGTCCCCTTGTGCATGTACAGTATACAGTAGTCCCAGCA